>NW_027210606.1:7687500-8287500 GCF_029030835.1 Brachyistius frenatus | reverse complement strand
GGTGGGGACACACATTATGCAATACATACAAAGAGATTACATATCCTGAACCTCAGTCAAACAGGTTGTGGTCATGTTCATTGTACTACTCACACTGTTCATTGCTGCCTCTGTGACCAAGTGTGTGTATGCCTCGGATTAATGTACGAGTAGCATTTCCATCACAGATAAAAATGGATTTGTGCTTTATCACATTACAACAAAAAAGACAAGACGTTCCTGTTAATATATTTAAAAAAAAAAATGTAATCCAGGTTTAACTCTGCTTCACAACAGTTTTAATTTTCAAACGTGTTGATCATAAGGTGTATTTAAAGTTGAGCTGCCTTCTTTATATGTCATCTCTGAATAAAACTTCATGACTCCGTTTGTCCTGCGTCATCCGTTCAGTTATCTTTTTTAGGGAAAAGCAATTAATAGTCGCCCTTGACCCATGTCAGCTTTAAGATCAGGTCAGTAAACAACACGCCAAAAAAATGTGCCGAGCCCAAATTACTAACTGAGACAGTGTTCACAGCTGGTTCAGCTGTGTCTGGACAACTCTTTAATATCGATTTGATATAGTCAGATATTATTAGGGCTCCAATGAACACTGTTACTATCATCATCAATTATTCAGTCAATTCTTTTCTTATCTTGATTAGTCATTTCAATATTGTATAAATGCCCATTACAACTTTCCTGAGGCGAAGGTGACATCGTAAAATATGTTGTTTTGTTTGACCTACATATATTTAGTTTACAATGATAGAAAGAAAAGCAACAGTGAATTACAATGCTTGGCATTTTCTCACTATTTTTGATTGAAAAGATTAACTGGTCAACATGGTGTATTACTTTTCTGTCAATTAACTAATCAATTCATTGATAAACCGTTTAAGCTGCAGACATTATTCCCGAGCTTCAGGTATGATTCTTTTGTTCCCCCACTGTTCAAGAATCCTAATCACTCTGGAACACAGTGTCTTCTTCCAGATGTGTGCTGTGCTGAGGTGGTGTGTCTGAAACGTGCCGCGTCTGCCTCCGCCACAATAACCAAACAGCGTTGAGCAAACTGTTGCATGTGCACGCTGCCCTGCTTTCCCTCACACCTCCAGTCCAAAACAACATCCTCTCACCCCCGCTGACAGCTTTCTAACACAAAGACAGGCGGCTTACCTCATGTAGAAAGGAGATGTTGGCCTGTCCTCTTCTTGGGAGCTGAAATATGAAAACAAACAGACATACTTAATTAGCTAGCAATATGTGGCTATAAAGTGCTGTGGCATAAAAACATCAGCTCCCCCAACCCCTCATCACTTTATGTTACTGGGGCTAAAAATAGGCACATATGGCTGGCTTTTGTCTGCAGAATAATAGCCATGCAGTGCTACAGATACAGCCTTTGTGGAACGTGTCTCTAGTAATTATTATGAACCGACAGAGAAACGCTCTAGAATATACAGTAGCCTGGCTGTCGCCACTGCATGTATGGTAGCGACACATGATGAAGTTATGCAACAATAAGAGGAACTCGTTGCTGGCAGAAAACACTGAAGTTACTTCACATTTTCATATCCTGGCACAGGCTGAAAATTTCATAATCGCCTGGTCTTGTTTATCCAAACAGAGCTCAGTTCTGTATTACCTTCTATGAAGTCAAAGCAGGAAGAAAAAGGCCGCAACCAAAACCTGAGCTCTTGAACAATGTTAAACATTTAATAAATAAGTGATGAAATATCTCAATAAGCCTGTTTTTATAATCAGTCTTATTTCTGAGACCTTGTTTTCCAATGAAACTGATTCTATGACACCTGAAACTTATGTAAAAAATGTCCTGCAATATGCAGATCCGTAGATGAATCCCAATCAGATTTTTTGTGAGCTTTGCAGCAAAGCAGGGTCTTTAATTTTAAATAAATGTGAACATTACAAACTGCTATATTTTAACAATCTAAGCACACAGTCTAAATCCAATTTTGCTAGTTTATCATCTGATAATCTGAGCACAAAAGAGGGGGCATGTTTCAAAGGGATGGTACTTAATCTCTTAAATAATCGTACATGTTTTTTTTTTTTTTGGTGTAGCGTGAAATAAACCAGCCAGAGTGACATCTCCCAATCGCCTTAAAAACTAGGTGCGCTTCTGCCGTGATAAATTGCTATTATGATGATGGATTTGCCGAGTATTAGGAAAGAAAGCTTCTCTGCAGGGGAAACGGATAGGCTCCTGCTCAGACTGAGAAAATTGATAAAAAAAAAAAAAAAAAATCTTTCACATTATGATCCTTGCATTTTTAATCTTTTGTATTTTTGTGTGCTGCTGCATGTCTGTGTGTGTGTAACAAGCAGAATGTAGGTGCGTTGTGCACCCACCTATGAAGGTTCATATCACGGTCTTAAAAATGTACCCTTAAAATAACAGTAAAATGGTGTACCACTGACTTAAGACTAGGTTTTTGTTGGTCAATCGCAGTTACTTTTCACAGCTTCAAGACAGCACTGCATCAACAGTGCGCCTGATCGCACCTTATTTCAAGACCAATACAGCCATTTTTTATTACAAATAATGTGGGTGCTGGATGGGAAAATAACTACTGTGTTGAAAACCAGCAAAGATATGTGCATTGCACTTGGCGCTGCTCTGCACTGGTTGTAAGACAAAGAGTAATACTTTTCCCATGAAAAAAACTGTGACCTTCCATCACCTTTTAGTCCCTCTGGGACTTTATTGGATGTTTACCTGTGAGAAGAGAACACTGGTCAGAGCACCGTGAACTGTACCGGTGTTTTCAAATTACAAATACTAATAGAGAGGAATTTGACAGGAGGTCATGGTAAAAACAATGCTGACATAACAGGTCAGCACAGACGTCCATTCCAGACATTTTTTTTTTTATATTTCAGCTGCTCTACACAGTATTTGTCATCCGGTGGCTGACAACAAGTGCAGACTTTTAATTTGTTCTTCAAACTTATTTCACTAAATTCTTCAATAAAAGTGTGCTGAGTTTTTATCTACCGATACAACTAAAACAAATAGCTGATTCAAATAAGACAACTGTCAGAAAAATAATCAGCCGCTGCTTTAAGAATTAATTAACTTATTTCATTATCTTAAACAAAAATATCAAAAATACCGTAGTTACGCCTTCTCATTGTGAGAATTGGTCTTTTTTTTTATCAGCTTTTTATTTAACTTGTTAGTCAAAATAATAAAGCAATTTGATGAATTCACCTTCAGGAAATTGCTTATTTCTAAACACTACTGACATTCAGTTGAGATCTCAAATGAATCTGCATAACATAATTAGCAGATGTAGCCTTATAAATCAATTGCTGAATCGTTTATATGCAATCTTTCAAATGTCTGTGATTCATAAATATCTTAAGTGAGATTTGGATTTGTTTTACTGCAGGTAAAGTATCCTTTGTACTTTTTACAGCTTTAAGGAGGCCGAAAGCAGCAAATATACCAATTTGTTGATATTCTGTTGAGTGTCAAAATATTTTGTTCTACTGGTTTTGTAACATGAACCTGAAACAATGTCATAATCAGCATCAACATTGTGGGTTGTAAACATGTTGAGTCTCCGATGTTCTAAAACACAGAGGGAAGGGGCTGGTTTATAGGATCATGACTGGTGTTTGGTACTCTGGAGTGTTTTGGTACGTGACGTGCTGCATGTGGCTTACTGTAACAGGCAGGTGTGTCGAGAAGGGCAGCACCTCAACAAGTTCAAAACAAGGGATTTAGGTTTCAGGACAGCCAGGAATCAAAATGGGGCAAAGTTCATTGAACCGTGAAAGTCTACTCAAGTGACAATGAACGTCAAATGTGAACGTGTTCCTCCAGCCTTGTTTTAGTCGAGGGGAACTCTTCCAAATTCCTGTAGAGAATTAGTGGTGAATGTCCCCGCCCTATACCTATGTTCTTAACTGGTGTTACACAGTCTGGCAAGCGTATTAAAATAATGTGTGCCGTCATTGCCACCGTGAATTGCAAAAACGGAAATCCTGCTTACCCACTACCTTACAGAGACAAGAGGCTTTGTAGACATACTCATAATGGGCCTGATCCTTCCGGGGCGAAGGGAAAACTACTAACGACAAGTTGGTCAACCTAGACGAGCTCCACTTTTTTAAATGTGTGGACAAAGGCTGTCTGGCTTAGCGGATGCTGGTAACTTGAGCCAGTAGTTTTTGGCAGTATCCTTCTTGTCCTCCCTCACTGGCAGAAGTCTCATTAAAAATGTCAGATGTGAACATTTTTCATTTACTAGATTTTGGAGGCACCATCACTGCATCCTACACTGTCATTTTTTACATTATCTTTAAAATCAATAGGTTAAATAAAGTTGTAATTTGAGCTGGTACTGTGGTGGTAAAGACTTTGCTTGTTACATATAGTGCCACAGCAACGCAGAGCTTTAGGTTTTATACTGAAGCACGGAGGACCTGCAGATGAACGTTAAAATGACAGTGTAGGATGCAAATGAGAAATGACACTCCCCTGTTCTTACATTTTTTTTAATTTATTTTTTTATCATGACTGTTACCTTTGCTACACATTAGTGACATTGCTAATGTTATTGTTTTTTCGGTGTTCTATATATTTCTGTTCTAGGTGCAGCTCACTGATTACTGACTGAGGGCACCTGCATGAAGGTGTGGGTAGAGTCTATGCTATTGGCTTCTTTCTACTATTGGCTTACTCTGCCCACACGCTCTCATTTCCTGCCACAAGACCCAGCATTTCTATTTGTGAGGTTACACAACAATCAAAATAGTTGTTGATGAGTTATTTGATAAACCAACTGTCTTCTTAATACTTGTTGAACTACATGGATGCTTTTGACTGTTGACTTAGAAGCAATTGCAGTTATCCTTTCTCCTCACAATGAAGCCAGGTATCTGATTTTCAGTTCAGTGACCTTGAACATCAAACTGAGCAGTTAGAAGCATCTGTATTGGATCTTCTGTTCTTTCAGATGTTTCGACACTCAGCTGAGAGACTTCAGTTCTTCTGACAAGTGGCCTGAGACAGTCACGAGAAAATAAAGAAGCCTCTTGAATGAATAAAGCATCTACTGACAAATCTGGCTACCTTTCACTTACTAATTGTAGATATCCTATGACCTGAATGACTGATTATCTCTACTGACATTAGATCCTAACACAATTAAAGGCCACTGTCTCGTACGAGAGTTGGAAAAAAGAAACTACACCCACGTTACATTTGTAGGAAAACCAGCCAGTGGGTTCTTGCTCCAAATATTTGCTGTCAGGCTTTCACGCTGATGGATGACGCTTCCTGACAGGCGGCCAACAATACTGTTATACCCACAAGGAACCTGCACTAACACCACACTGCGACGTTTCTCACTCCCACCTATTTCCAATGGGTTTCTAAGAAATCCAATGGTTACACCACAAGATTCAGTGAACCATGGCAACTCCACACAAAAGACAGTATGCATCCCCTATGTGCAACTATGCAATGCTACGAACATAATAAGTTCACATGACGCTGCTATGTTGGCTCGTGCGGCCCGTGTGGGGAATGAAGTTGGTAGCACATCTTTGAGGTTCATGTGAGAGCACTGTGGATTCATTAGTTTGATAAAGAGGACACAAAGTGTTATGTTAAAGATGTAAGACTCATGCTCGGATACACTAGAGAAGTCAAACAATGGATACTGATGAAGATCAATAAGTGGAGCCACTAAAAGGAAACCCCAAAAGGGATGATTTGATTTCCAGTGTGTCCTGGATATGACTGCAGTGACTCAGGATGAGGGTAGTTTCTGGAATGAAGGGCATACGTGTTAAAATTGTATCCGATACAACAATAATAGAGGCTATCATAAATAAAAAATAGTCAATTTACTTTTTTATGCCAACATCTTGAATTTTTTTATTTCATGCCACACCCTGAAAAAGTAAAAATTCTGAATGAAAAGTAAAAAAATGATAAAAACACAAGAGTTTGATTAAAATATAAAGTCCTAAAAAAAACAAAAAAACAAAAAAACGTAATTCCTTTATTTTATCATTCCATTACATTTAATATAGTTTTAGTCCAGTTTTCTGTGCGGCTATGTGTGCCGCACTATGCCTGCACGGATTTGTCTGACACGTACCTATGGAAAGTGAGAGCAAGCTGACAAATAGGCATGAGAGCAGCTACAGATATGAAAACACAGATTTCCACTTGTGGAAAATGATCATATGTTTGCTATGGGTTTTATGGTTCAAAATCACAGTTACTTATAACTCAAACTGTTTGTTTTTAAAGAAAACTAAGCCCATAAAATGCCTTGTCATTTAAAAATGCCACAGTCCAGTGTTTCGGCATGCTGTATGTGTCTATTAGTAAATAACAGTGAGTACATGTCGCTGACGCACACGACTGGGATCTCCCGTCATGCTGCCAGTACATCAGCCACCTAATACGACTTGACAAGGAGAATTTTAGGGGTGTGGGGGGGATATCCAGGTGGAGATTTACTGGCACCTAGAAAGCATTATATTTGCCACCTCATATGTAGGACATTTATGTTCTCCATACATTTAAGAGAAAACAGCCTTGCAGATTATTAAATCCAATGATAATATGGTATCCTGTCATCTTGAGTATAAATAGTAAAGAAAAATTCAATGAGGTTGAGTATCTTAAAGACAGCACTCAATACTGTCTAATACTACTGGAATTTGTTGTTGATTTCTGTGAACTGTCCAAACTATAAAAAAGAAATTACAAGGCCCTGTATGGTAAAAATATATTCCACATAATAAGTATGATAATAATATATTATTTTTATATGATGTATTACTGTGTATGTGTGTGTGTGTACATTTCTTTCTATAGTTGTGTGAACCAATTTTGGTATTTATGAGGACAAAGACACGTGAGGACATTTTGACTCATCATCATTTCGGCTGGTTAGGACTTGGTTGAAGGTTTCCGGTTAGAATTAAGTTTAGGTTACGGACTTAGTTGTAATGGTTAAGGTTAAGGTTAGGGTAAGGGACAAGGGAATGCATTATGTAAATGAATGTCCTCAAAGATAGAAAGACGAGACAAGCCACACGCGTGAGTGTGAGAGAGAGAGAGAGAGTGTGTGTGTGTGTGTGTGTGTGTGTGTGTGTGTGTGTGTGTGTGTGTGTGTGTGTGTGTTCACGCGCACGTGTCATACTAAACGTTTATGTAATGTGTTAATGGATCTGGTGCCGACAGTTTTAAATAGTGATTAATATCACACTGAAGGTCACCGGTGTGTTCAACAACTTGTAGTAGATGCCAAAACGGTGTCATCGTTTCTCATCTGAATGTTTTAACATCTCACATGACATTTATCACCCTACCCTGTATTATATTTCATATTTTTTCAATCAAAACAAATTCTACAAAACATACATTTTCTCAATTTGGAGAGAGTTCAAAATCATAATAGTAGTGATTTTTGGCCAAAGCGTGCAGGTGTTCGGTCAAGTCTTGTGCTCGTGAAATCCCCCAGTTACAGCAGCGAGTACTCCAACAACAGACACAGCTGTAGCCTTGCTATTCCAGGACTGAGGACACTCAACACCAAGTGGTTCCAGTTTCAGCTTCTTATAATAGGCTTGTTTGCATGCCAAAGGCACATTGCCGCGGGGCTCCAGCTATAGGTCCCTGATTGCCGTCACTTAAAACTCTTCACCCCCCCTACCCTCAGCTGACAGCACATCACCTATATGCACACAGTGGTCACAATTGATAGAGTCGACATTGAAGCCATAGGGCATCACACAACAAAAACAGAAATGATGCCATTATTAATATTAGTCATGTAGCACTGACGTTTTGTTGAGTGTTATAGAACCTTAGATTGTATTTTTACACCAGTCGAAAAGCATCCTGCTCAGAGATACAACTGTGATCCTAATAAAATCAAAACAATAGAAGTGGCTGACCACGTTTCACAAAGTGACTGAATTCTACGTTTTGCTTTTTTCTCATAGTGAAATCAGGCTTACCAAGTAATACTTCAAACCTAAAATGCACATTAAAGCATCTGTAAATATCAAAATATCTCTAGAGTAGACTGTACACTAATTAATCTCCAGTGGTGCAGATCACAACATGTTGATGTTAATAATTTTTCTCAGGCTCAGTTCAAAGACTTCACTGACCTGTTGAGGCCGTCCATACTGCCAGAGAGGCTGACATCAAGGTAGCTGACGTGAGAAGCAGTGTCTGAGGTGTCTTGGTGAGCCACGGGTGTCGTTTCCTTCGCCTCTGCGCTGGGGCTCCTCAGGTCTGAGGTCAGGGGTAAAACTATTGGTATGACGAAAGGCTTTGCATGAGGCAACCCGGCAGAGAGGCTGGACTGGGGGACGACTTGAGTTATGCCATTACTCTTCCCTTTCCTCACCTGTTTGACGGAGAGAAGAGTCTCATTACTGGGAATACGAGATAGTACGAGGCATAAATGATGCATCCATAGTAACACTTCTTTACAATGGAGCTCGTACAACCGGACACACACACACAGAAACACACACCGCAGCTTTCAACCTTTGCTCAGGTTACTATACAGCATGCATTTGAGGATCATGTGAGGTGAGGCAGAGGATAATAAAGGAGGGGAGGAAAAAAGAGGTTAGCTTGTAAAGCTGCAAGGTTAGACTGATGTTCGTCTTACCGTGCTGACCCTGAGCGGGTATAAACTGCGAGAACCGCCGACTGTTGTGTACGAAAAGAACCTTAACCTAATTACAGCCACATTGTGAGAAGTACCCTTCTGCATTTTTACTAATTCACAACCAAGAACCTGAAAGATTATGCCAAACAACTTTCTCTAAATATGTGTGGAAAAGACCAGTATCGCCGCTCGTGTCCACTAAAGCCAAATAGCCGCCTGACTGTTGTAAACAGAGGATGAAATGGGTTTGACACTAGCAGCCTAAGTAATGATAATGGTCAGAAATATCCAACCCTAAAAGGGGCTTGTCTGTAGATAAACATCTATCAGCTGCATTAAAAGGTTTACGTTTTTGTCTCTACACCAATTATCAGCAGGACATTTCCATTTGGGGTTCAACTTAATGGGTTGCTCTAAAATCTATGGCTGCAGCCTCCATTTAGACATTTAGTCGTTGATGCACTTAATGGGTGAATGTCTGGAAACATAATTAGTTGCACGAATTTCTTTAGTTAAACCTGGTATGGATTTTGCCCCTCGGAGCTTTCTGATTGATTTTGCTATATTTGACATTCACAGAAAACAGCAGAGGAGGAAAAAGGGGAAATGAATGTGGGCAACAGCTTGTTTTTAGCAAAGGATTGAAGTTTGTCTCATCATACTGTGAAGAGACGTCATGGAGAGAAAGAGAGTTGGTAGAAAAGGGTGTTGTGATGATGGACATCAGTGTCAGCGAGGGGTTGCTGTCATCTTGGTTAGTCTATGCTGTTACAGAAGGTTTTTCCTCTGTTATGCGTTATGTCTGTTGAACTTTTGTTTTTGTGGTTATATTTTGTTTTATAAGAAAAATCAATCAAAACCATTTGAGGTGTCACCACCAAGGTTCAAATCTGTTTCAGATTAATTCTACTGAGCTAGAAACAGGCACGGACTTCCCACTCTCAAAGACGTTATGCAGCAACTTAAACTGGAAAAACTCTGATTTACTTTACGAGGTTCCTCTGAGAAATTCCATAAAACTTGGCAACGCTTCAGTCATTATACCAGACGTAGGCAATAGACAACCCCTTAACTCCTCATTGTAATAACTAGATTATACCTAATATAAAATGTCAACCACTATGTAAAGCAACATTTAACCTGGGTTAATATTTATACTGAACAGCCACAGTATGTCTGCTATTGCTTCTATGTCTGTGTTTGTACATTTTCAGTACAGTTTCTGTAATCTTACATTATTTGTAGTGTTAACTATTTGTTTGTTGAATAAAATACCAACAAACAGAAAAACCAACAATGACGACAAACTTTATGTTTGATATGGTGATTTTCATTTCACATTTAATATCAGCTATTTCCAATAATTGTGTTTCTTGGACACTCAAATGTTTCACTTATTGACTCATTACAACTTGCAGTATGATGATTTCTGTGGAAAGGGTAATTCATTATAAATTTGACTTTGATTGACAAATGAACTCACTGAATTTACATATGTCTTCCATATGTGTAGTGTATGATAGAAGTGATAAATTGGTCAGAAGATCATTTATATCCATAGGGCATAATAACACGGTGGTTTCAGACGCTCACTAATGGAAACTGCAACAGAGCTAAAAATCAAACTCAAGGTCAGTTTCAATAGTGTTAATCACTGACCCATCTTCCTGTCTCCATTCCTGCCTCTGAATTTCTGACTATACATGCAGACCAGCTTATACATTACATTACATTTAGCTGATGCTTTTATCCAAAGTGACTTACAATAAGTGCATTTCAACCATGAGGGTCCAAATTCAGAACCACAACAATCAAGAAAGTACAATTTTCTTCAAGATAGCCAAACTTCAAAGTGCTATAAGTAAGTGCCATTTTAAGTGCTACTAAAGTGCTACACCTATTCAAGGTAAAGTCGGAAGAGGTGTGTTTTTAGTTTGCGGCGGAAGATGTACAGAGTTTCCGCTGTCCTGATGTCGGTGGGGAGCTCATTCCACCATTTAGGAGCCAGGACAGCAAACAGTCGTGATTTTGTAGAGTGTTTAGCTCGCAGTGAGGGAGCGACAAGCCGATTGACAGATGCAGAGTGGAGTGAACGGGCTGGGGTGTAGGGTTTGACCATGTCCTGGATGTAGACTGGACCCGATCTGTTCACAGCACGGTACGCAAGTACCAATGTTTTGAAACGGATGCGGGCAGCTGCTGGTAACCAGTGAAGGGAGCGGAGGAGGAGCGGAGTAGTGTGAGTGAATTTAGGAGGTTAAAGACCAGTCGAGCTGCTGCATTCTGGACGAGCAACAGAGCAACAAGAAACTGGAGCTAAATAGGCCAGATGGCAAAGAAGCCTGACAGACCAAAATAAGGATATTACCTGGTTTCTGAATTGTGAATTTACAACTGTACTTATAATTTCAAGGTTTTTGGCTAAAATCCCAAAATACTTTAAACAAAGTCAAATACATCATTTAGAAAGTAAAATTTAACTTTGGTGTTTTGCCTCTCCATCACCCTGCTGTGACTAAAAACAACCTCTGCCACTGTTAAGTGATCTCTATTCACTGACTGGTGACAGCTTATTTCTCAGACGTCTAGTTTTTCACAAGTGTCTTTGAAATCTGATCCATACCTGTTCTTGCTTGCACAATCACAAGGACTTTCACTTGATGTTTTTAGATAGTTGTTAGTATAAGCAGTTTTACTCAAAGCAGAGACTTAACCCTTTTCAAAAAAATATTCAAATGTTTCTGTGGGTCGCTATAGCAACAAAAAGCCTTCCTGTACAGTCCTACTAATTCAACAACAAGGAATTAGTAATACCCTGCCAGTAACAACAGTGGGTCTTTAAGAGTCTAAAGCTCATGAATGGACATAAATATTTGTGTATGTTTGTTAAACAGAAGTTCCCCTTCGATCACACAGCTTCATTTCAATGACTGGTGCATCAGAAATCAGACAAAAGCTACACATTTAGGCGTCTCTCATTTCAGTGAGAGGGTGTGTTTGTCTGTTGGTGTGTCTCTTACAACCATACCAGACCTGATAAATATTGCATAATTTACGGGCTCATAACACCTCTGCCTAAAAGCGCAACAGTGTCGCTCTGGTAGCAATGCGAGTGGTGATCAATCAGGAAATGACATTTTCAACTGTGTTTTTCTTTTGTTGTGATGACTGAAGTCAAATCTGTACTGTATTTTGCTTTGACATAAAAAAAACAAAACCAAGTGTGAGTGTTTGTGGCTATAAAAGCTAATATTTACAGTGATGATGAGTCACCTGATAAATCATTGAGGTTGATCCTTTTGCTGTAAACATCGTTCTCACTTTCAGATGAAGTGACGTATTTCTGAGGCTCAGCTGGGGTCAGCTTTAGCTGTTGCAACCAGCAGTGTGACATTTAAGTTGATGAATTCAGTGTCTCAAAGACTCCTAAACAACACTCTTATTTATCATTAGTATTCTGCTGATGGTCAAACGTTTTAGTCCAACATGCTGTTGCTAGAAGCAACCAACCACCACTGTTAAAAATTATACTGTTGTTGCCAGTGGTCAAATGTAACTAAGTACATTTACTTCAGTAGTAGATACCACACCTGAAAGTATGTGGTGTAATTCACAATTTTTAATACAAATGATAAGATGTTAAAAACGTTTTTTTTAATTTTTTTTAAATAAACTATGCAACTTTATACAGAAGAGCTGGAATTATTAGTCGATTTACAGAAAATTACTTGCCAATTATTCTGACGATTGATTGAAGTCATTTCTGCTTTCCTTTTAAATTATTTCAAAAACCTTTACAGTATCTATGTTTGATTATTTTGACGTTTGGACTGTTGGTTGGATGAATCAAATATTGTTAAAGTATCTTGTATTTTCAGAAATTGACAAAAAATAAAAAAAATTTAAATCGTTTCATCAAAAAACAAACAGCAGATTAATACATAATGAAATTATCATTTGATGCCATCCTATACAAAATACTTAAAAAAGAGCTCAACCACCGACAACAGTGAAATCCTGATCTCATATTAATGAAATCCATATAAGGGCCCATTTTTTTGCGTTCTAAGTACTTTTACTTGTAATACTTTTCCCCCCCATTATACTTACATACGTATTATTGTCAACATAAAAGCATTAAATATGGTATAAAATAATAAACATGATAGAGAGAGTGCTTTTAGTTAAGTAAAATATTTCCTCCATCACTGGCAGAAGCTTCACTGACAGTGAATCCTGACAGGCATCTATTACCTACTTATCAAATTCTCTTGTTGGAGACATTATCTGTTGGTGATCCTATTATTACAGCTGTTTTGTGATTACTGATATACAATTTGGTAACATTTCCATAATTGGTTCACTGCTAATCAAACTAGGGATTAGGAGCTAATGTGCTGCTAATGAAACATTCAAAATAACATCTTTATGTACAATGATTACTGTTAATGGTGTTATAGTAGTTTTTTACCATTGGTTACTCTTTCTGATACTATAGGTATGTTTACTAGATGAATTACTATGAGAACTAAATGCTAATCTATATATTGATGTTTACAGTTTATATACAATACATTGTGCTTCATTTCAGAAAAATACACATTTCGCAACTTCTTAATACCTTTGTGAATCTTGTGATTGAAATCTCATTGTTTTCAAATTTGTATACATAATCACTAAATTTGTTGTCCAATTCTGTTAACACAGTTTCACAAATGTTAAAATAAAAACCTTCAAAACAATAAAAACCTCCAAGGCAATTTACTGGCATTTTTTTCTGGATGTGTGTGTAACCAGACGGCCTGACTTCTATGGTTAAAAGTTTAAAGCAACATCAAGCATTTACATTTTATAAACCAGCTCTGCCTAAAGCAGCCGACTGTTGAGGGCAGCCCATATCTTTCATCAGCAGATGTCTTTACCCTCCTGAGCTTATTTTGCTATAAGTCAGCATTTCCTTTATCACGATAGTGACACCAGGGTAAATATGACTGACCCATTTATGACACCAGATGTTTGTTTAAAACTGCCTTCAAAACAACCGCAGCAAGATAATTTCAGTGTGTCTAAAAGCTGAAGGCAACGTCAGAGAAATTACTCATCATTTTCTCTATACATGTGAAAAAGAAAAAAAAGTAATTCATTCTGGATTAACCAGAGCCAACCAACTGTGGACAAATGTTTGCATTATTTTCTTGTGGTAAATAGATCAAGCCTTATTTAAGTGTTAATAGCCAGGGGCTTCAAAATGAATACGGACAATTAATGTGCTCAAGCAAAAGGTTAAATGTTTGTAATTATAATATATTATAACTCAAAAATGGACAAAACAGTAATATGAACACAACATGAATTTCCTGCCAGCTGCAAAAACTACATGAACCCAACAGTAACCTTATGATGCGTAATGCAAAACTTGTACACAGCAAATTTTGCTCTACATGGCATCAAATAATCACAGTTTCAAACCTAACAAAGTTTACTTAAACTGATGCAGCTCTCCGATTGACCTATTTGATGTAAATAAATGATTCCAGAGATCAATTTACTAAACATATACACAAACAGGAAATTTCCAGACTTTAGTTGCCCTCAAATCAATGGTCCAATCTGTATTGGCAACACAGCACAGCTGCAGGAGCATACCACAGCCCATGTTTGTCTCACTTTGCAAAGAGGCGTGTTATTGTTTTCCTGCAGCAGATTGCCTTTATCAAATCACACCATGTGACCAAACTAGGAGGCCACAGGCAGTCTGAAAGTTGGCCTCAGGCTAATCAGCACCGAGGTTACACAGCAGATAAGTAAGCAGTAGGTATTTAGCGGAAAAGGTGAGTAATAAACTGCAATAAACTAATATGCCAACACCCTTAAACAATTATTTAATTCGACTGATCATAACAGTTATTATCGGTACCTTCTTTTTCCTTATTCTCGCCTTTGGAGAGTTAGTGGAGGAGTTGTTGAGAAGTTCTGTATTTCCCACTGCATTTATTTGTCCAATCTTAAAAAACATAGAGAGAAAATGACAAAGATGAAGAGAATGAAATTCATGGTGCACACTAAAATCCTTTGTATAACTTTAAAGTACACAGTTAAATGTATTCTACACAAGACTAAGACTGCATTTTCCTAGAGAGCTACAACCATGTTAAACACTTGGTTTTACAAATAGTATAAGACTTCAATAATGAAGGGCAGTACAAATGCTGTACTGTGGGGAAATGGTATGTTTTACAACTGATAAACTGCACCTTCAAATGATTATAAAAACATAAATAATCTTCAGGTGCATGTGATATCTGCTTTATACATTTAAGTTAACCTCTGTCAACGCAGAAAAAGTAGGTAAACAAATGGAAAACTTAAAGTAAATTTTTCTAACCTACAAACTAACTACAAATTAGTTGCTTGAAAACTATTTAAAAAATGATGATGTATTCTTCCTGAGTGACTTAAACTATCATTCCATGTCAGCAGACACTGATAACATCTTTAAAAGCTCAAAGAAACCAACACAAAAATGGCTTAAGTGTTAGAAAACAGCTTTTCCAAAACATTCCCATGTTCTGTTAATCACTGCACCCAGATCACATGGTTGGTGTTAAAAAGGACTATGTAAGGGAATTTGAAGGGTTCACGCAGGTTTGACCTGGGAATGTCAGGCATAAACAACAGCACTGCATTTCACAGCAGGCCAACTCGGACAAAAGCTCCCATAACAGGTACGCTGAGCATTAATGCATGAACAGAAACGCACACATGCAGGCTCGCTACTGAAAAGCCCAGCACACACGTTTATCCTGGGAACCGGTGTCGGTGTCTTGGCATCGAGATGGCTGAGCGACTTCTTTGTGTCTGCATCCATCACTTCCGACTCCTGCGAGCAGAAAGAGGACAATGGAGACGGTCACATTTGTAGTCCTTGTCTTGCATACAGTCGAGTAACAAAGGAGGTAACATATCATGTTTAATAGAGGTCAGGCAGCTTTGTTCCCTTTCATTATTGTAACTGGAGCCTCGTATATCCAGTAGCTATGACGTATCTTTTTACAATGAGGGAAATTGTTTATGTGCAGTCTGCTTTTACTTTTCTCCCGAGAGGCCCTAACAACATGGTCGAGAATAGATTTAAACAAGTTGACAATCTGCATCCTCCAACACATTCACTGACATAAGCACCGCCATGCATGCCTTACGCTCATCAGCATTTTACAATTGAAGGTAAAAGCGAAACCGGCGATCAGCTGAGCGGTGTTCAAAGGCATTACAAGGAAGGTCAGGAGGCGAGGGGGGCCTCCACAGGCCATGTGTGCATGTACATACGTGTTAGTATTGTTGTTTACGTGTGCATGTGCATGATCATCTTTTTTGACTGAGGGGCTTCCCATTGGTCATTTGCGGGGTCTCCCGTAGCTGTGCCCTCAAAGGCATTCACAACACAGTACATATGTGACTGGAAATGCAATCACAAAAAAATTATGTTGTACAATGTCTTTTATAATGTAATTTTATTACCACTAGGAATCTGGACTTTTGGATTTCATGACGTTGCTTGTTGTCACTAAATCTGTAAAATAATTAACATATTCAGAGGGGTTGTTTTTTTTTTCATGGTAAGCAGAGCATCACATGGGTAGCAGACACTATGTTTGATGGTGTTAAGAATAGTAGGAGAGGTACCCCAAGGGTGGAGGTCAAACCCATTGGGAGCCGCATCACATGGTCACTGCCTGTTCATCAGATGACTAAAGTCACATTTCACAAGCCTAACACAGCCATCAATCAACCATCAAGATGTTGTTGATGTTCATACTGTACAAGATCAGATTGAAAAGTTCTGAGACTGTTCCTGTTGTGAGTGAAAGGAGCGCAACACTGATATGTACAAACACAAAATTTGATGTACGCCTGGCCTCTGCTCATGTCCATGGACCAGCGGTCTCAAAAAAGTGCATAACTCGGGTGCTGATCAAGTGATGTAACTTGTTGCACTCACTCATGAAAGTTATAGCCTCTTCCTGCTGCATGCACATCACATGTAACAAGTGCCGTGTCTTGACTTTTTGATCCAGCCTGGTTTACTCCAAGAAAATGTGTTTTGTATTTGTAGTGTCTGGATGGGTTTTTTTTTCTGAAGAAGAACCAACTTGGACATATGATTTTTGCATTCATAACATGCATGACAAGTGAAGATGTACAGAAAATAAATCATAATCCAAGTATATGACAATAGTTCTAAATATATTTTAAGAAATACAATTTTCTAAACCAGAATCTAAGATCTAAGATTGTTGACTTCAATCACGTCACAGTGGATGATTTTGTTGTGTTTGGTTCATATTTTGCAGCTGCTCTTGAAGTAGCTACAGATGCAACAACAAGATGCAGGCAGGAAAACCAACAGACCAGACAAACCAGCTAATCAATAAAGACATCAGCCATCAAGGCAGACACTCAAAAACTGCCACCTGTGGAGAAGTCCTTCCTGCAAGGCTGTGATATAAGATCAATACCTAAATCCATTTGAGCTTGAAAGAGAGCCGAGAGTGAGAACATACAAGCTTGTTATAAACCACCACTCCTACGAGTGGAAGGGCAGAGGGTGAGGTCACAGGCCTGAGAGGAACTCGTACTGTTTAAACTGCATGGGCACAACACGTGACTCTCACCAGCTGCACTACATTTTACTGACCACCACACCCGATATATTTCATATAAACACTAGCATCTGGTGCTCAGGTAAGTATACAACACCTTGACAATTATGAGCATTGACGTTTCTTCCGCGTCGTCCTCTTTGTCTCTCTCTGTGTTGGTCTCAAAGATATTGCGGTAGTTCTGGATGAGTTTGATCATGATCTTGTTACAGATGTTTATGTCCTTCATTGCTTCGAAACCAGGAGCCACACTGGAAAAGAGGGGGAGAGGACAAAAAACAAAAATAAAAGCAAACCGATTACAATCAATCCAAATCATTAAAACATGACAGCAGCAGTAGAAATAAAGTTCAACAGAAAATTTTATTTTAGTTGTCAGTTAGTTGACCTAAATCCAGCTTCCCCATTAAGTACAAAGTCTGATGCTACTGAGCAGCTGTGGAAGATGTTCACTGGGCTATAGGGCTAATAATAGAACAGCAACGAACGCACACACGCACAAATGAAGAGAACAGGTTGTACACTTTGAAAGAGTATCTTGTACAGTTTTGTTCATCTCATCTGTCAGAATGATTGAGGACAGCAGTTTTAGCTCAGCCACTGACTGCATAATTTTTTTTCTAAACATCTGTAAAAGCTGAAAAAAGATTGAGATTGGGCAATGCAAAGATTTTCTTAAACATCATGCAATACCATCAGGGAGGTTCCTCATAGGTCTCAAATTCATTCTGCAGCAATGACCATAAACATACAACCACTCAGAGAACTATTCTAAGCCATAAGGAGAAGAAGAGGAAGACAAAATCAGGGACCAAAGAGGCAATGTGCAAGTGTAGCAAGACCAATGTACTGTTATAAACACAGCAAATACTGACTACAATAAGTCATTTTTGTTTAGTACACTTTATAGAGTTCATTGATAAAACAAAAAGTTGAAAACATCCTAAGTTTACTTTTAGTCCTGAAAACCTTTGCACAGTACTGTATATCATATAAGAGTTACTTCAAAATTGTTTGCATTTTGATGTGTTTTAGTTGTTTTGTTGTTCCTAATACATAGTCAAACACGTAATTTCATAGATTTATTTAGATCAAAACGTGCATTAAACCGTTTAATTTATTTTTGAACCAGAGTGCTCATCAAAATATATTGCATTGTTTGCAGTGACAGGGCAGTTTAAACACAAGTGTATGTGTAAAGAAATGAATTTAAGGGGCGTTTAAAAGCAGGCTCTGCATTCCAGGAATCATGTAAGTGTCACAGCTGTCAAACACTGTGCTTTTATTCTCACTAAATAAGCTACAGCACCACCTACTGGTCAAACACTTTCAAAGAAACTAGGCATATGACATGTGCATGAACTTTTAACATCTTTCCATCCTACTGCTTTAATATGTAAAACCAATGTTTAATATCTAAATTATCAATCATAAAAGGGGAAAGTTGACTGACTAACTGCCTATTTTCCAGACTGGGCTGAGCTGCCTCTCTGCTGTTTCAAGACCGCAGTAAACATACTTTGTAAAGGTCACTGTGAAGACACCAGACTTGACAAAACGTTCAGAAATCTTAGTTATGTCCTTTAAGTTTAGTAAACACTCATATGTGTTTAGTTAAGTTTCATCCTGTACCCCTAAGTGTGGATCATTAAAACCAATATCAGACTGGGGCCTAAATTTAACCCTAACCCAGTGATTGAATATAATAATGGTGGAAGTGTTCAGTAAGGCACTTTCATTTTGAATGGTACTTGTTTAGCAATACAATATTCAACACGTTTGATTCTGATTGTTTCTTCCTATTACAGCTTGTTGTCATGGTTCAGGGTTATAGTCTGTTGGGTTTCCTGTTGCATTTTGACATCACTCACTTCTTGCATCTGTTTGTTTTACTTCCTGCCCTTGTTTTTTTTCCCCCACCACCTCACCTGTGGTGTGGTAGCGCATCAGCAGTCGGTGTATTTAGTTCTGCCTTTCCCCGTGTCAGCAGCCAGGTTGTCACGTCTTGCAGGTTCATTTTAGAATGACATGAGTAAAACTTGCAATTTGCTTCAAATGCCGCCTTCTATGTTGTACATTTGGGTCCTTTCCCATGGATAACAGTGACACTATTATTGTTGTTGTTTGTCTTCAGCTCTACAGAGCATTTTGGTCTCTTTTAGCTTGTTGTTCTTGTTTTTTCAGCTCACAACTTTACAATTTTGATTTGACTTTTGATTACTAATAAGTAATTAAAAATGATTCTAAATGATTCTGGATACTCCTGTGTGTCTGCTGAACGTGTTAATCGTCACCCATTTAAGAACACTCTCATTACAAAATGTCTTTGTTGTGTTTAGAGCTTGCTTGGCAGCCCCCAAGTGGACAAAAAACCTGATCAATGCGGGTTGTAACCCACCAAAGGCTTCAATAACATTGTTGCTAATACATGCAAGTACCTAGTTTCATTCATTTATGGTAATAAAAAAAGGCAAAAGCTGCTGTGATGATGAGATTGGTTCATGGGTATTAACTTTGACTGAATAATCACATCATCTACCCTTAAAGAAAATATTAAACTCACTGGAAAACACTGGGTCCAAACACAGTGGCGAGGTTGAAAGCAGTCATGCGGTTGTCCTTGTGGTTGCTCTCTACGATGGTGAGGAACTGGCAGAGGTAGCGCAGGAGGCTGTGCTGGACATCTGGAAGCTTCTGGAGCAGGTCTCTCATATCTGACCAGGAGCCGTCATCACCGCACTCTAGAAATAAACAAGATATCAGATTATATCAAAAGTGGGGTTCCCACTAAATATATTAATTTCTTTCGGCCCATGTAGTTTTTTTTGTTCAGGAAAAAAACTGAAACTTGTTTCAAACAATCTTTAGTGGACAGGTTGATAAATACGCCTGTGCTTTAAGGTACTTCTCATCACTGGCATTTTGCCTGGGTCTATTTACTCACAATGTAGTCATAACCATTAAACGACTACTGACTACACTTACATGAGCAATTTTAATTCCTTAGCGGGAGTTCACAAAAAAGAAAACAGACTTTCAATGATTAAAAGTTTCAGTGAACCACATTCAAACTTTAAGTATAGTAAATAGTATTACAGCCCAATTCCAGCAGGCAGTGATAGTCCCATGCACCTGGTCTCTGTAATATCTTAAATTATGCTGACTAATAGTACGTGACCATTACCAGAAAAGAGCCTGAAAATATGTTGATGCTATTACTTGGGATACATAATTGGGCCAGAGTTGGATAAAGGGATATTACTACTGATCCTGAAAGACTGAGTGACGCAAAAATTGTGAGTGCGTACTTCTGAGTGTGCGTGCATGCGTATGAATGCGGCTATGTGTACGTCTGTCTCAGTATGTGGGGGGAGGGGGGGAATCGTTGAGAGTGCTCACAGCAGCTTCTTTTACAGCTGGGTAAAGTTCAGATACTGTGTGCATATATGGTATGTAGATCTAATTGTATTTTGTTACAAAATTAGTTATTTTGTTTTTCAAAATTATTACTGCACTGGATGAAAATTAAGATGCTTCATTATGGTTAATCTTGTGATTATGGAAAAAAAATTACAAATAATTGCCTGAACTTCCCAGAATGTAATGTCAATCAGCTAATTTTTTTTTTTTTTATTCTGTAAGAATCCTTAAAAGGTTTTCAGTTCATAACAAATAGTGAAATGCACAAAATCCTCAGATTTTGAAATCCCTATCCAGCAACTGTTTGGGATTTTGACTGGACAAATCACTCAAAAGCGATCAATTCTCAAAATCTCAACTGAAAAATCATCTGTCGAATTTATTAATTAATCACTAATATTATATTAACTAAGAGTATAACATTACTAGTAAGAATTACCCAAAAAGTAAAAACATCCCAAGGACAGAATACATTTTTACTTATTTGATTCAAGTAACAGTCTCACTTGAGTTGAAACTATTAAGCCATTGTTAATTTTGTTAATGCATGACCTACACACAAATATTCTGGAACCATGAATATTTACAATTCATTCAAATTAATCTGCAACTATCTGTCAATTCATCATATGACTCAGCTGTTTTTAAATTCTTTAATACTGTAAAAGAGGACAAAACAATTTTACTAAGTACACCAAAATAATTGTATTCAGTATTTATAGCCAAGAGCATCTCCCTAATGGTGCATTTGGCTGGAGGTCCTGAAAAATCAGGCTGATATTTATGAAGTCGATGAAAGCAAAGCAAATACTGCAGCCAAAATGTATACTCTTCTCCCATCAAAAAGATTTACCCCGGTGTTGAAAGAGAGCCGAGAGTGAGAACAGACACTTGACGGTTCAAATGACTCACTTTAGCCTTTACACCCTCAGAGATCATCACCAGAAATATGAGGTGCATCACTCTTCACATCACGTAGACTCTCAGACTCTCATTTACTCAGCAGTGCCTTTTCAAGCACTGCCATGTGCAGATGGCACTGCTAATAGTCAATTTGAGCACCTAAGAATAGCCTTGATTTCCAGGCAGTCGGAATCATGCACCAGATACTCCCTACACTTGAGAAGGTATTACTCTCTACTATCTGTGGATATGTATCACATGACGGCTGTCAAAAAACAGTAAAACCTGATCATCTAATTCTAGTAGACAAATAGGCAGACGACTAATAGGCTAAAGATACAATGAGACTCAAGTGAGACCACAAATTGGTGTGTTACCTTGGTAGTGTTGTACCAGTGCCTGTTGGACTGTTGAGTCTACGAGACCCTCTGGCAAATCTCGGAGGTACTGTTTGAGCAAGCTGGCCACGGTACACGAGTCCGATTCAGACAGAAGGTCCACATCCTCACCACTCTCCAGCTTCTGTTTCAGGGTCTCCACAGCACGGACGTTCCCATTTACTCTGAACAGACCCTCCTGATGCAGTGCTGGAGGAAAGGGGCAGAAATGCTATTTAGCTACATGAAACACGTGGTACAAAGAGCTATCAATCACTCCGCAAGATAACTTAAATGTAGTTTATTGGGCCCTTATGATGCTTTATGATCCTTAGACCAATATAACATATCTCAACACTGTCAGTACAATTAACCATTAAGTATGATAGAGATATCTACGGTCAGGGGATGGTCTGACCCCTTCATATTTCATTCAGCACCAGTATATAGTCTGGATTTCCCTTTGGCCCTATAATAGCCATGCTTTTTTTTTTTTTTTTTTCTAACTTGCAAAAAAAAAAAAAAAAAAAAAAAAAACTTGTACTCAATAAATCTAAAAGTTTAACACTTCATTTTTGCCATCCTGTGATTTAAAAACTGCAAAAATAATTTGTTTCTTTCATATACATTCTTGTAAACCATTACCAAGTGAACTTTCTTGTTTAGTAAAACGCTAAAAGTGTACCTTGGCTAAGGTTTGGCCATAAACCTCTTTCTTGGTAAAAACTGCCTTCATGTGGTGACGTCACGTCACGCAAACCTTTACAGGTCACAACGTTGAACAGCACGGACCCGCTGGCTGCAGCCTCCGCGGACCTCCCGCAGTTATTATTATTTTTTTTTTAAATAAAAAAAAAAATAATAAAAATAATAATACTATGTTACCAAGTGTATGTTGTGCATCAAATCTCAACGAAGACAGTGTTTTTAAAAAAAATTTTTTTTTTTTTTTTTAACTTTCTTGGTATTGTAGGTTAATTAGTCAAAATGACATAAGGTATCCCTCTCTTTGCATAGAAGACAAAAAAAAATTAATTAATTAATAACAGCGAAATAATCAACAAACATTTTTGCAGATGATCAAGAACTACCTTTAACCCGAGGATAATTTGCGCACACACATACGTACACTTGTTACGTTGTCTGCAGAAGTGCGTTCACACGTGAGGAGTAGCGCAGCCTCGTGCTCACAGCGACCAAAATTTGCGTACGAAGCTGGACACTTTTTTTTTTTACCCTCAACTTTGGCCATATTGATACGTAACGGAAGAGGGAGGAGCCATAACGCCGGAAGAAATGCAGTAATTGCGACGAACACGTAACAATACAAATAATATTACTCCTACCCCCTCCAAGTAGTACTGTACAGGTGATGGATAGAAGCCATAACTGAGCTTAGCGTACTGCGTGGTTGAAACACAGGGCGCGAACACACCTGGGCCAGAAGAAGGCCAAACAATGCCGGTAGATATTTTGGCGGGAAACATTTAAACGTTGCGGCCATCGTTTCCGGTAAGTGCACAAGCCTTAGTGCGATTTCTAGCATAGGATGTGAACGACTGACGGTGTCTGGGCCTCAGATACAAACCCGGGACACTGTTTCTGAATATAGATGTTACATTTGAGCACCAAAGACCAAAATACCCATTTCACCTCCGTGGCACTGGAGTGGAGGCAGAAACATTAGGGATGGAGTCCTTAAAAGAAATATGGACCTGGTGGGTTGTTGTTTTTTTTTCCCCGCAGAAGGTAATATATTATTTTCTTCTATGTTTATGTTTAATAGTCAGGAGTTCATCTGAAGTGGAAAGTAATATGTACCCTGATGGTTGCTTAAGAAGCTGCCAGATTTATAGCTTTGTGCGTGGAGAGGGGTTTTACTTCACTACTAAGCACTGGCATTAATAGTTTGTTTAGTAGACTATATTGATTACTTTAGGAAGCCTGCAGTTTCATCTGCTATGAGCAATGAGTTTGTCTCTCTTGTAACGACATCTAGTGGTCAAACAGAAGATATTATAATAAAGTGGGTCAGTAGAGTACTGTGTTTTTTGGTTTAAGCTCCTATCTACAAATACTCGTTGATTATTTAAATTAAATTCCTTTGCAGTTTTGCTACCTTTGAGAGAGACAAATTGGCTACTATTTGTTTGTTTGCGGCATTATCAAAACCTAAATTGTTTTCGTTATTTTTTTTTTTTATCACAGTGAACATCAAAGCTGCATAAATATTTGTCAGTTAGAATATTATCTGAGGGGAAAGTACACTGATGGATTCCCGTGGTGTACTGATATGTTACTTAGTTAAAAAGGTAATTGTTTTTTGGTAGTGTACTAGGTAACATGGAGGTGCAATGCTTACTATATTTTATATAAGGCGTGCAATTACAAAAGTTAAATATTTCAAGCACGCTTAAATTCTTCTTCTTTTAGTTTGTACTTGATGTTTGTTTTTTAAAATGAAGTTAAACTATAATCCTGGAACAGAGAAAAAGAAACACTCATACAATCATTAAAATCTGTAAAACCTAACAGCCCATAATATAAAGTGCTTGTGATTGGCATTGAACTGGCAAGAAACAATGATTATGGTCTCTTTTAAGGCATATGATCCAGCATTTCAATTCTACTTTATGATGTAATTTGTTTTGCCTCACCGTGCTTGCGGAGATGCTCCACCATCTTCCGCACCACCAGGGGCACTCCACCCTCCGTCAGGCCGTGCTCTCGCAGCTCGAACAGGGATGCTCCAAACAGCTTGGTGTGCTTGGCTGCCACTGTTCTGGATCTCAGAATGGGCATCTGCACCATCTTCTTCATGTCTTCTTTAACCTGCACTGCTGTCTTGTTGTGCTGCAGGGAGAGCAGAGAGCAGCAGTCAACTACTGCCACGGGGCACAGAGTGCGGCGCTAGAGCCGGCATCACGGGAGGCACCACTGAGACACCTGCTCTGGAGGAAGCGTCACTCCACTCCGTAGACTAAAAGGTTAGTAGGGTGGTGGCGACTCTGTGGAGCCCATGCATGCACACCTCCTGCACTGTCATGTTCTTAAAGGACAATATGTGCTGAGCACTGGAAGGAAGAGAAAGGGGAGGGCTGGCAGTGCATGTGTTACTATGACAAATATCAGGTTACCATGCAACACCTTTGGTTAAAGTCATGGCCAGAGTGACACTCACCTGCACAAATAGACATATGAAAGCACATGCAGACAAACACTCTCACGTGTCGTGTATATAAATATGAATGGATAGTAAGGAGAACAGATCAGGCAGGAGTTTGTGGCCGGAGCTGAAAGAATCACCAGTCCACTTGTTTACATTTAGCCATGAAGGACTGGCAGAGAAAATGTTTTACAAAAAAAAAAAATCTTCTGTGCGTGCCTTTCAGGAGTTTATGAAGCTTATGCATAAACTGAAAGTGAGGCATGCACAAGTTGGCGCCTTAAACAAACATTGTTTTAATCTAGTTGTGTGTGTGTACCTGTATTACCCATGTTGTGAGGACATTAATCAAAACTGTCACATTGTGAGGACTGAACTTCTTTTTTGATGTGAAAAGCAAGTCCCCATCTTCATATCATAAAATATGAGGGTGACGACTTGGTTTATGTTTTTATGTTTTAGGTGAGGCTAAGCAAGTTAGCTGTGGTTATGGTAAGAGTAGGTCTGCAGGAACTGAATGTGAGTCAAAGTAATGTCCTCTGAAGTAACAGAAACTCTATAAGCACTTGGATTATTTACTTAAAACAAGCAGCAATATTATAATGTAAAAATACAGTTACAGTTTAAAGTATTGCCTTCAAAATTGTACTTCTGTAGAGGGGTGGAAGAAATTATTCAACATGTTGTAATTAAACTACTCATTATTTAAAAGAGGATGTTTGTAAGTGCTATATTGCACATTATTTGATTATCTTATAAACAATTACAGGGACGTTATTTTTAATTCATTATTGTGTGAATAATATTCTACCAGTTGGTTGAGGTGTATCTAATTTTACCTACTTTATATACTGTTGATTAGTCGACTATAAATTCATGCTTAACTTTTTATAAACACATTTGTTACACAAAAACCTAATCTATACAATAACTGTGGCATTAAAAGAAGTAAAGTAGAAATTAAAACCTTTCCCTTCCAAGTGTAGTGGAGCTGAAAAAGAGGAGCAAAAAAAAAAGACTGTACAATAACTACAAGTAACTCATGTACAGTAGCTGAGTTGATGTACTGAGGTACTTTCCACCATTTATGTGCTTTAATCATACCTGATAACTTATCAAGGCAAACAGTGCCACATGGTCTCGATCTCTTCATACAGATACCCAGCTTTTAACACACACACACACACACACACACACACACACACACACACACACACACACACACACACACACACACACACACACACACACACACACACACACACACACACACACCCTAAAGAAATCTCATCTCCATTCAATAAGGTATTACTAAAGCAGGATATATTACTTATTTAATTGGCACATTTTCCTGCAGTGTAATACATTTCTGTGTTTGTTTAGTCGTCAGGAGCAAGATAGATAATATACACAAACCAGAAGCAGGTTTTGGGCACTGGCTGAGGAGGAAAAGACTTCCTGCGCTTCTGAGCAAAGCGCACTATTGTAACCATAGCAACGATTAGGCCATGTGACACATGGTAATTCCAGAGTTCACCACTTCACACTTACCCACACAGTGAAATGAAAGACCCAGGCTATATGATTTGGTCACGATGAAGTCCATAGGAGCAGAGTGTATTTACTGTGCAAGGAACTTCGAAGTATGGGAGTGAATACGTAATACTGAATTTGCACCCTTGGTTACTAGTTGTTTAAACTGAATGGGTAAAGTCCTGCCACAGTCCGGTCAGCTGATTAAAGCCCACCTCACAGATGGTGCTGAAATGGCTAAAACAAAATCTTTGCCATGGCAGATGCTCTGACAGTGCTAATACATCATACATTCACACTTAGAAGGATCTGAGAAGCAAAGCAGGGTGGTATGTGCTCATGGTGGTTAGTCCGGCTATCCAGCAGATGCATAAAATTGCGTCATACTTGGATGGCTGCTTAAGGTGAAGCAAAATTTAGTAGGCTAAACGGCCTTGATATATTCTAATGTAATAGACTTGCTGTGCTATCAAGTGTGAGGAGAACTGAAATATAAATAGGTTATAACTAAGAGTTTTGGACAGGAATAAACAAGAAAGCCATGATTGTATTTCCACAAAGTTATGCACAAGAACTTCAGACTTTAAAAAAAGAAAAGGAAAAATAAATAACTCTATGGTAGATGAGAAAATATCCTTAGACGACCAGTTGGTGCAGTTTATAGTATATTTCATAGACACAATAGTTCATTGTAATGATGTACACAGCACAGTTTATGTTGTAACCTTCCGACACCACACGCAACATCCCGTAGTACTACTACTGCAGGTGTTAAAGAGTTAAGCTGGTCTGAGCTAGATCTGATTGTGAGAAGTCTTACTGAACAGATGTCCCCTAAATCTGTCTTTACTACCAGACACACACACACTAACCCCATCCAGGTTTTCTTAGTCTGCATGTACGCACAACCTCAAACTAGATCAAAATTTTGTATATAATATATATAGATATATACTGTACTGCACATACTGTGCATTTTATATTTTATATTTATATTTTATATTTTTACTGCTATTTTATTACTTTTCTATTGTTCTATTATTATCTTATTGCTTCTGTATGCTGCTGCAGCGAAAAAAAATTCCCCTCGGGGATTAATAATGTAACTACCTAACCTAACCTAAAATGGGGTCTACAGCTTTATCAGTAGACATCCAAGACCAACAAACGGCACCGGTCAAGTGGTTAACTCTCACTGCAATAATCAGAATGTATAGAAAAGTTCCTTCATATCCTATTAACAATAATTTATTTTTTTTATTTATTTTATACACTTTATTAATCTCCGAGGGGAAATTTCTTCACTACAGCAGGGGGGCTCTCAGGGGGGAGATGCTGCAGCAGGCTGCCACTAGCGCGGCGCCAGGTAACCTGACCTGAGGTGCATGTTTTTGGATGATGGGAGGAAGCCGGAGAACCTGGAGAGAACCCACGCAAGCACAGGGAGAACGTGCAAACTCCGCACAGAAAGGCCCAGGACCGGATTCGAACCCGGAACCTTTTTTGCTGTGAGGTGACAGTGCTAACCACTGCACCACCCATAATGCCCATAATGACAAAAAACCCACTGGTAAACACACAAACACTGATTATGTTAAACTCAATAAAAGGGTCAATAATCCAATGAACCTCTAACACAAGGAGGAAATACTGAGAAAACACTAAATGGTAACTGTAAATGATATCTGTACGTCTGGCACAGTGGTGACAGAACTTTAGGGCGGCACGGTGGTGCAGTGGTTAGCACTGTCGCCTCACAGCAAAAAGGTTCTGGGTTCGAATCCGGTCCTGGGCCTTTCTGTGCGGAGTTTGCATGTTCTCCCTGTGCTTGCGTGGGTTCTCTCCGGGTTCTCCGGCTTCCTCCCATCATCCAAAAACATGCCCTTCAGGTCTAACAAAATCAAATGACAGGTCATCATTGTAAATGAGAATTGGTTCTCAATTGATTCTACCTGGTTAAATAAAGGTCATATATATATAACTTGACATCTTGCAAAAATGAGAGCGCAACAATTTACATTCTGTAGTGAATTACGACAAGATGCAAGAATTTAAGGACACATTGAAGAGTACAAGTGCTCCCACCTTCACACCACAGCTGAGATGTAGTTTAGGACATGATGTAAAACCCTGGTTGTTGGTAAGGGGCCTCTGGAAACACGTACTTGTGCTTTTGTCTCTACTTTGGTCTCAAAGTAACTGTTAAAAAAACAACAACCTCCTCACACTGAATTCTCGCACCACAGGATCCGTTTGCAGAGTTCAAAGTGTTTACAGTCAAGATGCGCCTGAGAAACTCAAATATCTGTGGGGGCTGTGTGAACCAAAGCAGCCAAGAATAAAGGGAATCACAGGCTGTTTGTACCCAATTGCCTCTATTGTTTACCAAGTTGACTGTTATTCACCTTATAATGCTCCTCCCCTCCCCCGTCTTTATAATGTTTTCTCACTACAACTTCTGACAGGGAAAGAGAAGCCTGCTACTGTCAGAGGACTGGGTGAGTTTTCATTTTCCCCCCTCTGAAAAGCGTCTTGAATATTTAGTGAAATGTCAGATTTTCCTACACAGTTTGAGTGAAAAAGTCTCTCTGAAGATTTTTAGAAATAGACTGCTAACAGGACAGGCCATGTACCCATGTCTTCTACTTGCTCAGGAAGGGGATTGCAAGTCCAAGCTTGTACCCTCCCTTTCCTACCCTCAACACACCTCCTCCCCTTGGTCTGGCTCTCCCCCTATGTGGGTGGCCATTGAAGCAACTGGTAGCAAAAGCACCACAGGCTCCACAAGCAACAGCTGCTTAGCTCAAAGACACTACTGCAAGACACAAGGAGTTTAAAAAAAATATATATATATACATGCAAATTAGGCTTGTAAAGTTGTGTAATGCCTATAAAGACACTGTTTCCAGTCAGGAAATGTTGGGAAAGTGACCTCATTGAGGGTTGAATCATTGCTTGGAAATAAATTTGAGGTATGGACAGAAAACGTGAAGCTCACAGTGTGTTTTTCTCTTGAACTGTTATGTTGCTGTTAAAAGATGACAGATTAAGATTAGTGCTGACAGGCGAGGAGGGTGCTGTTTTAATTAATAGAAGGAAAAGTGTTCACTATCACCCTGCAAATCAAGCTTCTGGTGAGCAAAGTTACTTTGTTTTAGTGACGGAAAGTTAGTTTTACCGCAGGGAAAGGAGTTTTTTTTTTTTCCCTCCTTGCCATTTTAAAAAGCCATTTTACACACACATTACAAAACTGTGTAGACTGACGGTGAGCGCCATAGTCCCGTTATGCATTCTTTAGCCCTTAATCACTGGTTGAATGGGAAATCTTTAAGCCAACTCGGGCTTCTAGCTTCTACTCACACAGATGGTCATAGCTCCTGCCCCCATTCTCCCACAGAAGAGACGTCTTCTTTCAGGCAAAGATGAAAGGAAAAAAATTCTGCTGTCTTCCCTCCTCCTTTCCTCACTCTGTTCCAGGATACACTCTTGGACTTTTCCCAGTGGTGGGAATCACTTTCATCTTAAAATGCCCCATTTAGATACTCCAAAAATACGACGCGGATAATCCGGGAATGGAGATAACAAAGTGCTGTCACTACCGGCAGACTGTGTGAGCTATCCAACCCATGAGCACAGATTAGTATTTGTCTCTTTTCTCTTCCTCCCTCTTTATTCTCCTCCTAGGCTGAAATCTGAGCCCAGCTCTCCCATTGGTTCAGTGACCTGGTCATGTGATCAAGGGGCAAAACCCCAAAACTTAAAATATGTCCCGAAGGAATCATTTACCAGCAAAGGAGGGTAGAAAGTTAGATAAAGCACAGAGGGCTAAAAGGTTGGTCTGAAGAGAAACATTTGTACATTAAAATTAAAATATCACACAGAAAAAAGAAACAAGGCTTACAATGAATTCATCACCTAGAGCATGGTTTTTCAGATCTGTAGTTTGTATTCAATATATTCACAACATCAATATTAATTTATCTTGCTGGTTGCCGCTTTTCAAATGTAAGGATTTAACAATGAACATATTTTGGGTTTGGATTGCTGCTTCAACTTTTTTTTTAAATCGATTTTTTTCTTTTGGATTAAACAATTCATCAAGTAAACAATTTAAATTGAATTGATATAAACACAAGATTAGTTGCAGCCCTTATTTCTTTACCATGTAAATCTATGTCACAATTTTAATCATCTTTATCTGAACATATTCATAATAGAAAAATGTTGTCTTATAGTTTTAATGAATCATACTCATTGATGTAGATGTGTTTCTTTATTTACTTAAAATGTTTGTATAATGTTTAACTTGGGTACTCAAAAAAAAAGAAAAAGTAAAAAAAAAAAAGAAGAAATAGCATTTAAATTTGCCTGATTCTTCAATAAGAAACCAGCAGAACTGCAGTATCAGTCAGCATCAAGACATTTTAAAGAGAAAGGAATCCAGTCAGAGATATTTAATGGTGGACACAATTTTTAGCACCTTAATGACATAAAAGATGTGTAATAAAACGCATCCAAATCTTTATTTGAAGATATCAGCTTGAGATGTTTTTTCCATTTTCATAAATAAACTTCTTCATGTTGTTGTTGATCCAGTCACTGAAGGCAGACACGAGTGAACGCGGAGGGTTTCTTGTCTTTGATGCAGCCCTGAGGTCTGAAGCTGACAATGCCATGCACCTCCCAGGCTGGGTTGGTTCCCGCAGCTTTGCAGGCGAAAGGGCCCCCAGAGTCACCCTATAGCAGAGCAGGACAAGGAAGTGATCAGAATTACTCAGGATGCATGGGGGCCACTATAACTTATCTATGTGCCCCACAATTTGTAAAGGTCAGTCAACCTCACAGACTACTCTTGAGGCTAATGTCAGTGTTATGCTTTCTGCAGCTCGCCTAAAATGTAAAAACTTAAGCTTTTCACAGCACTGCAGTTCTACTCGTCCCATGTCCCTGCTTGCATAGTTGGTTGTTCATTTGTCCAATTATGCCTGCAAACTAGGCAGCAGCCATTTTCAATCAAGGCTGAATGACCACAAACAAAACAGTTTGCAGGGTGTTACATAAAAGATGACCCAATTATGAGAGGCCAGCGCACTTATGTAATGATGGAAAATAGCTGGATTTAAACAATGAAGTTCCCTCCTCCTAAAAACGTCTAGTGTTTCTATTTGAACATTTTTGTCTGAACGTGTCCTCTAGCCTGGCAGGCTGACTTCAGCTCATCTGTGGATTCATAGCCAGCGCAGATCATGGAGGGCCGGAGGGTGTCCCACCAATAATCAGGTTTACTGCAGGTTTGGAAGTCAACAATAGGAAGGGCTGCCTGATTTAGCTTCTCAGCCACTTGGGGGAGCAAGTTCCCTGCAAGATAGAAGTGAAAAGTGAAAAGATTAGGTCATACGAGGTGTAGACATCGACATCGAGACATTCACAGCAAAAAAATAAACTTCCAAATCTCCTTTATCTTCAGAAATTAAACCAAGACCAAAGCTAGTTGGACAACACACAAAATCACATGTATTCATTCTTGTGAAATATTCTATTGAGTGTGTATATCGGATATGAAAAATTGTTTGAAGAAACTAAAATGTTTGAATGTTTGACCACCTCTACCTTTCTCGTCTCCCCAGCTGGTGACAAAGCAGGGTGTCCCAGCAGGCATCACAGCCCCGGGTTTCGGCAGACAAATGGGACTTATCTCCGTCGTCAATAGTGACAGGCTCGGACAGATGCACCAGGGCAATGTCGTTGGTGATGTCGGTGCGATCCTGCTCGGAGACAAACCCCTCGTGGCGGATGATACCATCCACCTTATAGCATTTCTCTGCTGAGGGAACATCCATGGAGCAGTTCATGTGGTGCTTCCCCAAACACATGCGCCAGTAAGAAGGTTTATTCAGTAGGCTGGAAAACAGGTGGAAGAAAAATGTGAAGGAGAAAATTAGAACTTGTTTTTCTTCTCCTTACGCTACTCTTCTTTAGCCAGGGCAAAATGAAGAAGCATGGGTTTTTCCTAAGACCTTCTTTTGAACCTGCGATAACTGATTGTTTTGTCGACGAAGGGGCAACGGAAATAAGTTTTTCTTTTACGTTGATATAATAAGTGGATTAAGTGGATGTAATGCAGGTGATTTTATAGTTTTATATCTTACACAATGAAGCAGTGAGCTGCGGTTAGGATCCATTCCTCATGAATCAAAGAGCCTCCACAACCATGCATGTAAGGTGTGGGCAACATTGGTGAAGCCTGGAGAAGAGAGGAACATTTTTACAAAATAAAAGCACGCCTCTGTCACTGATAAGATAGTCAGGCACTAAGGGAGAGACATGAGCCGACAGTACCTGCATGGACACTTGCCAGGGCCGGGAATGGGGGATCACCTCTTCCCCATTAACCACCCTCAAGGTGGATGTTTTGGGTTTCACTGCTGGGATGCCACATTTTTCTGGCCAATCTGGGATGAGAACGTGTTCAGTTAAGCTATCATTTGTTATGAATTAGTCAACATGTTTTTACACAAGTAAAAAAATTCAATCAAAGTTTCGTGTTCAGAAATGCTACAGTTGGAGTAAAAACCTTTCCTCAACGAGCTCCATTTAGAAACTGGAAACCTCAACATGAAATCACTACATATAAGACACAGGGCTGTTATGAGTTGGGGTAGGCCTACACTCACTAAGAGGGATGTTGTCCCACGGGTTACGAGCTGGAGGAGGTAAAGTCGGGATCACACCGGAATCAGTGGTCCAGTAACCACGAAAACCCTTCTGTTGATTTGCTCCGTTACTAAGGAAGCGGATGATGGCGGTGTTGCTAGGGATGGTAATGGTGGGTGGCGGGGCAAAGCCACAGAATCGACCTGCAGAACAAACACCATTGTGGAGTAAATCACCGAAGGCATCAATACTAATAAATTGTAGACGATATGTAGATAGAACAAAGTGCACACACAGAGAAACTGAAATACAGTCACCAACCTAGTGATGCCATGCTTTCTCCATTGAAGATCTCCACATAGTCTCCACAGTTTCCTAACATGTTTACAGCTTGAACTTCGAAGTGAGTGAAGGCGACATGGCTAGTTTTTGATAAAGGAATGTTAATGCGCCACGTGCACACAGTCTGGGCTTGGTAGTCAGTAGGCCAGTTAGGAGAAGTGATTTCCCCCTGATTACTGCTGAAGAGTCCTCCACAAGGAGCTGCAGTGGAACAAGAGGAGAGGAAAGGAAGGGGGACAGGCAGAAAAGGAGAAGAATTAAACGGACACATGTTTTGTCTGGAGGTTATTCCCGTAGCGTCTTCTCCAGTACAATTTTCTCCGGTCTTACCCTCTGTAGGGTCCACTGCCCTCCAGGTGGCATTGAAGCCTGTGTCCACCACCTTGTCATTGGAGGAGAAGCTGATGTGAAGTGTATTTCCATCACTCACCATGTCTTTAGGGGCGACATGACTGCAGTATGTGCCTGAGGTAAAAAATTAAGACGTGTTAGCCTCTGTCCTAAGAGCTTATGTAGGAGATTTTAAATCTAGCATATCTCTACTGCTGCTTACATATGTCTATTTGTCCTATTTTTATGTCATGTATGCATTAAGTGGACAAACGAACCTGTCATATAGGACAGAGATACCACGGATCAGAAGTGGCACAGCTGTAGGCTCAGAGCTACACCCGTCAGTCTGTTTTATGTGACATTTTACTGCACATTAAAAAAAGTGGAGGGAAATGCACACCTATTCCAGAGCACATGGAGGGAAACACAGAAATTGAGAATGGGGAAGCTTCACACTTATAAACCTTTTAACAAGTTTTCAGGCAATCAATCTCTATTTTTTTTAAATATATGTAGCGACTGAAAGGGTTTTCTTGCTTACATGCAGAGGGGATTTTTAATTCTTTAGTGTTAAGATGAAATGCTGTCTGGGTCTCCAGGTTAAAGACTGAGGTTGCTATTAGCTTTTAAAGTCGAATTTGACCTTAGATTTCTATAATGTTTTATCTATAAATGCTTTTTTGTATTTCTAGACACAATAGATGGTTCTGTCTTAGAGCATTTTATGTATATTTACTCAGCAGATAATGGTAATGCAAATTATTTAGATGATTTTTATTAACAACATTTGGAACCTATTCTGCCTTATTTGACCTCAAATATTGAATTGAGGGCTTATATGTCAAGATAAAAAAAATATATTTTGTGGATTGCTTTCCTGAAGATGTTTTTATTTTGACTCTAGTTTTATTTTTCTAATTTGGTTTCTTTGGACAAATGGACCTGTTTTTGTTTTGCCAGAGAGATAACTTTTGGATTTGATCTCAATGAAGGATGTCAAAAACTTTAGAAGTTGCAATAATTTGTCAGTCCACTGTGACATGTCATAACAGATGATAGGCTGTAGTTACTGTTCTGAAGTGGTTAAACTGGGTTGTGGGGATGCAGTAACCTACATTAATGACATCAAAGAATACAAATTCATTATCAGCTGTCGCAAAATGAAAGCAGATATTCACCTACCTAGACTTCCTGTTCTGTCTGTGAGGCTGACTTTGTCATTGATGCACATCTGACTCTCCTCCAGGGAAAAATTGTGGAAATGGAGGTGGACCAATTTGCCCGCAGGCACCTGGACGTTCCACTGGCAACGCGCTTTGCTGTTGTAGCTGCCAGGGTAACCCATAGAGGACAAAGTGCCACCTGTGCCGGTCAAGTCCTTTGACCCGCCACAGCCAGATGCTACACAAGGAGAACAGAAGGTGAAAACCAGCAATACACTCATTTAGATTGTTAGTAAAGTGGGTCAGTTTAGATGGCTGGATTCATACTGTGCTCATTGTACATGTCTCTGCGGATGACATTGGAGATCCAGGGGGAGGTAGGCAGAGGAGCGGGTGAACACAGAGGCTAAGGTTAAGGGCCTCTGAAGGTTTAGCATTAAGTGAATCACCTAATAAACACACAAAAAAACCATATAGATGCCAAAGCCGAAGACACCGGGGAATAAACAGTCCACCAGATGGCGTACAAACTACACAGCAATGTTTTTTTTTAACAGCAACAGTCTCTAAGGTGGTGTTGTTTAGTATTTTTTTCTGTGAAAATATCACTTTAAAGTAGCTCCAAAAGGTCCGTTTTCAGATTATTTGAGCAGGATAAACATGCAAACGTGAAATGTATGTGCTGCTAACGAGTATGAAGTAAAAACTGCACCGGTCTCATCTCCCCAGCCGGTGGCGTAGCACTTCTTGTCCCCTGGTAGGACTTCCTCGTCAGAGGGAAGGCAGGCAAACGATATCTCATTAGTGGGCATCACCTCCCTGTCCAGCCTGACCAGGGCAATGTCAAACTCCACACAGGGCACGGTGGGATACTTGAAGGCCTCATGGCGATAGATACCAGATACACTGAAGCAGCGTTCACTGGCCTCTGTGTAGGTGAGGTTGTGTTTGCCGAGGCACATGCGCCAACGCTGCAGCTCATCAGCATATCTGGGCAGGAAACCAGCAGATGAATCAATAATTATACTCCACAGTGTAAACAGTACACATGTCCCCTCATAGAAGATGACTGGATATTGGAGCTGTAATTGACAATTATAGTTTTACAAAACCAAATGACACATTTATTTGCAGCCTCCACAGTGTGCTACCTTGCCCTCTAAAGGGGACTGTAGACCATTAGCCAAAGCGTAGAGGCATCTCTAATGAGGCATCGCTCTTACACTGTTATAAGCTGGAGCTGAAAGCTCAGACACCAATAACTGCCTTCGGAGATTACGCAAATGGGCTTCCAGGAGGTTTGAGGAAACTTTGCAGGAAAAAACTGGCCTTAAAAAAAATCTGAACAACATGCTTCCTGTTTTTAAAATGAATGACATTAGCATCTCTAAAATTCCTTTTACACACCCTTATTGATAATGAAACTGATCATTTACCTCATGAAGCAGTGGGCTGCTGTTAGTACCCAGTTCTTATGAATAAGACTGCCACCACAGATATGGGAGAATTTGGGCTGTCTGACTGGGTGGCCAGACCTGAAACAAACACACACCGGCAAGCAGAGAAGAAACTCATGAAAGATATTAGCATACTGATCATTAAATGTACTAAACACAACGTGCTATCGTCTTACAGATAGTCAGTGAATTAATGAGATACAGGAAAGGACTGAGAAGCATAGAGCAAATTACTCTTTGATATTTTATTATGAGGAATCTGTAACTGTACTCGTGAATTCTGATGTAATTAGTTGTATATTTATGTGAATTTTCTACCTGCATTAGTGGAGATTCTCACCTGCATGGACACTTGCCAGGGCCAGGAATGTGGTGTGGTTCACAATGCCTGACATAACAGAAGGAGGAATGGCTGGTTTCCCACATGGGCTAGGCCAGTCTAGAAAAAGATGAGTTTGTGTATAAATAAAGCCAGACTACACAGAACATTCCTGCTGCTTAAAGATAAGTCCTTGTGTTCCAGGAAGATGGCTTTCAATCACTGATTCATATTATTTTAGATGATTTTCCAGTCACATGTTTGACACTGCTGTCTACAGTGTTCTTCTGTTTGTCCCTCTATCACTACTCTTCAATGGATCTTCATGCAAACATAAGCATCCTCCAAATTTCAAGTCCAAAGTCTTTGATGTCACAACATAAGCATACATAAAGATATACATTTTATTTTGCCCATCCAGACAGTTTGCACTAAATTGTTCCTGTCAATCTAATCTCACATTTTCACCCTTCATCCCGCACTCTTTTTTACTTCTGTCAGTCGGCACAATCATGCCAGAGCCCGAGTGGAAAAAAAATAATCTTACAGCCAGTAGAGTCCATCTATAAAACTCTATTTCAGCAATTGGCTTGTCAGGGGCCGGGGCCACCTGGGTCTCATCGCTGGGTGAGGAATGGAAATCAGGTGACAACCAGCAAGGAAGGAAACTGTAGCAGTTGGTCACTTCACATTGTGTTCTCAGCAAACCAATTCACCTTGTTTTATTGCACGTCTGGGAGACGGGAGAGGCGTGTGAAGAAAGGATAAGGATGAGAGGAAGCATGAATCAGATGAATAAAGGGACGGTGCTGTACAGCAGCTCTGACATAGCTCTTTGTTATCTGTTGTCCAGTTTGATTGATGATTGGTAGACATTGTATTATAAAGGTGGGGGGATTTGTAAATCAAGAAACCCAAAATATTAAATGTAAGGCTATATCATAAAAAGTATACATATTTTATGAATGCATTTTTTAAATGTATTTTTGTAGTTATTGTAAAAATACAATTGTATTATTTCTGTGTTGACCACTTTTTGATTAACAAAATAGCTCTTTCTGTAAAATGTGACAATTTTTTTAAAATAAAAATTATATTGCCAAGACATTTCTGAAGAGGGAAAAAAGCAGATCCAAACTCAAAGGTATTCGGATTATAGTGGTTACAAAAACAAATAGCAGTAAGTTCTCACATTGTGGTAGCTGAAACTAGCATTATTTATGTGGCATCTTCAGCGCTTACAGCAATGTTTAACAGAAACATTAAAGCTGCATTCCTTTTATATTTTGCCACTTGGGGGCAATGTAACAAGCTGACAACACAACAACTGACATATTATTGCCTTTGGATGTTGCCATTGCAAATGTGTTAACATTCAGGTGCCTATTTAGATATCCAGCTGACAGACCAACTGTAGCATTCATTTGAATGTTTTTTGTTCTGAAAACAGCTGCCTGCTGCTACATCTGGAAGCAACGCGGATGAAAGTGGAAAACAAAACAATATGCTATGATAGGCTAAGGCTACGTCTAAAAGCATACATTTTAATTTTAAAACGTAAAGATAAATTTGCAGTTTCAAAACTAACCTCTGTCAATACTAACACACCTAAAAGTGAAAATCACATGACCATTCACATACATAGAGCATGCCACCCCAAACCAGTCATACACTGTTTTTTGTGACCCATCAGATTCTGTTACTTGCGGTGTTGGTTAGGTTGGTCATAGGCTGAGGAGTGACATGGTTGGGGTTAATATTAAGGTACATGTGGGACTGATAATGCAACTGGAAATGGAGATTGCTCGAAAAATGACTTGTCTTCAGTGCATGTAGGCAGTAGTAGCATTATAAAAAGCAAAATTTAAACAGTATCTACCGTAGACAACAAGGTCAACAATGCCTGTTATTCATTATCCACTTTGGTAGTCAAAGCTGATGTAGTTTGTTTTCTTTTGGAAAAAGGTCACATGATATGGTTTTGACGAATCAGAGAAGGACATGTTAGAGAAAAGACCCCCGAGGAAGCACCTTTTCAAAAGTCCGCAGCATTTTCTAAAGTCTCAGTTTTAGGTGTTCAAAAATGACAGAGGAGTGTGGACACTAGGGATAAATGTAAAGTTATGCGTTATAGACCAAAGTATATGTGTGGATGTAGCCTTTAAGGCTCTGTAGAACTGAAGGAGAACTGCAGATTTGTATTAGTTCATCACTATGAATCCCCCTTTTTGAATTACATTTTGTTGTGATTAGTGCAGCTTTATGTGTACTCTGATTCATGCAGTGCATTACAGATGTTGTAAACAGTTTTAGGCTGACAGGTACTCTACCTATGGGGATTTCATCCCAGGGGTTGGGCTGAACAGGTGGCTCAATGGGAGCAGGCAAACTGGTGTTTGTTGTCTAGTAGGCCCTGAAGCCTTTGGCCTCAGTAAACAAGTCCGTATGGAAACGAATCATCAGCCTGTTGCCTTTTGTCTGGATGGTACCAGGCTGCTTAGTCCCACAAAATGGACCTCAATGGATCGGAAAAAAAACATAGACATATATTACACATATAATCTTATCATGTGGAAATATAAAAATGGGCCAATGATAAAGCAGAACAACTGGATCTGTCAGATTAACTGTTGCTCCATTTTGTGCTGACTGTCTTCCAAAAGAGCGAACCCGTAGGTCGTTTGTGCAAGCGGCTATATATGACCAACAGTTATGTTTTAAGTCACGTGTTATGCGATTAGTACATTCACTTTTGATAGAGATACAATGCTTATCTATTTTTGTCAAGTGTTTTTCTGCCTTGAAGTTTTATCTCGCTCTTTATGCTACACACTGTATTCTGAACTGTGTTTTGACAGAGCTTACACTGCTTAAGCAACAATTCAGCCGTTTTTTTTCGTGATAGAGGAGTGTTATGTTTTATGGTGAGTTTTAATAAGGTGTTGAGCTGCTTCAGCAACATGTGCCTCAGGTGTGAGTGTGTTCCTGTGGACCTGTGATATCCTCAGGGTACACAGCCTCCCACTCGGCAAAGAATCCTCTGTCTGTGAGGCGACTGTCAGACTGGAAGGTGACTGATAATGTGTCATTAGCACTGACCACCACTGAGGGAAAGATGTAGCCACAGTGTGTACCTGAGAATGAGGGACAGGTAGGACAGGAAAAATATGAAGGTAAATGGAAAGAGCAGAGCCAAGGTTGGAGGGATAGATCAAAGGATTCAGGTGAACAGTTGAGAGAATAGTGGCAGATAATGCAAGCATAATGAGGTGTAATTATCCCTGTGACTAGAGATGCTGAAACACTTACAAATGACAGTGACTATATCTGTCTGCGAGTGTGACTTCATCAGCTTTGTAATAAACAAAAGAATCATGTGCCAAATTGACACGGTTCTTACCAAGAATCTATGAAAATACAGAAAAACTGCCTTTTAACAGGAAGGAGCCACTGACAGATCCAATGTAGCAGCAAAATTAGCAAACATTACTGGAAGACAGATAATGCCAATTAAAATGCAAAATGTTCAACAGGTCAGGCAGCTCAATCAATCTCTGAGGAAGATATTTTAGTGCAACCAAGGCATCACCATGATCCTGAAAATGCACAATCAATTAATAAGACTGTATGCAATGCATTTATGTTTCCTATTTTATTGTTTTTTATAATGTGCCACATGTATTAAATAGGCCCTGTGATGAACTAGCGACCTGTCCAGGATGTACCTTGCCTTCACTCAAAGTCAGCTGGGAATCAAGTTAGGCTCCCACCATAAACTACATATAAAAGTGAATGTAGCTTCCCGGTCTGAAAAGTGAGGCCAATGTAGAAGTGCCTTAAAATATAACAACCACTGAATCCTTATAAGTGTCATTCCCTAAAGTCACTCCTTCTCATCAGTTTTCTGGCAGTTCAACTGAAAATAATTATTTCCTTAATTAGATATTTGGCCTCAAATAAAAGTATGTTTAAAGGTTTGTCTGTTTGAGTGACAGGCCGCTGGTGCAGTCAGGTTTCCATTATAGGGGATCAATCAGATCGAATCAGATTCACCACCAAATATGGGGACATCTGGCTCCAAAATAGTAAGATGTAGATGGCCAGAATCCAAACTCAAGGCTTCAGAATGGCAGTTCACAAACCAATGGGTAACAACAAAGATGGTTGCTGCTTGGCTCCAGCCTGCCACCCACTGTCCTGCCACCATGGTATACAAGACATTGTGTTGTCATGTTAGCGTTTTTTATTCTGCGACTCTAAACACATTCTAGTTGAAACTTCATACTTACACCACAGATACTCCGCATGTAATGCATGAGCTCCTTACTGCATACATTTACACATTAATGAGGGAACTGATTTCAGATATTTTATGCAAACTCAAACACATTGATATAGAAAATCTTTGGACCAGTAAACCAAAACAGTGAGCTGAAAGCACTTTAAGGTCTTAAAAAGCTCCAGACAGATGTGTTGATTATTAGATCCCACAGAGAATCAACACATCTATAAACATAAAACAAGAAATATACCGTGGCTTATTGTGAGACGATGCAACTATTGCTTAATAGCAGCCACTGTGGACAAAAATAGCAGTTATGGAAAAATCTGAAATGCTAAACCGTAGTCAAACAGTAAGTAGCAGATAGTCAATACATCTCACAATATCAATCTAATATGTTCCACTTCTTTAAAAAATGACTGATTAGTTTTCAGATTTTATGTGTTTGGGTTTTTAAAACATACATTTAGCTGTTTTCTCTCATTTTTGCTTTTCATTTCTCTGCATTTTGCACACAAACACATACTCCCTGAAGTAACAGGATGCAGCACTAAAACACTCTCATCAAGGAGTGTGGGCCTGCACCTCGGTGCTTTAGTCCTTGAGAACTCAGCAATAGATAAAGCTGTATCAGCTTCACTGCAGTCACTGAAGTGAATAATGAGAGGTAATTTACAGTTTGCTGGGCACTTTCCGAAGAAGATCCTAATCAACAGTTTTACAACAGGGGAGCTATACAGTAGTATCAGAGCTGTTAGCCCAGCAAGGTGCACCAAACACAAGCCAAAGTCCTCATATTGAAGGACAGGTGCATATTAGCAGATCCATATTAGCTTTTTATGCTTGTATCGGGTCAAAAAGTCAGGGGAAAACACTCCATTAGGAAATATTTGCAATGCAATTTCACAAGTCTGTCTTAAACTGATACAATGATAACAAAAAAATAAATCAGGTTTAATTAATGTCCAAGAGTATGACTCAGCCAGATTGTTGTAGTTATCTGAGATGATCACTTTGTCCTCCTTGCACTGTCCAGTCTCTCCTGTGATGGCCATGTCAGTGATATGCAGTTTAACCAGATATCTTCCAAGAACTATTTCCATGAGCAGGATATGGATCTGGGAATCCCACGGACTGGACAACTCCTTTACGCCCCTGAAGGATTTACTGGACCACCTATAGTGAAAACAATACCTGATCAGATTCACTCCTCATTATGCAAATTATTTTTTTAGAAGAGGGGGAAGTGGATTAAAAACTCGGGTGTCTGAACACCTTTTTGATGAGGTTGATTGTCTCTTTGTTTTACTGATGAAGACCAGCTCGCTTTGATACAAAACTGCCCCATGAACAAATTCATTATGTAGTACCTTAATGGGCCACTGGAGAGATCTGTCTGCCAACAGTTTTAATAAAGTGATGAATAGATAAAGCTCAAGGGGGATCTCCCCACTCCTACCACAGAGCTACTTGCATTCATCCTTATTTGGTAGCTGCCACCTGATTCGAGCGGTGTTTGTGCGTAGAAAACTGCATGGGGAGGGATAACAATTATGTAGGGTTTACCATCAAACAAGCCTTAGTAGACCATATGAGAAAATAGATAATTATATTATATTTTATGGTGGATCAGTATGACCTTTCAATAGATAACTGTTTGCAGTCTTAAATGATAAAACTGCCCAGAAGACAACGAGAAAAGTCTGCTGTGAGGTACGATTGTTTTTTTACACCGTTTACATATGCTGGCAACTAGACGTATCTCATATTGTATATTTTAATAGAACTCAATCAAGATTTAGACAAACGACAAGACAGTTTGCTCAAAAAGTAAATAGAACCAGACTGTGTCATGGGAACTATGCGTATGGATCCATGCTTCCTGGTTTAAGTAAACAAGATAAAAAAGGAATCAGGAAAGTGTTTGGACAGAGTGTTCACCTGAAGCCGTGGGAGGTGGACGGGTTTGTGTGGTGGGCCTGGTTGTTGTTGTTTTTGTTGTTGCTGTTGTTGGTGGTGGTTTTGTTGTGGTGGGAATCACAGTAGGTAGAAGTCTAAACTTTGTGTAAGTTGCTCTGAATCCTTTTGAAATCAGACTGTTGTCAGATTTGAAGCGGACAACCATCGTGTTGCGGCTGGATTCCACTGGCTTTGGCATCGTTCCCCCGCATAATTTAGCTGTGATGGATTATATAACTGTGAAAAAACAATCGTGGAAGCTTCCACAATAACAACAACATTCCCAAATTTCAGTTGAGACTCTGGTATATTTAATTGGTGCTGCTTCAACAGTTAGGTCTATGGGAACAGATTTAAATTCATTAAGTTTAAAATAGACCCCAGAAGCTCTGTCCATTGTACAGATCTCAAACTTTTAATTGAGCTCATCTTTTATTCATAGAGCCACACAGTTGACACTGTTAATGTTGAACAAAGCCCACCATCTATTCTGACGTTCCAACACATCCTTTGGCCTTTTAATCACACATCCAGCTCCGACATAAACTCTACTGATGAGTGAAAATATTGTGTGACATATAATATAGGTAAATACTATCCTTATGCACGGTGGCTGAAATTTATTTGAAAATCGTTTCTTCTCCCTTTTATCTTCCTAAGTGCAAATTGGATGCATTACGTCATACTTACCTATGAAAGAAGAGTTGGCTGTGTAGCCATCATAGACCTGAACAAAGTCTCCACAGACCTCAGGGACCAGGTCAAAGGAGGTAAATGTCAGTCGGACCCCCTCGCCTTCAGGCACTGTGATTCTCCACTGATCCGACAAACAAACACAGCACAGACACACACACCAATCATTTCTATTGCAAAATTAGATTCTCGCATCCAATTTTCACTTTAAATCACAGTTTCTTTTAAACATAAATAGTGTAAACAGTTACACCTACTGAGGGTTTTTCTATAAATGATACTCTGAAATCTCATGAATGAACGGCTATCTGCATCACCCCTCATGTTTACCTCCTTCTAGTCCCACAGCTGCAACATGAGCTGCATTCTGACATACTGTAACTTATAAATAATTCCATCACAGATTCGGCTTCTGTTTGGACAGACGGTGATCCGTCAAGCTAAAGCACAGCCACATGAAATCATGATTACAGCAGAGTAATACCATATGACTCCATATCCAAACCCAGCATGCAAACCCTCAAATCGAAACCGAATTAATTACATGCATTAATCACTGATCAAGACCACAAATGCTGTCAGGATGATTGTGTTGAAACCCAAAGCTAATGGATTTACTTTGAGGTGAGAATTTGAAATCTTTAGGTCTATTTGAAACCACTTGCTAATCAATAGTAACACACTGTACAACACAATGGTTGATGTTATATGGTATATTCAGGACATCTTCCCGGTAATGAGTGTGGTTAATTTGCACAATTCATAACTCAGTACTCTTAGAATAAAAGGAAACTCCGTGTAACACATATGTTTCCTTATCTAAACCATTCCTCTTACATTATTGGCATAAAGTTAAGTGATACTTAGCAGCAGCTTAAACCTGGATTCACCTCATCAATTATCATTAAAGGTGTGATTGAAATCTTAACAAAAAGGTAGCCCTTAAATTGTATTAAAAACTATACATTGCAACCAATGACTGACTTAACTAAAGCTCATAGTAGACTGCTAAATCAAAATTGTAATGATTTCACACACTGTAGATAAGGAAATACACCTAAAATATTTGTAAATAGACATGTTTCAGACAATGCTGAAATAAATGGAATTTGTGGGAAGCTATAAAAACAAATTTTTCTAATTGCCTTTTTGCTATTACAAATGTTATGTCTGTACATTATCAAAAAGTGGACGTAGCTTCCGGGTCTGAATAATGAGGCCAATGTGGAAGTGCCTAAAACTGTAATACCACCAAGATCCACTAGTTTGGCTCCAAAAAGCCTCTGGCTCCATAGACTACCATTCAACTCCTTTCCCGAAATACAAAGTCAATAAATTTTTTACATGAGTCATTATAGTGTCATCCAATAAATTCCCTCCTTCTTATTAGTTTTCTGGCAGTCCATCTGAAAATAATCCCATGAGTAATTAGATATTAGGCCTCAGAAAGTGGCATTTTTGAGGCCATGTCTGTTTGATTGACAGGCCAGCAGTTTACATACTAATGGGTGACGTCACAGTTAGTTGCCACTTGGTAAGAACACAGGAGCCTGGAGATAATTAGCTTTAATGTAAAGACTGGAATCAAGAGGAACAACTTACCTGGGAATTTGTATAGAATAAAAACTCCAGCCACCAGCAGTTCTGATGTAGCATTAACGGTACAAGAACTGCAAAGCCTCGTGTTATTTGTACATGTTATACATCATTTCTATCCTTACTTTTTTCTGGTGGTCAGCTCCATTACTAATCTAGTCACACCACCTAAATGGCCTAAATGATATTTTTGTTCAAGTGTTTGTAGATGTGTGCAAACAAGTAAAACATTAGTTTTATTAATGCTAATATTGGATTTTATTTGATTTCAACTGTCTTTGAAAGTCAGCTACGATTCTTCAGTATAAGCAAATGTTACCATGTTGCTGTCAAATTTGAGCTCTTCTGGTGCTTGTTTATGATCTTGGCATTACCTGGTACAGTGCTCCGTTCAGGTAGTTCTGCTCTGGGAAGCCGGGGGTCATCAGATTCCCCTGATCACCTTGGAGAAAGCCGCCGGCTCCGGCTATTTCTGGAATCAGGGATGAAGGGCACTTCAGCTCCACAGACACCTCAATGATACCCGCAGTGCACCCCACCCCATTTTCATTTTCCATTTACTTCTCCTCTTTTCACCCAGCACCCAACATTCACTTTCTAGGGCAATGAGATACTGTGAGACAGAAATCCAACATTATGTCAGAGTCAAGGCAATTTCCTGTCTGAAATGGATTTCCTCTTATAATCTTACCTGATGCAAGCTCTGGAGCCACAGCTTGGTAATGAGCCTTAAATCCTTGGTCTGTTGTTCTGTAATTGGTGTCAAAGTAGACCGTCAGGTGGTTTGTCAGTGTCACCAGCGGTTTCGGTTTGGCGTAGCCACAGTATTTACCTACAAATACCACACAAATTAGGTGGCAAGAGACACAACAATTCTGCACAGCTTGTTCTCCTAATCAATATAATCCATTAGCCCTACACTGGAGGTCCCTGTAGTGAGACCAGGCTGTATTGTTTTAAAAATGCAAACCGGCACTATTTTTTTTAAAGGCTACAGAAGCCACCTTGTGCTACTATTACTAATGTGGATGTTAAATTTGATGTGCTTCATTTCTATAGCATTAAATTTGGAGTTGCAACTGAGAATTTGTAAAACCAGTTCAAATACATCAGTGTGTTTACTGACCCATTTGCTATTTCTTAGTCTGCTATTCTTCTCCATTATTTACAGTTTTGATTAGGTAAAAGAAAACATGCCCGTTTTTCAAATCTCACCAGTGATGGGGGAAAGAGACTTACATGTCTCCATAGAGTCCAAGGTTGTTCAATTTGGCCTTACAGTTTCACAGCTGTTACTGACTAAATTTAGGGAAGTTTTTTCAGGAGGAAGTTTAGAAAAATAGTTTAGGGCTTCGGGGTTTCAAGGCATGACCCAAATGTTACTGAAAAGGTAAATTACCGTGTCAAAATGGCATCACAAGATGCAAAAAAAGACTACAATGGGCCCATTGTCTGTTACAAATAGCAGCTATTTATTGAAATTATTTAACATCTTTATTTAGCATCCATTTATTACAAAGAATAATTATTGTGATGAATAATGCAAAATTTATTCCTGCCAAGAAACAGAGCTTTAAATCTGAGTTGTTTACTCATATATTTACTCAATGTTTACACCTTCTTTGGATTAGTGCCCCAGTCTGGCCTTGCTAAACCCGGCCCAGTTTAATTTGCCTCTGAATCACTAACACATAATGCATATATAAATGATAGAAATCATTCCAAACAAACACGAGAGATGTTTGTGAACCAGGGACACTATTTTAACCTCTGTAGTCTGTTTGGAAAAAGAGTGTTGAAGTTGTTGTGTTTCAGTAAGTAGAGCAGTGCAGTAGACCAGCTGGACTGTGTGGCTCACTAGCTGAGTCTGCCCATGAATGGATGAATCCCCGTGGCCTTACATGGGATGATATCTATCTGTCGTAAAAGGAGACTCAACTTCATTTTCAAAAACCAATTATTTTCTTTGAAGTTAATGTGAGATATTTACCAATGATTCCCAGTGTGTCTTGCAGTGTGACGAAGTCTGCCGTGCAGAGCTGCGTCTGCTCCAAAGCAAACTCCTCAAACCACAGATGAATCACCTGCAACCAAAACATGCAGAAGTATTTAATCTTTTTTTAAATCTGAGAAATCGCTGAGAGACGCCAGAGCCAGAGATGAAATGTGAGTGTGTGTGTGCGCGCGCACATACGTGAGAGTATGTATGCCTGTGACTTCGTATGTACAGTATCTTCACATGTAGGAATATAGCAAACTACAGAAACAGCGAGAAGCAGCCACTGAGTCAATCATGTAGTACGGCAGCCATGCTGCCAGAGAAGGAAGGATCAAGGATTTAGTTGCGTCCTGTGGGTTTGGAGAGGAGAGCTGAGGAGAATGAAGGAGACAAGGCAGCCATCTGTCTGCAATGCTGCCACTGCATTCATCCCAGCTGTACTCTACTGCTTGGCCTCACATAAGACAGTTTCCATAACAGTAACTTGACAAACTCCAATCATTAGACACAAGCCGCAAGAGCTGTGGAAGACTGACTGAAATAAAGACAGAGTTGTTTTGATCTGCACAATCCTGGAAAAAAGAGATAGGGTGAGTGTGTTAAAGCTGGCTTTTAAGAGGAAAATTAAATCAGATCATTGTGTGTCTTTTTATGTGATAAAAGCTATTAAACACCTTTAGATAAACACTTTTGACTGTGGAATCATCTGCCTCTGAATCTTTGTTATCAGTGGAGACTTTTAGGCCACAATTGCAGTAAAAACCCACCTTTGCTTCTCTTACAGGAGAAACTTATATTAATGCTGCACTGCAAATTCTTGATCAAGCACACTACTGGTCACTCTCATTAGATTACAATTATTTAGAAGATTATGATGGACATTACTGATGAAAAATGCTATTTTTGAAAAACAATTTTTAACTGCAGCTTAATATTGCAGTTTATCAGCTATTTTTATTTTGGACCACACTTTGTGCTGCATTTGTTTATGAGAGGTGCTATCTAAATACAGTTTATGAGGATGAGCATTGAACACATGCATTTGTGTATTAAAATTAAGGTGGAAATGAATAAGAAGCTACTCAAAATGATTATCTTCCTGGACCATATATGTTAGTAAAAGTTATTCGGAGTTGACCCCATGACTCTATGAGTAATATTTAAATCTGATACGGCTGTAATGTCATTTTATATGAAGGATAGTAGTGTTTAAAGTAGTCTATAACTCTACCAGTTCTCCTTTATTCGTGTTACCTTGCCAGGGTCCACACTGATCTGCCAAGTGCAACTTTTGCCGTTGTCATAGCTGCTGGGGTAGTTCCAGCTGGTGAGGGTGCCTGACTCCCCAGACAGCTGCTGAGGACCACCACACCCTGAGCTGGGCCCTGGAAATAAGTAACAAAGGTAGTTACTGAGACACTCTTTTGAGGAAATCCTTTGAATATAAACCATATTTGAAGAGCAGCTACGTTACTTCCTGCAATGGTCAATTCTTTTTTATTTTTCCCTTAAAAAGATTATTTTCTTATAAACGGAAAACAAGTAAGAGTCTACAACCATGCTAGTGACTCGGTGAGGCTAGAAGTGTTTTGAGTGACAATGCTAGGGCGCTCACAGTGACACAGGTTTAATGTTATGCTAATATTTGCTTATTAGATCTAAAGGACCGCTGAGGTTAATGGCAACTAATTAGTTTTTGCAGGTATTTGGTCATTAATAAAAGTCATGGACAAATTTTTATTTTGACCTGATGATGGTGCTAGATGAAAAGTGAAGGGGTGACCAGTTCATCCTGCAGGGCTCATGTATGGGTGCTCCCAATTTCAGCCAATAGTTGCTGAGATATTTCAGTCTGGATCAAAGTGTTGTGTCGACTGATCTATTGCCACAGCTGAAAAACATGGCCGTAATGTTGATTTATTATTGTACAAACAACCACACTGCAGGTGGAGAGATAAAATAAATAAAATCACCTTATAGTATTTGCAGCGAAAAATATAAATGAATTGATAAGCCTTGGTAACAGCATTGATTATACAGTATGTCATCATCTGCAGCTGTAGCGTGCTTTCCCTCATGGCTGGAGCAGCTTCTGTCAGCGAGTCTGGAGGCAGCTGTGCTCAACAGCAACAACATTTACCGTATGTCATTAAGGCTGAACATTAATGTTAACGTAGCTGCAATGTTGTTCTCTTCTGTAAAACAAGCCATGTCAGGTTTGGGAAAATATTTCTCATTTTGTTTTTTTATTGCTGAATTGATGAAGAAGTTACAACAGTTTGCTGTGGTCACTCCTCACAGCCTGTTCTATATGTCTCATAACACTCTTGTTTGAGATTGTTTTATTCAGGGGGGCAGAAGAGTCTGATGAATACTAACCTGTGATGCTAAAAACAAATGATCCTTTTCACCCCTTAACCCACTCTCAAACAATTTCCCACTTCCTTTTCTAAAGACAAAACAAGCCTGTAGAAATGTGAATTTGAATCTAAAGAAGTCTTTTTTCTTGTTTACGGACAGAGGACATGGAGATGGAGTAGTATATGTATATTTCATTATGGTAAACAGTACTCGTATGATGAAGCTTATTATTATGAAATTACTGAAACATTTTATGAGTGAGGCATAAGAACTTTAGTAATTATATAGTACTGCTTGCTTTCCCCTTTTCATACTGTTTTATTGTCTTTGGGATCAGAAAATAATTCTCCTTGTGAAAATGCCAATGATGGATTTATTTGTCTATCATATTTGCATGATTTTTTTTTTTTTACTTTTCCACAACAGCAAAGAACAATTCATATTTGCATTATTTGTTTACTTTTCCACAACAGCAAGGTACAATGCAAACTCATATCTTTTACATAACTGCAATTTATTATGAACTGTTATTATGCAGTTTGTATTTCCGCCTCGCCTATTGGTTTTCAGTTCTTGTATTTGCTGTTGAAAAAGTTGTGGATATTTTCAAATTAAAAGGCATCATTAAAATCCTCCAACAAAATTAATAGTCTATAGCGACACTATCAGTACTGTGAGGCTGTACTTTGAGCTAAATGCTGATGTCAGCAAGCGAGCATGCTCTCAGTGACAATGCTGATATACTGACGGTTAATTATCACCAGGTACATAGTTGATCATTAAAAAAAATATTAAGTTCAGTTGAGTCCAACGGGAAAGCCACTAGTTCTGCAGGAAGTATGGTCATAAACCAAAACACTGGACAACGTTGACATGATGATTGCACTAGAGGAAAAGGTTGGGAGCCCTTAAGTCATTTGGATTCATTCTCTGGAGACCATGAATGTTTGCAAAAAAATTCACAACAATCCATCAAATGATCTTTCAGTCTGTGAAAAAAAAAAAAAAAAGTGGTGAACCAACAGACCGAGTGATTCTGTTCTAACAAATAATGTATTAGAACAGACCTTATGAAGAGTGTCAAAACTCAAGGGTACATACACAAAGTATGTACATTTTATAATAATCTATTATCTGCCAGTGATTAAATACTTTCATGCATTAAAACAGGAAAAAAGTTGGGGTATATTATTTTCTGCATCCACATTTCCTATAATAATTTCCTAATACTGTAATTTCCAAGAGGTTTTCGAGAAAGATTCTTGGTACTTATCGTTGAACTATCCTTTATACTCTATGTCAGCACACAGAACTAAACATGCAAAAATGTATGCAGTTTTAAAAAAGCAACTAAAAACACGAGCGATGTCAGAAAAACATTAGCACAATATTGCTGCTTGTTTTTTTTAGTATTGTACCTCAGATTTATAAACTGGCAAAAAACAACAACCAAAAAACAACAATGTATTTTCTAAGTATAAACACTAACCTTCTGCATGAGTCGAAGAGTCAGCTTTGTCAGTGAAGTAGATGACCACCAGACCGATGCAGGCGCCGGTCATTGCCACAAATAGAAATATCAAACACTTTTCCAGGGTGCTAAGACCCTTGGACCGACGACGACCCTTCTCCACATCCATTTTCCTCACAGCGGTGGAGATGTGCCGGACTGTGCCTCGTCCAGCAATTCACCAGCTTATTACCAACACAAGGAGGATCACATCTGAACTTTGATAGCACACATGAACCTTGAGATCACTCAGAAGTGGCAGTGTGCCATCCTGACTGGGATAAATGGGATTGAGCCATAAATCATACTGTTTCATGTCGGGAACTTAATGAGTATGGATGCTGCAGTTGCCCTAATCTACGGGTCATCAGGATATCTGACTGAAACAGATTAAAAAAAAAAGTAAGTCAGTAAAATTCTGCAAAACCAGAATTGTCTCAACAGTAAGCAGCAAATTTATATCTTCTGTGTTTTATTTGTAGCTCTTTCATAAACGACAGAGTAACAGTATTTAGACCTTCAAACAAGGAAAAACATTTTACAGAAATTGCTGTTTAATACTTGACTGACTTAACAGATAAGACAAAACAGCTCTACAGCCATGCTATAGTGGCCCTGTGAGGCTGTGCTTGACTCCTTTGCTCTAGTTGATCTTATTACATGCTAACATGCTTACAATTATGCTACCAGGTTTATTTTTTGCATTCATTTTAACCATGTTTAAATGATGATGAAACAGATGATGGAAATGCCATTCGTTTTGCAGGCATTTGGTCATGAAGCCATGACCAGATGATGACAGTAGATGGAAAGTCAGGAGATCAAAGTTTTAACGGATCCCACTTGATCTAGATCCCTCAAATACGTTGTAAATAGATCCCCTAAATCCCACACAATAAACCTTTAACGCACAACATGGTTCTAGTCAACACTTCTCTTGGTCATATTTCAAGGTAGGAACAAACGACCCTTTTGGTCATATGGGTTGGAGGACGTGTTTCAGTGTATCCTCGAGGCACCTTGAATTTCTGTTGTAAATTTCCATCAAATGGTTGTCAAGATGTTTCAGTCTGAACTAAACCTCATGGTGGTGCTAAAAGGAAGATTAATTCTGTGGGGAACAGGGATGTCTATTACCAAATTTCATACCAATCCATCACATAGAAATAGATATTTCTGGACCAAAGTGCTGGTAGTTTTATATTATATTTATATTTAATATTTTGTACTGCTATTTTACAGCTATTTTATTGCTTTTCTATTATTCTATTATTATCTTATTGCTTCTGTATGCTGCTGTAGTGAAAACATTTCCCCTCGGGGATTAATAAAGTAACTACCTACCTACCTACCTACCTAGAAGCATGACCATCACTAACCATGCTGTGACAATTACTGAAATCAAAGTAAATTGTTAAAAATTACAAGCTTTGATTTGTTTTTCGTAGCATTGGGGGGAACTATCAACCTTAGTTTTTCTGACAACCTGACTACAGATTATCGTTGTCTTGATAAATTTGAGGTACAGATAAAAGAAGATGGAAGTTTGGTTTGATTCAGACAAAAATGGAAACTATTCTAAATGATAACTATCCAAAGACACAGACCTGAATAAGTCAATTTATGCACTTCTTCAGGAACAAAATATCAGGGGATTAACTTCCCTTGCAGTGTTGCAGACAGAGTGACAAAGGCCGTGCAACAACATAAGCACAGAGATTAGAAGTAATGTAATTCACAAGGAGGATCTTCATTTTGCGCAGTCTCCATTAAAGATTGCGTTTGATCAGAATCATCTCCTGGATTCATGTTGGCTATGTTAGAATCTGAAGCAGCAATCTGTCCACCTGTCCCCTTTAGTACCTCATTTTCTTTCCTTCTACTTTACAAAAAGAAATGATGTAGCAGAAGCTGCTTATCTCTCCCTGGAGATGCCGCAGACAATGGAAAAGATGTTTCTTAAAGCAGATGGATGATTTTCTCAAAAACGGAAACTTATTATTAAAGACACTGTTAGTAAATATGAATGTACTGCATGTGCTTGTGTACTTCTGTCAGTCTGTCTGTAGGTCTGTCGATCTATCTGTGTGTCTCTCTTCCCTTTCCTTTCACTCACCTTTATCAGTGTTTGTTCTAGATCTTCTTGCTCCACTGAGGGACCTATGATTTATGGGCACATCTGTCAGCCATAATAAAGCAGTCTCTAATGAAGCCAGGGAAGGTGACCTTTGTGCATACGTGTGCACATGTGTATATGCTTTTGTTTCACATGCATCTTTGCACATATATGCACCGTTAGAAAGGTTATGAGTGCAGGTTCTAGTGAACTGAAGGATGAGCAATCACTGATGAACTCTAAAATGCTGGATACATTTAAGTCGCTGGTGCAGAGAAGACAGAAACACCCAAAAAATTATGGAAAAAAAGGACAGTGTGCAGCCACCAAATAAGGGGAGACAAAAGGGTTATGCTGCAGAAAAATGGAATTGTTTGATACGCGCTCACACAGGCCAACACTGCACTGCAAACAAATGTAGGCCACATATTCCACTGGGTACGGAGCGGCCATCAGGAGGACAAGCCTCACTTCCAGCTATCTGGCTAATACAATGAGAGGATAAATAAAGGAGAGGAACAGTAGAAGACCATTTAATGGGAAACATTCTGCAGAGAAGAGCCAGCAGAATCTTTAATTACTGCACTGTTACTGGCTTAAGACGCTTCGTTATGATATTGTGGAAGAGAGAAAGGAGCATCTGCGACAGAGGAAGATGTGGAGCTGGAGTTGAAGGCATAGTGAGAAAGAAAGGGAAAGAGATGAGCATATAAAATGAAAGCCAATGGAGAAAAAACAAACAGAAATCGTTGAAAATGTAGACATTTAAAGACAAAAACTAAATGAAAGAGAATTTATGACAAATTCTTTCCACCACAAATCTCCAGAGCTGTTTTGGAGCCTGTGATTTATAGAAATAAAAAGCAACACTGTGATCACCAACCACCCTTAATTACCCAATCTGCAATCTCCAAATATAATCTGTAAACATTCTTAACACTCATCCCCATGATAAAAGTGTATCTAATGTGCCACAAATGATCTGTGAGCTGATATATTTTATCCCGATGACGGTCCGGATAATTGTAATGGCTTCTTTCCAAGTGCAGCAAAGGCTTCCTTTGGGGGTATCTATATGAACTGAAGAAGCTCGTGTTTATGAAACTAACTGGGTCACTGCAAGCAGATCTCAAATCCCAATACCACTGCAACTTATCTGTAGGACTTCAATTATAGCTCAAAAATGCTGCTGCTGCTGCTGCCCTCAATTTATCCCATGAATCTGAGGATGCTGTTCGGAGGATGGTGGTGTTGACACTTTGAAATGGTAAAACCACACATCTGCAGTGGAATCCAAATAAGTCAGGGCAAGATAGTGTCGAATCTTTTACACTCAAAATACCCAATTTGGTATTTAAAAGCTTCAAACATTAAAATTTGAAGATGTCGATTGAGTATCCAATCCAACAGAGCTGCTCATAAATTAGATTTACGAGTCAAAAAAGATCTGAAGGTTAATCACCTACAGTGGTAAATTATGCATAACAAACTTCAATAAATGTGTATATGTTCTTTAGCATAAGGAATGTAAACCATTTCGCTTTTCATAATTTTTTTTTTCTACACATTGCACCACAGTTTTTCCTGCAGCCTGTCAACTCAGCCGCAGTACCAGCACAATTAGTCTCCACATCTCAGCGTGAGACGGGGGAGGCCCGTTGGCTGTAACGGGGGGCTCCTGCTTCCTCTCATGGACTATCAGTCTTTAATTTTAGCTGCGGACACAGCCTGGGAGTTTCCTTGTTAAGTAGTAACACTTGAGAGATTATTATTCTGCTCTCAAGCTGGGTATTAGGGATGTACTGTTGCCATCAGGTTTCAAAGATATGCATTTAATAGCCAGTGCTTTGAACAGCGCAGTGTTGCATGCTGTACATTTGTAAAATGGATTTCAATACCGTGTTATGATAGATATTGTGCAATTATCCATAATGGCATTACTGATATTAGTATATATTGAAGAGGATTCGTCTTTATTTAGCCTCGCTGACGCTAACTAAAATGGACAACTGCAAGACGACAGCTGTAAATATACATCCTGTTTATTATAAATATTTAATTTGTTTTATAGCTTCGGCTTTTGGCTTTAAAGGATGTGACTGGTGACATTTAAAATTTTTCTTTTTACACATCCCATGAAAAGACCAAACAACAGTGAATGTGTATTATTGACTAATACTTTAAAAATAAATCTGTTCAGTCAAAGTCTTTTATAGATCTTTTTTTTTCTTCTGAGACCTTAAATGCCCTTTAGAAATGTTAAAAACACATCAGCAAGCCAAACTGTGGCACTTTAATTACAATGAATGTGAGGCATTCATATTTGTTTTGTTTTCAGGCAATTTGGTCAAGAGCCAAGTCGGATATGAGCTGCCAGAGACCAACTTCCCCAATCGTAATTACAGTTTAGATGTGACAATAACGCTATTTACAAGCTGGAAACTTGTAATTTCATGTTTGAATGAGATTTGTTGACATTTGCTGACAGGGGAATGACGTGCAAACAACAAAGGACCCTCCCCGGCCAGATTTGAATCCCTGACATCATGATATGTGCCTCAGTAAACAATAAGCTTCATTACTGGTTATTTTTTGTCATATAAGAATATAGAGTGCAGCAAACAGGAGGCCACGGAGCACACAGCCAGAGAGGTGAATATTGAAAGCAGGCTTAATGCTGTCCTCTGGTAGCTGTAGCAGTGGGTGGTATTTGTCCACATGACTCTTCATGTTCCTTGCCATTGGGATAAATCCTCCCCTGTGCTAACCGCCGCCTGGGGCCAAATCTAATCTGCACTTCCAAATAGGACCCAGTCCCATCAATACAGTGAGTGGGGGGTTATTAAAAATTGAAACAGCGCTAATTAAAGCTGCGGTGAAAGAATCCGAATTAAGGCTGGTGTCGTCGACAGCAATGGACAGAGTCAATGTAGAAAGTAGAAAATGGCAAACTGACCTAGACAGGAAGAGGAGGAAGTGACACATGGCAATGTACCTGAGGTTGTATTTGGTCTTTAGTAGGACCTTACAGATTTGTGATGTCACTGTGACACCCTTCGGTCAGCACTGTCACTCAAGATTTGTCTTAAATACCAGATTTTGTGTGGAAAGCGGGTTTAGGGTCAATGCTACCGCCAGAAACATTTGCAGAGTCTTACACAAGTCTGAGCAGATCGGTTGGGACAGATATAAGGAGTGGCTGTGTCCTCTGATCCCAGTGGATCATAAAATAAAAAGGCAATAGGATTAATCCCTTCACCCTGTGTCATTACTTACAGGTTGTGACATTTCACAGCTCTACGACTATAGAAGATTTTTTCATCCCTGCTATCACATCCTGACATTAACGTGAAGCGACACGCTGGTTAAGACAGTAACAACAGTCGCTTGAAATCAGTGTTACTCCAGTCAGTACAGTAAATTCACACTGAAAAGAAGTGTTTTAGTAAAAGCAAAGCCTTTCAGAAGAAATATCAACTCATGAAAATGTTATTATAACAACAAAAAACAAAGGATAAAATTCACACGAAAGGCAGATCTGGTTATATCTCACACTGCCCCACACTTGACCTGGAAACTGATCGTTGATCTTACACTGAGACTGAGACACTTGGGATAGCATATAGACAGAAACAAATTATTATTTTCATTATATTATTAATTGTTTGGTGTGTACAGTAAGAGAAAATCATTTAAAAATGCCCATCACAGTTTCCTACAGCCCAAAGTCATACCACCAGACGTCTAATTTTGTTCAAACTGCGGTATAAAATCCTAAAATATTAACTGTGTTATAATTAAGACAAAGAAAGGCAACATCTTATCACATTTGAGAAGCTGGAAATATCAAATGTTTGCCTTTTCTGCTTGAACAAAAATCTAAATGATTAATTGGTTATCAGACTTGTCTGTCAACTGGTTAATCAATTAATCGACAACTGCCAAAACCCAATAAGAAGCAGAAATGACCAAATAGAAAAACTAATTTCTTCAATAATCTGTGTTTGTCCTCAAGATTATCAGACAATCCTAAATACCAGAGTGGATTTGGAATTAGTTTTTAAAATCCTGTTTTAAGACGTGAAATTCCTGCACAGCACTGATTCACGTGTATGGTACCTTGTTAAACCACTTCTCAGGATGAGAACTAACTTTGCTCCCTCTCGTTCCTTTAAATTTTGTTACAGCTGTTAGTGTTAATGTAACTACTTATTGATATGTTTTCCTGTCTTAATTAAGGGTGCAATAGCATTTTTTTGTTGTTCATTATTTATTAATCTGCCCTTTAGTTCCTTTATTTTCTCAATTAATTGTGTATTTGTTTAGTCCATAGAACAGTAAAATGTAGACCCACGACAACTTCCTAAAATGTGCCGTAAAAGATCCAAAACCAAAAAAGGAATTTCACAAGCAGTGAGGCTTTGTTTGTGAGAAACTTGAATCAGCAAACATTTGTATGTATTTGTTCGATAAACAACAATTGAAATGCAAATATTACTTTACTGGTTGCAAATGAATCCTGTTGATTACTTGACGAATTGTTGCAGCTCTACTCTTAATTGCAACTCGGATGTCAACATGACTGCTATTTACAAGTTAGAAACTCCTGATTATTATAAGTTTGATATGACATGAGCTCGGCAGAGTCGAATCTTCTCAACTCGCTGTGTTTCTCACTGTCTCACTGAGTCGCTGCTTTGGATGTTTTTTGTCATTTTAACTCTTATTTCATCTCGATAATTATTGAGTTGCTTTGCGGAATCGTAAGTTGATGTGATAATTTATATGACTTTCTTTCATGATTTGCGCTGGAATATTATTTTGCTTTGATGTTGCTATGTATCCTTGAGACATTTATATTTTGAACCCCATATATACACTTGCCTGTCCACTACAGGGCATCTGTGTCAGTGTTACACCTTGCCTTGCCTCATAGTTTCAACATGTCTTGGACAAACACTAACCAATAAAACATGCATTCATTATAAAATCTTTCTGTCTAGGCCCCAATACAAGCCCTGATGCTTGATGATCTTATTAAACTTGACACAAATGTTTCCGGCACAGTCTACAACCAACTGTAACTTTACAATCACCTGCAGTCTGTCACTCCCATACATTCCCCGTGGGACAGCCCTGATGATGCCCTCTGTTCTCACGTCTCCTGACATGTGCACCTGGCTAAGACACACAAACACTATGTTCTCTTGAGTTATTGGTTAGTCTTTTCAATATTTGGCGTTAGCTTTTTTTTTTAATGACCTTTAATTTCACAATGTAATCTACCTTTTTTTCTATAAATCTGCTCTGGCATGAAATATACTTAAAATTCAACAGAAACAGCAACACTACCTGCTTTCAGTCTCACGTCAGAGGTAAAAAAATGTGTAAAACATAATTATTTCTTATTTTAATAGAAAACCAAAGAAGAGCAGAGATTAAACAGCGCTTTTATGTATGCATACAGTCCCTTTTTTAATCACTCACTAAAAATAAATGTGCATGAAAAAAAAAATACCGCAATCTTATAAATATAGGGCCCCAAAACACCTCAAAAACATATACCAAATGCACCAAATGTAATGAAATGTTGGTTTAATATATTTGCACAAATATTCTGACGATAAGTAATATGTTATGATCAGTGCCTTTCACTGTGAAGGTCTGGACTTCATTTTAGGTCATACAACTGCCATTGTAACTAAGATACATGCGTTACACTATTATTGCCTTTGTTATTTAAAAACTGTTCGAAGTTTTCTCTCGTTAATATCTATGTCTAGAAAATAAATCTTCAATTGTTCATTTTATATTTCTATTTCCTACCTGGTTTGATCACAAACATCACAAATATTTTTATGCTACAACATTCCAGTATACTTACTTACAGGGATCTTTGTCCCATTAATGTTTCACTTGGCATTGCAATCTCGATGAGGGGAGGACAAACATTTTGACCTCTAGGAAAGAAGGGAGGAGTCTGACATTGACTACCTCTGTGCTGTGCTACTCGAGGACGGAGGAGGGAGGGGGACGTACGCAGCAGTTGGGCCGTCTGACATTTTGCAGCATTGACCTGAAAATGTTCTGCTGCCTCCTTTTGTTCTTTTTGCCATGTTGCGGTGAATCAGCACCAGAGATTGACTTTCGGATGGAGGTCTGGGCGATCAGTTTCCTCTCCTGCTCCTTGATTTTGCACTGCAAGTGGCTCTGAATGGCAAAACCGAGAGATTCGGGGTCCACAGAGGCCCCGTAGACCTCCCAGGTCATCCCTTGTTCATCCCAGACGACATCGTGGACGCTCTTTCCTTTCTGCTTCCCTGATTTCTCATCCTCTTTGGCATTTCTCCCCGATTGTTTCTTCTGTTTGCCAGAATTTGAGTCCTTCTTCAGGGCTTTACTTCCAGCTTCTTTACTTTTTTTTTTTGACGTTTCATGTTTATTTTTATTCGGATCTGACTTGGATGTAGTGTTTGCTGTAGTTTTTGTTGGCAGGGTTTGTTCGGCCTTGGTTGTTACAGCAGCCTGAGACAGCGCAGCATTGTTGCTGTCAGCAGATCTAGACTTGGAAGCGCCTGCTGTCTCTGGGGGTTTCCCTGATTTGAGAGAGGGAGCTTCAGCAGTAGCTGTTTTTGCTGCAGATGTCTGCGCTCCAGTTTTATTTTGGGAGTTTCCTGTCTCGCCTTGCTTCTTGTTGCTGTGTTCTATGTTGATTTGATAAACTGGCTGGGTGTTGCACAGAGCTGACCCTGGTTCTTTGGGCTTGGCTCCAAGCCTGGACTCGTGCTGGTGAGACAGAGTTTCTGATTGGAAAACCACACCTGTGTTTTGGTTGGGACACATCTCTGCCTCAACAGTGAGTCTCTCTGACATCAGATCAGCAGAGGCAGATAAAGAGGTTACGTTCATCTGATGGAGACCCACACCATCGTTGACCTGGTAGACTACAGCCAGGCTCTGCGCCTCCTCCCGGAGGACTACATCACCGCTTGGCCCGTGGGTCTCAGCGAAGGGCAGCAGGCGCGGACTAGTGGCCACAGCCTTGCTGCACATGTGAGCCACAGCCTGAACCTCCATATCATGACACTGCTTGACTGAGGCTGGTGATGGGGATGAGGTCATCGTCGAAGCCTCCCTGTAGACTTTGCAGTGCTGCTGCCCTTCAAAGACAGCTGTGTCAGTCTGGTTGCTTTCCTCAGCCACCTGCCCATACGCCGGCATGTTTTGTATAGCCTGGGGCAGAGTGGAGGAGACCTTCTGCGAAGACACTGGCTGATGTTTATCTGAGAGGACTTTTGGTGTCTTTACGGGTGGAAAATCCTTCTCTGAATGTTTTGAACATGAATTTTCATTTGCAGAGGCAGCCTCTGCATCTTTACTCTTCGATGGAGGTTTAGTTGAGTTAAGTGGAGTTGAAGTTGTTATGCTTTGTTCGAGTTTTGGTGTTTCTTGCAAGCACACAGAGCTTGATGAGCAGCTTTGTATGTGTTCAGGCTCTTTAGTTTTCTGTGGAGTAGCAGTATCCTTGTTTTTGGGAGCTAAAGTACCTTCTTTACTATCTTGTTGAGGCTCAGCTGCTTTATTCCTCAATTCACTGGCCTCGTTCAGATTTTTGTCATTTGGAGGAACATGTTTACCACTGTTCTCTCGTGCTGTGGCTTTGGCTGAAGACGTCAGCTTTGCATGCTGCTCCTCTGGTGCAGTTGGCCCTTTTTTTCTGCAATCATTGCTGTCCATGTCGACCCTTGACGATGTAACAGCAGTTGACAAACAGGTCTTTGTAATGTCCTTTTCATAAATCAGGCTTAACGTTGTCACGTTAGCATTTGAATCCCTCTGGTCGCCTCGGGCCTCACCCACACTTTCACCTGTTAGAAACAAGTTTGGCAAATGTTGGTCTCCACCTGTCACTTGCTCAGATTTTGTCTGGTTTCCATTGCCTACTACTGGTTTGTCTGACACGGTGCTGCTCACTGGTTGACCTCCTGTGGAAGGTGTTTTCTGGGGATGTGGGGTGGTGTTAGCAGGAGAAGTGGTCACAGATAAGTTATTCTGCTTGTCAGGAGATGTGAGGGGGAGGTTTGGACAAACCTGAGAGAGTTTGAGATTGGGCTCTTTAGCCCAGTTGGCATTGGACTCCTCATTGCCCAGTGTGTCCATCCCAGCCAGCTGAGGCACCATCTGGACTGTCACTGTCCTTTTGGGGTTAGTTCCCATGCTGTATTCCCTGTTTCAGTCTTTGAATATTGTCGTAATCCAGAGATAGACACAGATGCACAATGTCCCTTTTTGCAGGTTCCTAAAGGAGGAAAATAGAAATAGACTCTTCAATTTATCACAATATTTACATCCTAATATAGATTAATGTAATCAGACAATCAGACTAGATGATTTTATGAGATGACTTGACAGTTTCAATGAACAACTATTACCTATGTATTTAAATGATCACTTAGAATAAAGAACCAAGAGCCAGAACAATCAGTGCCCCCTACCTGCCTCATTTCATGACTGCTTTGAATTAGGACTAATATATGCTTAACAATCCTATTAATCATAATATTTATACTTGTGGTGATATGGAGTTTATGCTCCTTTGTCTTTTCAAGAAGATGTGATTTTTGTACTATGACTATTGAAGGAATGTTTTTTTTCTGTCTGTCTAATTTACAATAAATGCAGGATTTTCTTTTTCTTTTCTGATGCTTTATAAGCACCCATGATATAATCTGAATCTATTTCAAACTGCTCAATCCCATTGTGTGTGTAACAAAAACAAGCAAAAGAAAAAAAGATAACAAAAAGAAAAACTGATGGGAAATCCCTGAAGAGGATACAAAAATGCTGTGTCAGACTAAACCAAAGCAAAGTTTACAGGCCTGTAAGTAAAGTATACAAAGTACAGCTATATGACTTTGACTTATGTAGACTGAACATGCACACAGAAGAAAAGATACCTGATTCAAAATTGTTAATATTCTACATTTAATGATGTTTCATCTGACACTTGATCTTTTCCTTGTTCTAAAATTCCTAACTTAAACATTTGTCTGGCAGCACATCACCCAATTATTACATCAGCTGAAGTTATAATAATATCACCCATTCATACATCAAGTGACGTCATCAGAAACACCAACAATAATGAGTGTTATATGATAAACATATAGTGTAAAAATAAAGAATGGAGTGATGAAGTGCCTGTACTGTTGCTCCTGGAGGGAGCTATGACCCATGTTAGTTTGACTCAGTTAAAAATAAAGGGGCATATCTGTGTTATATGCCAAATGGGAAGTTAGCCAATTAGTAACATTCTTGTTATATATATTATAATCCTGTTTGGTTTTTTTTAAATTATTTTGGTCTAACATGAACCATATATAAAATAATAAAATTTTTAATATGTCCATTTATTAATTTGAAGCAGTTTCCCATTTACAGATAATCCTGCAAAATGTGGATCAAATGAAAGTGCTCCCTGAATACATTTATAATCACTCCTTTAAAGTTGAACTAGACCCGTTGTTTCCCTTGTCATGTGACCTTTTAAGTGAAAAATATCCACAAGAGGTTTTGAAAGCCAGCAGGTTGTGTTCAGGTCCTGTTTTTAATCAGTTTGGTGTAAATCTTCAGCAGTGACCTGTGGTTTCACACATCTCTCTATCCCAGGCCTGATGAATGACTCCGTCTATTAAACGTGTGAAAGCATCTGGCCAACCTTGCGAGTAATGTGCCAGCACTTGGCAGACATCCGAAATATGTTTGGACCCAGACAGATGAGCCGCGCTGTGATCAAGGCTCTAATCCCACAAAAACAGCCTCCGAGCTCCAAATAAACAGGAAGAAGAGCCACGGATTGATAATTCAGAGAGCTACAGGACAGAGAGCATCAGTTGGCCTTTTCCATCTCAGTGACATTACTGAGGATAATCGATTCTGCATAATGTGCAGTTCATGAATCTACTGTTAAACTCGGCTTTTGAGGTATTCTCACAACAGCACCCTCCACCTTGTATTTCTTTGGGAGGGACAACCACAAACATAACAGATTTTATTCTGCACATTTATGTCTGATGAAGAATAATCCTTCCTGTCACACTCACTTAGCAGATGATAATCTATCTACTTGGTAACCTGAATGCATTTTTTTTTTTTTTAAGTGTGACTGCAATAACACAGAATAGTAGGTTACTGGTTTGGGTCATGGACAGGTGCAGCCCATTTGTGTGTGCTCTGTCACCGTGCATCTGCCTGTCTGTTGTCAAAGCGCAAATATTTATGGGAAGCATGTCCTGGCTGTAATTATATTCAACAATTAAAACGCTTCGGTGTCTCGGCTGTTTTTCCACCCTGCCGCAGTTTGGAAAAGAGTGAACAGAGAATGTGAATTCATGCAAAACGGCAAACATAACAGCCTATACATTCAAGTGATGCACACCACCTATTCAGGCCAATTAAGATCTATGTCATGTTACTGTAGCCTCTTGTTCCAATGCAACATCTCAGAAGCGACTGATATTTGCTGATTTGATTTGACCTTGCGGAAGAATTTAACAACAAACACGACGGAAAGCGGAGTCTAATTAAAAGATGATGAATGGCTTACCTTTAGAGACGATGCCTGCGTCCCGTCCCGTGGGCTGCCGTTTGCGCGTCCGCGTCAGTGAGATGAGGCTAAACCCTCGAAATGAATATGGAAAAATCAACCCTGTGTCGGTGACACCAAGCCACGCCTTCCAAACGGAATATGGGTCTTGGAGGTATCGATCCTCCACAGCCAACCGCAAAATTCAAGCACCCTGACTGACTGACCGTGCGCAATGAGTCACGGCTGTCCGACCGACGGTTGCTGTCCTGAGATCTTTACCACCGCTTGCTCGTGCTGGGGGGGAAGGTGAATGATCACAAAATGGACCGCTTATGATGTGTGCTATCCCACCATGAACTGGTCCAGGCAGGGCAGGCACCGTGGTGCAGCTCAGATAACCATATGAATTGGTGATTGGGGGAGAGGATGGGCACGGAGGCAGTATAGTTACAGCCGCAGGCGTTCACAGGCGGGTCACTTGCACTTGAAATGGATTACTTCTAGATCCTGGGGCTCATAAGGCTGCCCGTAATGGTCCAAGAAGATACGGGGTTTGTTTTTGCTGTGTCTGTTTGCATCATTCAGAGATGGATTCATGACTTGCTGTTGTGAGGCAGTTTAGAGGGATGCATTTGGCAAAATCAGGTTATGTTTCTGAATAAATACATTTTCAGAATGCATACATTATCCTCTGTGCTTTTAGGAGGTCTGCTGAACAAATTACCTTTATAATCAGGATATTTAGGTTATACTTGGTGTCATTTGCTGTCTCAGTGATGCAGTTTAGATGACGTTTAGATCAAATACTTGGAATTTACCATTTTTGGAGGAGATAGGTTACAATGCACAGCATCAGGAATTGATCAAACGACAATCAAATTGTGTTTGATAACTGAGGAGTTTAAGATAAAATCATAAACTTTATTGATCACATGCAGAGAAAAGTGACCCATTTGTTGAAATAAATAAATAAATAAATAGCTTCAAATAAAACTGTTACTCAATATTGTCAATGGGAAGCGTATGCATTTCCTGCTTTACTGTTGCAGGTAGTAGAGTGTGTATTTGAGCGTATGAGGTGTTGTGACCAATCACCCCCAACCTGTAGGTTCATAATCAGATAGGAAAGAAGAGGAAGATGAAAAAACAGAATCCTATTTCATTTTACCTTTATTTATTTTTTTACTAGCTAAATCATTGATAGTACAAGGCCTTTAAAATAATTTGACAAAACAAATCTGGGAAAGGATGATCACTTGGAAGGGAGCACATTGGGGTCTGCATGCAGGTATAAGGGTCATAGGCCCAAAAAGTTGGGAACCACTGTTCTGGATGAGGTTGAAATGGAGGCACACACTTAAACAGGAAGCCTTATTGAGCTTTTAGTTCAAATTATTTAGTCTTCACACTTATAATATTAGAATCATGTTAATAAAGAAAAACAGAAAACAGTCTTGCTTCAGATGAAGGACCATTGACGAAAACAATTGAAAAAAACGGACCTAAAATTTTTAAACAATCACTCCCTACCACACGGTATGCATATGATACAGTGCATCCTGATTTGATATTTACATGAGAATTACTGCACTGATTACTGACAATTTTTGTTTAGCAGCAATATTTGCGAAAAAATTGCGAAAACATTTCCCCTTGGGGATTAATAAAGTAACTGTCTATCTGTCTGTCTGTCTGTTGAATAATTTTTGTCATTTTAAAGCAAAAATATGCAACATCTGCTGGTTTCAGTCTCTCAAAAATGTATTTTTGTCTTGGTCATATATAACAATACATTTATAACTGGTATTTCCTTTCAATGGCACTTGTAGACAACATGAAAAATCTATAAATTGAGAAAATAATTGACAGATTTTTATGAAAACTTTTCCAACTAGCCAGGATATTTGACCTAAGCTGTCTTTACCGAAGAAAGGACAGCATTTGTTTTTGTTTTTTTAATGTATGCATTCTTCATCTTATCAGCACTGCAGCCAGCTCCCTGCTCATCCTAGGCTAATCCCTCAAGCTGTTATTAAAATGTACACTGTTACTTTGGGATTCCGTTTTCACATATAGCCGGGGCTGGAGACAGTCGTTCCTCTCGGATTGCAGTAATTGTATGGGATGGACCTCATGCCTTTAAAAGCCCAGAGGGACTGATTAGGTGAGAAGGAAAGCCGCGACTTAATTACAGTTGAGTGCTCCATTGATGAGGATCGCAGGAATGGCTGCATACATTTTTCTGCAGTCAGGTCACCGCTTAAGGGCGAGGGCTTGTGTGCAGCCACTTTGGAAAGAGTTACACAGTTATGGACTTATATGTTTTGTCTGTATTGCCACTGTTTTAAACAGTGACTAGACATGACGGCATGGAATTAAATAAAAGCCTACGTGCAACATAATATGACGAGACTATTAAAAAAAAAAAAAAAGACAGCCCTTCTATAGACTTGGTTTGATATCATATTGTGAATCTGGCATCATCTTGTGGTTCATTTTGAAAAGACACGTACTCGGCTGGTCTGATTTAGTCTTTTATCTGAATTTAATCTGATCTGCAGAACCAGACACTAGATGGCGCTGCGGCGGCGTCCAAACTATGGACCGCTGCGTTCAAAGACGTCACGCCATTTAAAGTTGCCTAAACATTCAATCCAAATTTCCCGGAATATGTCGGCCATGTTAGCAGAAGAAACCCTTCATAAAACAATGTTTGAAATAATCGCTGTATGACGCCTAAACACAAGAGGGTACGTCATCCATCAATCTATTTTCTAAGTGTCCCGTTTTTGTCTGTCTGTGTGAACCTTGAACGTTGCGTTCAGGTGCCGGAGCTGTTGTCAAGAGAGACGTCGCCTAACCTCATTACACGGCAAGTGGGAGCTCGAAAGTGGGTTGAAGTTTGGCTTTATTCCGGTGTGACAGCATCTTCCCGGAGACGGTAGGGTGACATGAACCTCATCTGCTGGTTCATCCGAAATACTATCAAACACGTAACGTGGTTGTGTAGCCAGCTAACACGAACACAATGACAACCTGTTGTCCCAACCGGGCTAACTGTTATTTGTGAGCTTTGAAGCCCAGATAGCTCAGTCAATTCGTTCAAATTAAAAACAACAACAACAACAAAAAAAAGTAACTCGTGAGCAGTTCAGTCGCTTTCTGAAGCATCTAAAACTGAATCTTTGTCAGTAAACGGAGTGACTGCGTTTGTCAGAAGTTAGCATTAGCAGTGATGCTAGCTCCCTCAGTGCTATTGTCTTGGCTGGTGGACCAGCTGTCCCTCTCTGTGTGGACCAGCTGTCCCTCTCTGTGTGGACCAGCTGTCCCTCTCACGTTCACCTCCTGTTTATGGGTACTGTGTTTGTTTTCGATGTTCAACGTATCCTTTCATACACTGAATTGTAAATGACTCTCGTTGGTGAGAACAAAGAAGATGGTCTCGGGTCCTAAACACGGACTGATGACACATCACGTACATCAGAAAGTATTCAGGTCTTTTCCTGAGTGGTAAAAGTACCAATACCACTCTGAAAATACTCCACCACGAAGTAAAAGTCCTGCATTCAAATCCCTAGTTCAGTAAAGGTACGTAAGAAAATGTATGGAGAGTTCCCAAAGTAAAAGTACACACTATGCAGTTCATGCCCTTATCTGTTACTATTATATATATTATATATATCATATATATCACTGGACAGAAAGAGTATGAAAAACTGTAATCCTCAAAGTAACTTGTAACTAAAGCTGCCAGACATTTGTACTGGAGTAAAAGGTGCAATATTTGACTTTGAAATTTAGTGCAGTAGAAGTATAAAGCTGCATCAAATGGAAATACTCAAGGAAAGTACAAGTACAGTACTTTAGTAAATATACTTGTGCCAAACTTAGCCTTAAATGCAGTTTACAGGTACGGGGACTTCATTTCTTGTTAGTGCTGGTTTGTGCTTCTATTCCACACCGTATAAAATACTCTGTTATTCAAATGAACTTCATTATCAGTTGACGGCATTAAAACATGATCAGAAAAGTGAGAGTCAAAAATGATTTGACGATCCGAAATTTCGGCCTGATTTTCTCCGGGTGATCAAGTTATTTTCTTTGTGTGTGTTTTAGAAAATGTTCGGGTATATCTGGCAGTACGTGTACACGTCCTTCCTGAGATACTGGCTGAAGTGGCTCATCAGACAGGCGACAGGAAGGTGTGAGCTGCAGAGAATATGCTGCAGATACAAACCTGGAGCACTGAGGACAACAAAAGCAGGTACACGAGATCGTCTCAAATCCGGTCCACTTTTTGCTTCCTCGTGTACATTTACTCCCATTATATTCATTCGCCTCTTGTGTCCTCTTGTAGAGTACTCTCTTCAGTCATCAAAGAACAAGGTAAGAAAATGTCAACTCTGAGGAGTTAGTTCTGTTTCTGATAGAGGAGAAGTCCTGGGTAAGTTCCAGCTTTCTATTAGACTATTTCAGGTTTTTAAATAAAAAAATATAAAAAATTTTATGTCTAGGCTTCTTTATTCAACTATGTAGTTATTTGCCCCACATACTGTCACAGTCCAACATAGCCATAACAGTATCTTAAAAACACGCAACTTAAGCACATCATATAGAGTTACATATTATATGACAGTAATGGGTTAAAAAAAAAAAAAAAAAAGTGACTTAATCAAAATGCAAAGACACACTAGAAGTTGCTTTTCTGTTTTCAATGGGATTCTTTTAAAGTTACCATGTTACCGCTGCCATGAACAAAATCTCTGTTGTAGAGACGATATAAAGATGCTATATAGGGTTATATGGGCTGATTCATTTTAGATAAGTTAAATAATCTACCTGCAGTAAATGTGAGATTGAAGAAACTAAGCTTCAATAACAGCATATCATCTGCCCTTTTGCCCTGCTCAGATGAATTGACCCCGCAAGTCATTTAATGATTCTACCATTGTAAGCGTTTTTCAGTCAACAGTCTGTTCAGTGTAGAAATAGAAGTGCTGAGTCATCTTCTTTTTCTGAGGTTGGCTGTACAAATGCATTTCCCCACTGTGTGTGTGCTGGTTTTCTTTCTGGTGTAACTCTTCCTCTCCTTTTTCCTCTGTAGGTTTTGAGAGGAGCCTTGGAAACCAACAAGGATAAATTAGAGCAATGTGTGGGTCAAATTGTGAAAGAGAAGAATATCAAACCCCAGAAAGATCCCCAGTAAGGTCATTTCTGTTACTTTGAATTTGTTTGTAACCTGCACTTCTTTGATTTAAATGTAATTTTTAATTTAATGATTCATTATTGGTTTTACCTGTGTTCTAGGTTCAAGGAGAACATACACGTCTGTCTGCTACAGATAACGGGATACAGCAGCTTGTATAGATCTGTAGAAGACCTGAGAAAGGAAGTCTTCAGCTCTGACAACCCTGAACACGGGGCCATGCTTTTGAAGGTATATAATCCATACATATTAATAAAGCAGTCGCTCCACAGGTTTGAGCTGCATTGTTTCTGTTCCACAGAGCAAAAAAGGACATATACATATGTCCCAAGATTTTTTTTTTTTGTGTCAACCATTTGTGAGTCATGAGAGTTACATGAATATCACAGTATATTTCAGATAAGGTTTAAAGATTGTGAGCTACCAACATGTTTTTAATACTTCTGCTTTTTGTACCAGTTTTTATGGATTTTCAGAACACTGATTGAATTTTACACTTCAACTAACAGCCTAACAGACCTGGAAGTACTGGAAGTAGATGATACTTTAGAAGGAGAAATCTCTTTTATAATATGTTTTTTTTTTTTTCTTGTTTCCCAGATTAAGTCTTGATTAAGAAGCCAAAATTCAATGCACAGACATCGTATTAGGTGTAATTCTACTTGTAAATCAATACAGTGGAAAATTAAAATGTTTCACCCTTGAATTATTTCTCAGCTGTGGGACCTGTTGATGCCAACAGTCAAACTGGAGTCCAGGATAACCAAACAGTGGGGAGACATTGGTTTCCAGGGAGACGACCCCAAGACTGACTTCAGGGGAATGGGCCTGCTGGGCTTAATCAACCTTGTGTGAGTACCAAATAACAACAAGATATTTATTAACTAAGCCATAAATAACTACAGAGAATGTTGGTACCAGTATGAGAAGCATCTGCTGGCCTCGCTGACAAAATCCTGTTTAATGGGAAGCAGTCGGAAAACTGTCACCACTGGTACATTTTAAAAATGTTCTTTCGCAAGTGCATCCTTGTTGATCTTGTACACATGTGCAGTGTTTTTATAGCCTTTGGCTTCTTCTGTTTCACCAGTTTTAACATTCTTGACTAGTAAACTGCACCAGCACTATTTTAAAGAGGATTTTTTTTTTCTTTGGCTGCTTTCATACTGCAGCAGTGAAACATGAAATTCAGGCTTGTCGAAAACAAGGGGGGAAAGACAAATGCCCCCCCTCTGCTCACTCTGAGGTTCAGACACAGACAATACAAAAACTAATTAATAATGCTGAAATGAGTTGCCATTATATTATATATATATTATATTATTAATACCAGGGAGGCCGTCAGTTTACCTGGTTACATACATGCTACATACACAAAATGACATGCCAGATTTTTCCACATTGTTAGAGCAGCGCCAATCACACAGATGAACATAAATTAATTTAATAAAATTTTTAAAATAGTATATTTTCCTTTTATAAATGGTTACAGTTCTCATCAGTAAGTGCATGTTTACTGGTTCGCACAGTCTCCGCCATAGTCTTGACAATAGTCAAGTTCGAGCATTGTGCTGCAGTAAGAAATTATTATACGACTATTTTTTTGGTGTCTGCAGTTTTTTCAGTGAAAACTACACAACGGAGGCTCGTCAGGTTTTGTCTCATGCAAATCATCCTAAACTGGGGTAAGAGATATTCATGCGTTCATTTCATCCATTACATTGGTGTTGTGTCAGAAGTTTAATCTTTCTAAAATCACTGCGTTATCGTCACTAGATCTGATCATCACTTTTTAGCATTCACCTAATACTCATTGTGAACTGTACATGTTTTAGATATTCATATGCCATAGTTGGGATCAACTTGACAGAGATGGCATACAGCCTCCTGAAGAGCGGTGCTTTGAAACCACATTTGTACAACACAGTCCAGGGCGCACCGGAGCTGCAACACTTTCATCAGCTATACTGTGAGTAAAAGATCACATCATTCTTCTGTTCTTCTTCTTTAGATGACCAGACATATGCAAAACAACATTTACTCATTGAAGGTGAAATTTTGTTGGTTGATGATTTAAATAAAAAACAATCTGAAATTCTCCTTTTCTTCTCCTAGGTTATTTGGCTTATGAATTTGATAAATTCTGGGTGGCAGAAGAACCAGAGAGCATCATGGAGTTCAATCAGTACAGAGAAAAATTCCATGACATAGTGAAGACACATTTACAGGACCCTGATGTGTCTCTCACATTGACTGTCCGCTCTAAAAACTAAGGCATCCCCTGAGTCCACCATCCTGACATGGTTTGATCCGGTTGAAAAAAGCATGAGCAGGGCTGAACATTGAAAACATAAAAGCAGGATGAAGCTGGTTGGTCCCTCATATTCCTGAAAAATCCACACAAAAAATAAAAAAAATCCTCTTGTGTCTGCAGTGATTCATTAGTGATGCTCAGTCCCTCTTGTTACCGTGAATGTGAGGTTTTGCCACCAGAGCACAAACACCCTATACCTCAAACATAACCATTCCAGTGGTTCATCCATTCATAAAGGGGGAAATGGGAGCTGCTGCGGAGGACTGTCGTGATAATATTGGCTCCACCTTTTGTGAGGCTTTACGCACTTTCAGCGAGCAAGCAGCTAAATTGTTGTATTTAAAGACAGAAAAGTGGTGATGACCATATTTTAGCTGTCTTGTCGTATTTATGTGTACAAAGCTTGTGTGTTCTCCCAATAGTCCTGCTCAGGTATTAAATATTTATGTTCCGAGATCTCGGCTACAACTTAACGTAAGGAATGATGTCCACTCTGACGCTCCGTTGTGGTGCTTTCGTTTTAAAAAAGGTTGTGCACAAAGTTGTAACATGTCCTACTGATGTCATTAATGCCATCTGTATTATCCAATAGAAGTGATGTGCAACTCCCGATCGGTTGTGTGCCCCAGTTTTCATAAATTTGTATCTCCTGAGACTGATACTGATTTTTTTATTACCGGTTATTTTTATGCTGTGGTTTACTTTTGAGGAGTGTATGTAATGACTCACTTACAGTTAATAAACTCACTTTTGTTTTGAAATGTGCTTCATGTCTGTGTTTTAAAGGACAAGTTAAAAAAAAAAGCAAATGCGGTATCTGTAAAACAAGACAAATGTGTTTAATATATAAACGCCTTTTACACTTTATTGTGGGTTCCAATGATATTTCCTGTAAGTAAAGGTGCACTGGTTTAAAGCCTGACGTGTACTCATCAGATTTTAAATTTACAGGTTTTAAAGTGCGAACTCAACATGTGCCCATAGCATTCACTGCCACAATATCCGGAATGGGCTCATTGGGCCAAAGTATAAAAGCGGAAGTGTGTCTTCAGATATACATAAAGTCAAATATAAGGCAGTTTGTCCAATACTCCTTTTTCAATAACGGGTTGTCTCCTTTGTCACCACAGGACAAGAACATTGTTGAAACAAAAAGCTGAAACAAGAATTGATATGTAGTAAAAGTTTGACACAGGAATCTCAATTTGAGGCCTCCATTCTCTTCTTTGTGACCATCATGGCTCTCTTGATCTGCTCAAACGAGACGAACATCACGACGTTCCACGATCCCAACCTCAGAAATGAGGGCACAAATCTGCAATAAGACAAGGAAAGAGGTTAGCAGGGGTCTCCAACCAGTAGCTACCGGTTGAGTATGTGTGTGTTGAGTGTCAATTTGTTATTCTTCACTTAAAAGAAGCTTATTCAGCTGGTTTTGGAGGAGTTCAGCTCTGTGAAGAACTGTTGCTTAACATGAGTAGCTCTTGGACACTTTCATTTTGTCAAAGTAGCTCTGAGAGGAAAAAAAAAAAAAGGGTTGGAGACCCCTGGGCTACCGGAGAGTAGTGCTAAGTGTTTGTGTTGAGGTCACAGAGGAAAAGATTACCCTTTGTAGAATGCCGTCGGCCCCTCTTTAGTCAACATGGTCCAGGCACAATTGATAGCACTCTTGTACTGGCCTGGTGGGGAGTTCATGTATCTCGTTTTCACCACATCAACTGGGGAAGCAATCACCGTGGTAACAAAGCCGGCACCAAACGCAGACACAAAGTGGCACGGCAGATTGTCTGTGGAGAGAGTAGGAAAGTCAATCGGAGGTCTCTGTTCTCAGCGGGGCAGTATAGAAACCAGCGTCAGCAGATTACGTCATAGTGATTGAGATAAATGTCATATTACCGACTAGTCAGCACGATGAGGGGAAAATACACCATGTTCAGTGTTGTACCGGCATGTGGGCTGTTATCAGCTATAGGGTGGAGAGAGGGTGTGGGGCTTTCTGTCCAATCAGCTGTCTCTCTGGGATGTGTGTGTGTGTGTGTGTGTGTGTGTGTGTGTGTGTGTGTGTGTGTGTGTGTGTGTCTCTCTCTCTCTCTCGCTCAGGCACACATGTATTAGCCCTCTCTCACCGGACAATATGTTGTGTCTGAGGATGGCCTCCTTGATCAGGTCGTATGTAACCAGCTCTGTGCAGTTGACCAGTGCGTTTCTCGTGATGTTGGGTAGCGTTCCTGTATGAAACAGAAGACAACAGTCCTCGACACTTTAATCGTGATTGATCCTGGTTTTTTGGGTTGTGTCCTTTCCTGAAGTGTGACACTAGAGGCGCACCTTTCCAGAGTCCTCGTATGCCCTCATTCTGGAAGATGTGCTTGTAGGCCTGCATGGTGCCGTTGTAGCGGCGAGCCACACCATCCAGGTTCATCTGGGCTTGGAATCGAACCTTGACCACGTCAGTGGGTTGCGCAAAGGACACTGCCATAGCACCTGTAGTGCAGCCGGCCAGGATACGTACCAGCACACTAGCATCTGTAGAGACAAACAAGTCATAGAATATTTAAACAGATGTTGCATTCAATTGCAGCTTTGAGGTACTTTACTTAAATACTGTACATTTTATTATTTGTTATAGCTACTAGTTACTGTTTTGGATCAAGATATTATCTGTAAAACCCATCATCAGTTTATTCAAGCAAGATAAGAGACAGAAAGCTCCTTTTGAATGTCTGTCTGTCCTGCAGGATGGATCCATCCTCCTTATTCTCCCTTTTTTTCCTCTAAAGAATTTAGCTGGAGTATCTATGGACACTCGGCATCGCATGTAAAACAGATTGTAAAACCCTCTGACACACATTTCTGATTTTGAGCTTTACAGATAAAACCGGCTTCAGCCGACATGCCTCTTGATCAAACAATGTTTGTTTGTGACGGCTAGAAATTGAAATGTGTAAACCTGTGAGCAGCAATATTCTGAAAGTGCAATTTACTTTTGAAATACAGTTTTATTTTTTCGGAACTTCAAAACTAACCACTTACGGTCTGTGCCTCCTGTATAGAAATTTTTAACATTGTCGTAGAGGCCGATTCTGACGGAGGCGAAGCACACCTGCCTCTGCAGCCCAGCCACCAGCCCGTTATACAAAGACTTGGGCCCCTCTGTTCGGCTCATGGTGCTGATGGTCCCAAACACTCCTCTGTAGCGGATGCCCTCCATTGCCGCCTTCTCTCCTTGAATCTGGGGTCACAGATTGTACTCATGGCTTAAATCGGCTTTGCGGAACAAAAATCTTTAGACCTAATGGTGCAGCTTGTTGCTGCAGAACGGTAGATATGTGCCGTTGATTTGGGGCACTGAAGTGGACAAAGTTAAAAGCCAAACTGCCCGGTCGATTGTGACAATATCATGTTTCTAAGTAGGTCATGGCAAAACTAGAGTAGCTGAAAACCATATTCACAATATAATTATCAGATGCATTTCAGTGACAGTGAATTAACTTTCTTGTTTTGTGGACAATATTACTAAACAGGTACCTGTAGTCTGACTTTGGCTGTGTCCAGAGGAAATGTGACAATATCAGCTATACAGGCTGCTGCTGCAGCACTCGCCATCTTTACCCCCAGAGGAGGAGGAACATCTGAGGGTTTGAGTCCAACCATGTTTCCTACTACAGGTAAGCACAAACACACGGATACACATGCGATGTCAAATCAATGTTGGATATAAAACACCACCACATAAACATTAACCACATACTCTCATGAGTCATCTTTTTTAGGTTTCATCTTAAGGTTGATATCTTCTATGAGCCGCAGTGATCCTGAAATCCCAGTGCAGACTGATGATAAAAATATAAAACACTTACACTTTTCGTCTTAAAATTCAGATTCTTTTCGATCAGCAGTTGTTTGTTTGCAGGCTGGGATGTGATTGGCCAGATTATAATCCATAAAGGGCTGCACTTCACAGAAAGGACAGAAGCATCTTTTGCTCTGTATTTATATATTTTCTGGCCGGCTTTATTTTATGACATCCGCAGAGAGGCGTTACTGTGTACTCCTGTACACCTGGGTCAAATCAAAGTCCACCGGCTGTCAGAAAGTCAACGATCCACGTAACCTACAGTGCAGAAACTTGTCAGACAAACACGTTTACGTATTACGTTCACCGTTCTGTGATTGTGACTCAGCAATCTTTTCATCCAAATTCTGGTTTATTTCTAAAAATATTTATAAACTGTAATTACATTTATAAATATGATCTTATTGCCTTCAAATATAATAAACACCATGTAGTCTCATTCAGTATGGTTCCTTATGGCAGTCACCGATTTAAGATTAAGTAATTATTTACTTTATTCCACCAACTGTCTGCCCTTAACACCCCTGATAGTACAGCAGGGTTCACTGGAGGCTTGTCTTCGCTCTCAGCCAATGACAGGAGAACTATATGATAAACAGCGTTTGGAGCTGATTGGCTAAGTTACTCAATCTATTCTGCAGAATTTACAGCTGGTGCCTCACAGCCCTTTCACTTTATCAGCAGCGTTATTGTAACAGTTTTTGCTCATTTGTTTCTATGACAACTATTGTGGCCTCTCATTCACTTATCTGTCACGGTCAGATCCCTTTCACATTTTTGGGTCAGATGTGCTGTGGAGGAATAGAGGTTGGAGAGTAGTGATGTGAAATGGTGACTGAAGTTCACTACGAAGCAGATAAGAACTTTGCATCAGTCCATGTTCAGCCTCTCAGCAGTTTGGCAGCAGCAACCACTGTTTCATAATACTATATGCAGCCAATGTAACTTCTTGAACAAAGAATGATGTGAAAATTAGATTATGAAAAAAAGAAAGTAGGGAGAATGTGCAGATGTTCTGTTATTCCTACATACTCAGTTTCTTTTTTATTAGGTTCACCCAACAAAAACTAATGAACTTCCATAGAATAGGACTGCTCTAAATCCCACCTTAAATGAAGTTTGTCATCTCCAGTTTTTGTCAAAACTGTTTTACGCTGAGGTTGACTCAGATTTAGAAGCTGTAATTTGCTGAGCTGTTTAATTGTATTGTTTTATGTTTCTAATATTTTGCCCATCCATTTATTGTATATCAGTGAGAGCACACAACAAACTACCTCCTTAAATATGTAATGAAATAAACACCACCCTTATAGAAACTTCTACAAAAACTGAACATTACAACTTTCATTATGATTGATTTATTACAGGACTGCTGTATTAGACTGCATACACTTTAGTTATAACTAATCAATTCAGTTTTATTTATAGAATGCCCCATTATAACATATCAGCAAAAGATACTTATAACAAAGAAAACCGACAGTTCCCCCGTGAGCATAAACATTGGAAAATGTTTAAATTTGATCAAAGAATCGGAAGAAACACAGTGTCCGAAGAGCTAGTGGACGTTGGAAGAAATATAAGTAATATTTCATCTGTTCTGGTCTGACATACTTCATTTCTGATAGATTGATTATTTGTAGCTGTGTCATGTAGTTTATAAGGGAAGCCTTCTGTTCAATCTGCCAAAAGTCCTGTTGTTAGTGAGCTCCCTGAATTGTGATTGGTTAACCTTGGCCACAACCCCAGTGTGCTTGGTCCACGGTGAAAGAGAAAGGGAGGCCCTGCAACCAACAGTGGTTTAACACGGATCTCTTCATTGCTGTGATTTTAGACTTCACTTCCTAGAGATCTGAACAGTGTCTCATGAGTAACGTAATGCAGTTGACATACGTAGAGTGAGTTAAAGAGCGAGCCTGTTATGTTTTATCTAGCCTCTCTGGCTGAACAACCACTGCAGATTGATGGAAAAAAAAATTCCCGGCAAAATTGCCACAATACTTGCAATACTTCAGATGCAAAGGGCTTTAATCAGTGGGCCCCAGCCTTAATCACTATTGCATAACCTCATTCAGTTATAGATAGACATTTATTTGAACTTTTGTTGCCCCCTTCTGCCAATGAGAGTAATTACAAAACACTCCTGACCCGCTCTTGTTACTGCTGCAGCTGTATAATGGTGGATGAATTGTTTTGAGCGTCAGCAACCCCACAAAATTCCCTTTCCACAATCTGATCCATTAGATTATAAAAACATTTCAAAGTCCAGGAAAGTTGTATATTTGAATCATTTTTATCCCCTTCAAAAAGCAAAGCCAGAAGTTGATCTACTATTTCGTAGTAGACGAAACAGACGTTCATTTATATGTAAAAGTCACGCACTTTAGGTTTAGGATAAAAATCTTCGAGATTATTACTTTAAAGCAAAACAATATCGTATATATAATAAAGCAAACAACGTTTTGTGTGGGAAATAACTATAAATAATAATATATGCAACATTTCCATCCCCCTGAACTTTAATATAGTATCAAAATATAGTAACATGAAAATAAAATAACAAAGCAAAGTTCCACTGTTTCCAATGTATTCGACTGACGGTGAGATAGAAATCTTAGTTTTAACTCCCATTACAATGAACAAATTATGTTTTGAGTTACTGTAAAGCAGCATTTTTGTGTTTTGTAAAAATCAGATTCACTTCAACTTGTTCAAAAACAAGTGATGATACCATCTGTGCTTCTGTGGCTGTAATGATATGGCTAAGGCTCATGTCTTTATAAAATGGGAGGTTGGTGATCTTCCACCAGATGGCAGGAATACTGCCTTATCGTATGTGCACGATGTCAATGGAAAAAAAAAAAAGGCTTGAAGCGTTGCTGTGCAGCATTTCAATCATACTGTAATTTTAATTAGATGGGAGTGATATACAATGCATGAGAATGCAGAGTAGTAACACCTGGACTTTTTAAATTAAAAAGAGTTCACATAGAAACAACTTATAAAAGCAATGTAAACACGCACAGAGCAAACAGGTAAAAACATTTTAAAAAAACATTTCAGTTTTGAGTGCAGACAACAATAGCTAGGCAAAAGGCAAGCAAATACATATTCGTGGATCACATTGTGTTGTAAACATAAAGAAGGTGCAGGCTCTGAACAGCATTTTAGTGTAATCATCATTTCTTTGAACACATACCTTCCTTTGAGTTTCTGAACCATCTAAACCTTTTTGTCCATAGTAACTGCTGAGTCATGATTTGTTGTCTTCTCAGTCGTCTCTTCACCATATTATTATTGTGTAAGTTGTTTGCAACTACTAATGATAACTGGAAATAATTATGGACCAATTATATTTTAGAAGTAAATATCCAGGAAGTTACAGGTATGTGTGTAAAAAAGAGAATACGATTTTCCACCAGCATTTAAAGTGAAAACAGGAAAATTCACTCTGCCATTGAATTTTCACAGCTTTGTTTTGTATTTTTTCCATATTTTCCTCCAACAAGAAACAAAAGAAAAGGTTTTGATTAGCAGCAAATGGAATCATAAAGTAAGGAAGCAACAGTTTGACCGGATATAATGTAAGGGAATCGTACGTACTGTAGACTCTCAATGTCCCAGTTTGGAGCTGTACTGTATCTGTGGAAATGTACATCTACATAGCCTAAGGGTACTAGAGATTACAATATTAACACCTATGCATAATGTCTTATAAAGTACAGCTAATACATGTACACATTGATTTCATCTGAGCAAACTGTAATATTAATGTCCTGTTCCCTCTTAGCTGGACAGAATCTAGTGATTGTTATAGTAAAAGTCTTTCATTTCTGTTAAAATACATTGCCAAGAGCAGTTTTGGTCACATTCATTCAACTATCATACACGCACATTTTACATTTACCTTTATTCTTCTCAAGAACGCCACTCACTGATAATCATGTTTTCCTTTAAGAACAGCACAAGTCCTCCAGTGAAATCTACTTCGAGCTCTCACCCTGAGAGTGAGATCTCATAGTCACTCGTTGACAGCAGGGGGCGCCCAACTTTACGCACATTCTTGGCGTTAGTTATACGAGCGGCCACCTCCACTGGCTTCTCGAAGTAGCGCACCAGGGCCTGCTCAGTGAGGACAGAGGCCAGGAACTGCTCGAACGTAATGGCCCAGTCTTTATCGATGCTCGTGCTGTGAGGCAGCCCTCTGTCGTACGGCCCGCCGCCGTGAGGTCGGCTGCTTCTCTCACCATTGGAGCCGCTGTCGCTACGCACCAGCACCGTGTCGTCGGCAATGTCCTCACACTGCAGCTTTTCATCCATCTCATGGGAGCCTGCGCTGAGCACCGAGTAAGATGACATTGATGTGTCATCTTTGGTTTCGTCATCTGAGATGAGCATGGCAGACGAGGTGCCCGTGTCTTTAGGAGACGAGTCCTCCAGCTTGATGTCTTGCATAGGGGGCAACTGCTCGCTCCCTTCATCCCCTTTTCTCTCCTCGCAGGGGCTCGCGTTGTTCTCCAGACCCGCAGGGTCAAAAACGTCTCCCAGATCCTGAGCCTGCTGGGTAGCTTTAGTATCCGAGACATCTGTCATACACATGCTCGGCTCTGATTTGCACTCCTGGTTGAAGTCCCTTCTGCCAGAGGAGCAGAAGAGCTTTCCCACCTCTCCCATTTCCAGCAGCAGACTGGTGACCGTTGCTGTAGCGTGGTAGAGCTCCTGTTCTGACACATCCTCGCTGAACATGCTGTAGAGAGTCTTGCAAAGCTCGATGAACTGGCTCTGAAGGACAGAAGCATAAAACGGTCACTGATAGTTGTACTCCTACATTATAAACTAATTCATACAGCAGATAAAGTCTCACCTGATTCAGCTTTGGGAGGTCTTTTGTGTTTTCTCGTTTAGGTTTCGTCTCCTGGTTCCACAGTTTGAGGTAATGGCGGTAATCAGGAGTGTTCAGTTTCTTCACTGTAAGATGTACAAAGTATGTGTAACATTAAGCAGCATTTCAGTCACAAACCACATTAAGTTCTGGCTTTAAAAATACTTTGAAGTTACTGGTGTTGTTTCAAACATTAATTGAAATTAAGATTTAAGATTTTTTAATTTCATGAATCCGTGACTGTACAATCACCATTGATCATCTCCAGACCAGGAAAATCACAATTGAACCCATCAAAATTTAGTGCAAAGAAAACAAGGGTTTAATCTGCTGCTAATCAAGACTAAATACATTTTTACATGTTGCTCCTCATCCTTAGCAACAATAACTATATTAGTATGTTGTATTAGATCTTTTTGTAATAAATGTGATTGTGTTGCTTACCTTTCTCAGTTTTAAAAGTAACTCTGACAAAGCCATCATCCTTCTCACTTCTGCACTTTGAATCATGACCTGAGGGAAAGAAAAACAAAAAAAAAGAGTCATCATTTGTTCAGTTAGAAATTAAATTTCCTTAGCTGGAATCAACATTCAGCACCAAGCATATCTTATCATCGGCAATATCTCGATGCCTCATATATTACTGTATATACAGCCAGCTTAGGATTTACTGCCTGATGTAGGGAAACACTACATCATTGGATGGCACTGATTCCTCCAAATATATGCATTGGAAAGTTACCAAATATCTTTGACATAACATTTGATCAACTGCACCTCGTTCTCAGACTTGATTATCCAAACAACATTTTTCACATCAACCAGGCAGTTTCTTTCTGCTCTGCATATTCAACACAGAAAAACTCCTGCGGGTCCTGGCTTAACACACACAATTCAACTTGTTCACATGTTTGTTTCTGTACACTGTCATTGTGCACAATGCCGGTGATGCATGTGATATCTGTTGTTTTTTCAAAGTTTAATACAACCACAGTTTTCCCCTCCAAGTTACAAGACATGCACACCACAACAAAAACAGATTTGAATCATCTAAATATCCTCATAACCATCTCAATGTCTTCAGTGTTGTAAATAGTAACATTTCTCCACCAGAATTCATCAGAAACGACTGCAAAACTAATGACGACATCTGCCAGTGTGCGATAAAAAGTAAAGAAAAAAAATAGACCCAGGCCTGACGCTTCGTGATGAGTAAATTAATCCCCTCAAACATATTGTAGCTGCGTATGTGTGAACAGTGAGAATGATTTTTGATGATTTTTATACTCCTGCTAACTTCCACGTGTCACCAAATGTCAGTGATTATTTACTGCTTCATGTCAAATAAAGCGCAAAGAATTTTCTACAAACTGCACATAAAAGCACAAAAGTGTTATGAACTCCTTTTCAGTACACAGACCTGTATGTCTTGGTGTTTAAGCTTCAAAAGATAAGATAGCTTTTCTTGTAATACTACACACAATAATGTCAGACAGCTTTCTCATTAATACCATTATTTGTGGGTGTTACGTGAGAGAATGACATTAATTAATGGCAATATAGTTAATAGTAGTGAAGTGTAGTGAAATTCTTCTTTAAAAATCTTTGTTTTGTTTTAAGATTATAGGGTGGGGTGCAGTGCCAGTAAAATGTCAACCATTACAGGAAGGACAGTAAAAAAAAAAAAAAAAAAAAAAAAAGCTTCCTATACGGTGTGGGGACATGCATAATATAGTTGTTGCATTGTTGTTATATGATTATAACAATCATTGCTGCACCTGCACGCCGTGGTTATGGAAAGGACAAAGCAAAAGCCTTCAAATTTGATCCCAACAAAAACAAGCATCTCTCACCGATGGATGTTTCTGGAGTAATGTCTTCAAAGAAGTACTGAGTGGCTTCAAAGGCAGAGTCGGGTTCCTCCTGTTCATGAGTAATCTCTGGGAAAAATAATTTAAGAATAGTGAAAACATTATGTCAACCCTTCTTTGCCAATTTATTAGTATTTGTAAATTAAATTCTAATCCATCGAGTTACTTTTGATGAATTTCCTTTTTAATGTTTTTTTCCACTAATACTGATGCTGTGATAATGATCTTATTCGATTGTCAAATTTTATGAAAAGCCAGACCTAACTTTGCATGAAGAGCCAATTAAAACTACTGCATAGCTTTTCAGGTTTATAATTTAAACGGGGTCCCATGGGGACCCATAGGGAGTCCTAAGGAAATGATTTAGCCAGTGAAGTGAGGCAAAGAGCACAAAGCATGACATTTTCTCTCTCCCTTTTTCTGTACAGTGAATAACTCTGCTCCACTGAAATGAAGTAAAAGTATTTTCTGTAGTTACTTGAAGACGACTTGAGCTGCATCCATACACACTCACCAGGTAAGACGTGCATCTTGTAGAGGAGCTTCAGCTTCTCAGTGAGGTCCCCGTGACACAGAACACCTGCAACACATCATCAAGCTTTCGAGATCAGACACGGGAACTACTTCCAAATGTGATACATCTTCTTAAATTGGAATAAACACAGTGTGAAACATCCATTTTTCAGCTGAACAGTGTCAGTTATGTTTCAATCAATACACACTCCCACACTCCCTTTATTCACTTACCCAGGCCGTTGATGAACTCGCGGAAGTTGATAAGGGTGTCTCCGTTTTGGTCAAGGAGATGGAAGAAGCGCACAGCCAGGGGGTCAGAGTGAGCTCCGTTGGCCCAGGGGAACAGCAGGTTGAACAGCCCTTTAAACTGCTCCACGTCGATGCGGTACTGCTCCAGGTAGGGTAGGCTGGGGTCATGGCGCTCTGTTGGGTTGCTGCTGCCGCCCCAGTAACAGCTCGTCAGGTGCTCTGCCTGTAGAAAGAAAGAGAGAGAGAGATGTGTAAGCTGCAAACATTCACAAGAAAAGCACTCAAATTTAAATGTTAAAAAGAACTGTGGAGAGGTCAGAGCTGCTTTTCGCTGAGTTTGAATTAAAAGATGGATGAGGCTTAACTAATGAACAACATTAGCATAGCTGCATTCTGTCACATTAATGAAGTACAACAGAGACCTTGACCGTGTGTTGGGAAGTTTTTGTTTTCTAATCTGAGTCATTCTGAACACTGCCTTTGATAAAGTGGCAAATTATTTGTTTACACCACAAAAATAACTCCGGCTAGAGGAGAATAAAGCACTAAAACCATGCCTACTATGCTATTATACATTTGCTGTGTACATATTTAATCTGTAACTCACCTTGAAGACAACATAGAGCTCCTCCAACTCATCAATAGTGAAGGCAGTCTCTGTTACAATAGTTCTGACCTGAAACATAACGTAATGACATAAAGTAAAAATAGAGCGAGGATCATGTTTAGTGTGAATGTAGAGCAGAAGATCTAATAATGACTACAATGTAGTTCATTCTCCTCCAAAGCTCAAATCTAATTTGACTTTGAGAGACAAGCGACTTTTGAATTGGCAAGATGCCTGTTAACTGTTCAGCTATTTACACGACAGACTTGAGCAGTAAGTAAAGTAAAGTAAATACAGCTGAAAAAACTAACTGTACTCGAATTTGCTTGATTCCAGGATTTGTAGGAGGTAAGTCCTTACCACATTGCGTTTAGTGGTATCTTCGATGGTTTGGATGACCCTCAGTCTTTGCTTGAAACGCATTTGTTCAATCACATCCGCACGAATAGAGCCAAATTTCTGAGAAGAAGAAAAGGTGGGGGAGAGAGAAATGGAGGTCAGCTTAACTGCGTGTCATCGCAGTGGAAATAATAAAGACGACAGGAGATAACTGTGACAGCGAGGAGACTGGTGAATTTTAAATGGCACTGAGGGGCAGTGCCATTTAAAATCAATTGAAGTCAAAATCCTACAAACTGAAAACCTACAGTCCTGCAATTCATTAAGAAATTACCAAAACAAGACCAAACATAGAGGTGGACACAGGTTTACAAACATGCATTATAATCCAGGTGCGGTACCTCATAGGAGCTGCAGACCAGTTTGAAGATGTCGACCTCTGGGTGTGGTTCTCCGTTATCTGTCAGTAAAGAGTGCAGGTGGGGGATGGGAGGGAGGGGGCTGTCCTTATTGGTCACGCTGTCCAAGTACCTGTAATAAAGATACGGTACCAAAATGATCAAGAAGCCCGATCTAGCCAAGACTGATAAGGAAAATGAAAAAAAACGAAAAAACAGTAGGACTACAGTCAAGTACACTAAAACAAGAACTGTCATGTCTTTCGCCTTTCTTCACCTGCCCAGTACGGTCATGGCCTCTCCGTCATCCTTGCAGCCCAGCAGTTGGTGGATGTTGGCGTGCAGCACAGAGAGCGCCAACTGAAAGATGACCTTGATGCCGTCGTAGAAGAAACAATCGACCACCACCACCGCACTCTCGAACGGCATGACTGACAGGAAGAGGGTGAGGAACCAGGAGAGGGAGATAGTGGAGATGACCCCGAGGTCCTGCATGCAGTCGTACAGCTGGGGAACGTACTCGCGGGCGAGCTCCTCGAACACACCCTGGTCGACCAGGGCTCCTGAGGAAGACGGGGAACAGCAAGAAGATTAAACAAACAGAGAACACCAGCTAAACATTCTCAACACCAAAAGCATAAGCACATACTGACCAACAACCCTGGTGTTGTAGTAGTCAGGCAGCATCCTCTCACAGAGAGCCACGAGCAGCCAAAAAGCCTCTTCTTCTTTGGAGTAAAGCAGCAACACAGAGGTCACAATATTCATGGCCTGTGAACCCAAAGCAAAGAAGAACCGAACAATTTAAGTGTTGTCAAGAGCTGTCACTTTTTCTTACAGTTCAGGTGGGAATAAAAAGGAGAGTATGAGCACCTGACAGTATCCAATGTTGGGATTTCTGAATGCGTAGGCAGTGAGGACCCTGCGGAGGGCAGCGATGCCCATCTCGTTCTGAAAGGCCGGGTGCTCAGGTAGAGAGCGGTGCAGGTCCCTCTCAATCTCCTCCGTCGCCAGGTTGTATTTACCCATCGATTTCTCCACCAGGTCCTCGTAGTATCCAGGGTGAGTGGCCATCTCGTTGATCGCCCCTACGAAAAACACATTAGATTGAAAAGGTCCAAGCAGATTTACTAATACATCCCCTTTAAAACAACAAAACCTGTAGTAACAGTGTTTGTGACGGGGTAATTACACACAAAGGTATTATTTAATAGTGAAACCATCTAATATAAGATAAGATGGGGGATCTCTGGCAGGAAAGTCAAGTATAACATCAGATCAAATAAAAGGAGCAATGACGAGTTACTTAAAAAAAACAAAAAAACAAAAACATCTACTACATATGAGCGGGGCATGAGTAAATGAAAATTAAATGGTAATAAATACCATATTTCAACAAATTACTTAATCATCATGGCATTAAGTATCATGTAAGTGCTTAATATAATTTCATTATTATTAAGATAGAGCAGAGGGTACATTTTTTTCTCTATATCTTACTTATTAAGATCATCAGAGTTGCTGAACCCTTAGTCCTTAATTGTTATAAAACATCAATGGATAAAAAAAAAAAAAAAAAGCAACAAATAATGTTTTGTTTCCATGATTCTTCCACTTGTCTGTGCTGCCATACCGCCAAGTTATTTCTAGTCTAAACATGGTAATTAAAGCTGCCGTATTTCCTCACAATTTCTTCTGACTTTAATTGTTGCTTGTTTAACAGTATGATGAGTTACAAAACCATCAGTCAATCTGAAACACTGGGCTGATTTTATCTACGTTTCAGTTTTATTTTTATTTTATAGTCCATTTCAAAATGTAGGCATCAGCAGCCGCCTTCATTACTTCCCTAAATAGTTTCTTTACAATCCTGCTTGTCTCCTTAATGTCTTCTGAATTGGTTATCTTTTTTTTTATCATCCAGAGCAGCTCTGGCTTCAAGCTCACTTTAAGACCATAATGTGCTTATAAAGTAGTAAAAAAGTTACAAATGTAAAACAAAAACAAAAACAGACTTTAGAATGACTGTGGGGGAATGTTAAAGTAGCCAGTAAAAATGATCTGGAAGTCAAACCTCGTTGTTGTTGGGTATTCAAATGGCTTAGAGGCCAGTTTTTCGGTTTGTCTAAATAACACCGATAATAATAACACAACAGCAGATCTTTGTCCATCAGGTCATGTTGAGCACAGTTATGCACATACCTCAGTGAAAGTGCTTACTGGAATTTGCCCGAACACAGAAACTCACCAAACTGGTTTGTACACCTTTAGTTATAACATAAGACACCAATTTAGCAACAACTGAATGTTTTAATGGAGGGTGGTGATTCTTTCTGGGAGGGAATACTGTGCAGAAAACCCAGTTCATGAGATGCAGTAGAGCATGACTAAGGTGGACACAATGCAGCTCTGACAATGAGCAGCGTCAGCCAGAAGTAGGTCACTGTGGCGGGAGGAAGGAGCTGTTTGTAACTCTGCTCAGGTGAGGATGAGTACGAGCTGCTGCTGCTGGTGCGTAACACATAATCGGGCCTGTAAACAGGAGTATGTGCATGCCTGAATATGCAGCATGTTGTGACAGGTGATGGACGTTTTCCGTTTAAATAAATATTTGCTGGCTGGGTTTAAACTTGTGTGCGTAAGCACTCGTGAGAAATAATGTATGAGCTGTTCAACACAGATTCAACTGTCAAGAGATCAATTTTCTTTCCTTTACGCAAATCTCCAAAGTACATTTTCTCTGCCTATCAAATTAATTTGTTCCCTTTCAGCAGGATTATTTCTGAATTTATGTAAATGCATAGCCAACTCAGTATTATCTGAGAAGTAGAAGCATCGACATGTACATGAAAATCAACTATTTTAAAATATATGTGGAGTTCATTAATACTTTTTTTTTTTTTTTAATTTTAGTTGTATACTAAACTGTCTTCTGAAAATACCTGCATAGAAATATTTAGAGGTTTCAGTCTGTCCTAAAATGTAAATTAATACCATTTGTCCTTGAAAATATGTTTGGAAAGTTGCATATTACTATTAACATTTAAGATTCATAACATTCCAGATTTGATTTTACACAATACTGAAAGTAACAGGTTTATCTTGGACTTTCATATCCGCTCATTGCAGCGTTAAACTGTTGGCTGCTTAAAAAAAAAGGTGAGCATGTTATCTTAAACATGTTTAATTCCATTAATGTTCCATTTTAAATGAATTTTTGCAGGTGATGAGGGTGCATTAAAACTGGCAGTGTGTTGGAGAGACAGTTTCACTCTAGAACAATCTAAATGAATAGGAACTCTGTGCCAATAATGAAGTGACATACATATTTTTTTACCAAGAATAGTTTAAGCAACATGAAAACAATGTACAGTTTGAAAAAATTAGAAAATTAGCTGTATATCTGACTCTGACAGCGACAACTGAAATCCATTTCTTTTGTCAACAGGATGTCTGTGGTTTAATTACGCCGGCATGAAATATGTATCATGTGCTGTTACGTTCCAGTGAGCACACAGTATGCAGGGTGTGGTGCCTCAGGTGGGGTGTATGACTTAATGATTTGTGGTTATTTCAGGTCTGTATGAACGTCTCCTCACCAGAGAAGAGCAGCCAGAGCTCCCCTCTCATGCTCTCAGGAATCCCCTTGAGGACGAGCTCCTTGGTCTTCTCTGTGCGGTACATACACACACCCTGTCCGAACTCTGTAAAGTGGTTCTTCCACGCCTGCTCCTTTAGGAACTCCTTCGCCTGGGCAGAGAGAGAAAACAATAACATGCGATCAGCATCAAATCCTCCATACAGTTTAATTACCACGCAGTGTAACAGTGTGAAAATGCAAATTATTGGAAAGGTAAGAAAAAATGTGACAACTTAAAATCCGAGACTACAAATACCCTTTAAAGGAAACAGGACAGATCTGAGTAGTATAAGGTATTACACGATGCGCTATATCCCCTCAGCAGGATAGAATGCTTTTCATTGTATTTGACAAAGTGTGATTTAACTCACCAGTTTGGGATTAAACTCCTCAGGCGAGCGGCGGCGATACATGGTCATGAGGGCTTGTGAGGCTGTGGGCACGCTGCTGTCATTCAGGTTGAATGTACGCTCGCCCTCTGAACCCGAACTGTGCTGCGGACTGCTGGAGAGCAGCGATCCGTGCTGGGAGTAGACCTGGAGACACGACATATTCAGGCTTTAAATTCAGGATTCAAACAAACAGTCTTACTGTTTTGTATATTGTCAGAGTAGGTTAGCTATTTTAGACACCAAACAATGTATTTCGAGGTGTGCAAACTCTCCTACTAAGAATGTATGTCCTCTCTTTGCAGAAGAAAAACTCGGAGCACTTTACCTCATCATCTGAGCTGTTAAGGCTGCTGGTGAGTTCCCTCTCTAGGTAGATCTTGGAGGTGGTTTGCTGCAGGAAGTCAGAGATCCTCTGCACTAGGAAGTCTCGGTCTTTTAGGTTAGCAAACAGAAAGGTCATGCGATTCTTGGTACTGATGGACAGCGGGCTGGGCAGCACATTGGAGCTGTCTGCCTTCTCCACAATTGTCACCTGCAGGACGTCAGATAACATTCACAATCTCAGAGCAACAAATGACAAGCATCATGACGGTAACCAAATAAGTCAAGTCTTCTATGATTAGCAACCTAATATAAAATGAGAAACTGAACTATTTCTTATCCAGGAGTAGGTTGGGATACATGTTTTTAAACTCAAATGTAGCATTGTTATAATGTAACTAAGTGTTTATTAAGTGGGGGTTACATTTTAATAAATTAAAACAGTTTGCAGGCAAACAAAAGATATTTCCACAGTAACTTCTGGAGGCAGATACAAGAACTGTCTGACAAAGCATTGGTTTGAATTAAGAGGAAAATATGAAATATGATCAAAACATCTAACCACACACGTCAACAGAAAAATGTGAACTGGGAAGTGGGCCTGTCATAATTATTACATAATTGCCAGATCGCAATTATTTAGGCACAATCGTCCTCATTTTGCGTAATCATTCATTCATGTTGATAAAAACAGCTGCATGAAACAAACAGAGACGTCATATTTCCATCAATATTTCTAGGTCATTTTCCAACGTTTCAGTTTTGACATACAGTCAATGGTTTTGACTGACATTCTTCTTCTGCTTAGGTTTAAAGGCACATCAGTGGAGAATTAGTGCCACCAACAGTTTATCTCAAGGTGCTTAACTTATATTCGACCAATGAGCATCTATTGACATTAACATTATGGATAAAGTTGCAAGGCCAAACACCACAGCCAATAAATGACTCTTCTTCATGAGTTGTATATGTATTATTAAACTATGATTAGGCTAATACTGTAATTGTCGCATGTTACAAAATGAACAAAAAAAGACAATTAAATCAGGAGTTGCTATTATTTGTATGACCATTATTTGTCAAAGTTTCATGATTGTTACAGCTCTGTCGGGAAGTTTAAATTTCATAGAACTAACATAAGAAACCTCAGATTACAAAAAGCTTACACTCACAACATTGGACTAATGACCAAATAATGTTAGGCTTATATTTTCCAGTAGTGTTAAACTGCACATATTTCTCCATGTATGCATGTATGAATAAAAGTCATATCAACATACACAAAGGATTAGCATTTAAGTAAAAGTAAATCCCTTTTGGCCAGATGCAACTTAGTTTTCTCCGTTATGTTAAAGCTTGTAATGCTACAATGGCTTCCTGTTCATAAAGTTGTTAGCTTGGGAGATACTTTTGATTGGGAGTTTCTGCTGGCAACCAGTTTACTGAAGACTTAAAGAACTGAGACATTTCTTTCCTAGTGACGTTTCTTACACTGTGCAACCACATGATCCAGTAAAGCACACATTTGAAAGTAGCTGGCACATATTTAGGACTTAGTGAGGACTTTATACACAAACGTAGCAGTGGATTTATAATATCCATAAATAGCGAGCTCAACCCGGTCCAGTGAAGTCTATAAATAAAATGGATGACTGTGATTCAGCATGACAGCTGCATTTGGTAAACTGTGTACGAGTGTCTCTAGAGCAGATGGGCAGTGACAACAGCCGACCAATCGCCATTATCAAACGCATTCACGTCTTCACGATCTCCTTCAGCTCCTACTTGTAACACTTGTTTGCAAAATGCATCTTCTCACAAGCTGTTAATAAACAGACGACTCACCTCCCGCAGGGGGATGATGAGGCTACACAGCGTCTCTTCTTTGCTGGTGAAGCAGATGTAGTTGGTGGAAACAAACATCTGTCCCAGGATGTGCATCTTATTGAAGGGAGTCCAAAGGGTGCAGTCCGTGTGTCCGTCTAGTTTTTCATCTTTGGGCAGACGGAAGAGCGCCCGGTAACGCTCGCTCTTAGCTCTCGCATCCAGATCTCTAAAAGATTCAAAACGCTCTTATCAGATAACAGACTTTTGCATAAACCTGTAGTTATACAATATAGTATAGCTGATGTTATACAGCTTGTTTGAATGAATCGACACATTGACGAATCTGTAGAAAATAATAAGTGTTATGCACTTTACTGTTTATAACACTCATACAACCCAGCTTGTACGGTCCACTACACTGCAGCCAAACCCAACTGTGCTTACAGAAAATGTGCTAAACAAACAAAACTGGGATCTTGAGGCCATTTTTAGACCTCAGAGAGCTAAAATTCACAGTACCCTTTTGTTTCATAACAGAGAGCTGCTGTGCTCTTGCAGCTTAACTGCACAACACAAACTTGCAGCAACATTTTTGGCCAACGCACTTATTGCTGTTACATGTTGTTGGCTACAAATCAACTTCGCTGCCAGCACGTTAATGTTCAGTCGACCACGTGTGATAAAACATTCCTAAACAGGATTTACTACTGAGGACCAGAGCAGTGTTCCCATTCCTACCTCTTGAGTGCCGACACCTTCTTGGGCGACTTCTTCTTGAGCTTGGGCAGCGAGCGGTCCTGTTCGAAGCCTTTGTTGTCGAGCAGCTGGCGCATGGCGATGTTGGCCAGCTGCTCCGCCAGCTTGAAGGTCTCATTGATGTTGAGGAAGACGGAGAAGACGTGCTCATTGGTGCGGGTGCTGACCTTGATCGCATCGGGCAGCAGGAGGGTGGCGCTCTTCTCCAGCTGGGTGATGTCTGCCCAGCGCACCACCAGTTTGACTGACGGGGTGAGACGGAGAGAGACAAATCAATCGACTAAAGTCACCTCAGAATACAGTTAAAGACTCACCTTGAGAGGAATACAAGAATAATATGTTTACTATGCAGCTTAGATGTTGATGACTGAAAGGTGTAATGATTTACTATAATGTCTCATAAATATAACATTGAAACTTTTTTTTTCAGTTGAAGTTTCTGCAGATCAATAAAGAAAAAGAAAAAGTGTGGAGGTTAATCAACCTAATCTAGTTAACAGTGCACAAAAGCAACAAACTCGAATCTCAAAATCCAAACTGAAAATGGTTTGACAGTTCATGGGATGACAGAGGATCGGACAGGGAGCTCAGGAAGGCTGGAGCAATATTTCAGTAAGTCAGATAAAGGCCGCCTATCTTCTCAGGGACAAAATCAATTCTGGAAACTGATCATTTTTGTATTTTCATTTTTTATCATATCATAATATTTTTCTTCCAGAATTTCAGGTAAACTTGTGCTACAAGATGTCTCGGAAATGCATTAGCCGACTAATACATTTAAATGTGTGCAAACACACTAAATCAAGGAGAACCAGGCCACCATTGTTAATGAAATAAACTGTAAGAAGTATCTGGCTTTAAACTTAAGACTACAATATGCCTATAAGATGTAACCCAGTGGATTTTGTTTTTGATTCTGTTCATGCACAAATATTGTGGTGCCCAGGTCAAATTTTACTTTGAATATCAGCAAAAGTAAATTTGTAAAAAAGCGAAACAATATCTTCACAAGCAGTGTTGTGCTTAATGATAGAGCACCACACCAAAACAAAAAAGTAAATAGGTGATTGATATTTGGATTGACAAAAAAACAAAACACACACGCCATTTTGATAATTAATTAATTGTCGGTTTCCAAGCATAAATACAATATATTATGTAAAAATATCTGAAACAGACAAACCAAGACATTTGAAGATTTGGTTAGAGGGAATTTGGATTTATCACTAAAATCTGACATTTTAGAGACAAAAACAGCTGATCAATTAAATGAGAAAATAATCAGTGGATACATCGGAATAAAAATAACAGTGCATGTGTGTTCATAAAATAAAAGCTTTAATATCCAACCTTCTTTTCCCAGTAAGTAGGAATAGAAGCAGAGGTGGTTGATGCTGAGGTAGAGCCATCCCTGTCGAGGCACCTTCCCCTTCCAGTAGCTGCAGGAGTAATAGTTAACCAGCTTCTCCTCTTCGGGCATCCCAAACAGCTTACAAAACTTAGCGCTGGCCTCCTTGAACTTGTCTGTGTCGTCATCCTCTTTGACATCGTGGTTCTTGTTGAACTCTGCAATGATACCCTGCACCAAGATGGAGAGAGACAGCCAGAGGTCATGGGATGGGACATGGAAACGTAGGACTGTACAATGAGGAGCAGCAGTAGTTTAATTGATTGATGTTTTTAAGTTAAGAAGCCAAGTTTAAACTCCTCATTGTTTCACGTATCAGCCAGGGGTTTCAGCACATTAAGGTAACTTCACTGGTTCCATCCTGACAGCTGTTAATTGGCAGAATGCTTTTCAGAAGTGGATGAATTGTTTAAGGTCGACAGCTAGACACTATATCAATGGGGATTTTTAAATACCCCTCAAGTGAAAAGTGACCCTCTGAAGGCCGTTTCTAGCTAGTTGAACACAACCTCCCAGATGCTTCTGTGGCCTCCTCTGCACTGATGACAGATTTCCTTCAAAACAAAGGCCGCACTGCCATCTCATAATTGTTGGCTGGAGGATGTTATGACGCTTTAAACTCAAACAGTTAAAACATACCAGAAAGTTTTATACCTTTTCCGTTTAAAACTGGACTGCTTCCAATAAAGTGCTCAGGATGTACTGTTTTTACTCTCCCTCAATTATTTAAAAAATGTCAGTTAAAAAAAAATACAGAAAATGTACATTACTTTAATATTCCATAAAGACACTTTTTTTTTTTTTTTTTACTAGGTAAAGTGTTTATATGCTGCATTTATTTCATATATATTCATGCATAACTTTGAACTAGCTAGATCAAAAAGTTACACTGTTAAATGTGTCGGGGATCTTTTAGTGGAGATCTTGTGTCTGACTCCAGAATATTTTTTTAATTCGCCACCTGTAAAAGTTTTTTTTTTTCCGATGTGTGCTTTTCACTTAGTTGTACTTACCTGGACTTTTCCTTTGACAAAGGTGGTAATGTCATTCTCATTCTCAAAGATGGAGAGAGTCTGCAGCAGGTTATGTTCCAGCCACTCCCAGTGCTCCGTGATCTCTTTACGGGAGGTTCCTGCCGAGGAGGGAGGAGAGGCACGTTAGCAAGGTCCCAGGAGGAGAGTGAAGGTGTAATGTTTCAGAGGTAATACAGTGATACTGTGCCACACGTTCATTTTAGAGATATATCTACATTAAACTCATGAAATGTAGAAAGCAGAGTAGAGCTGAAAAAAAATATTTGCATAATTGATAAGTAGATCTTAAGCAAGAATGCCCCCAATCCATTGGTTCTACTTTCTGAAACATAAATATATGTTTGTATTCTTCTGCTATGGTAATAAATATTTGATGTTTAGACTGTTTATCAGGAAAAAAAAAAAACAAGCAGTTTAGAGACATCACATCGGGCTCTGAGAAATTATAGCAGACATTTTTAACCCAACAGCAGAGCACCACAGTGAGCACCACAGTGAGCTGGGACATCTCCTTTAATGGAGGAATGGACGACAGGCTAATGAGGACAAGCATAACAGTGCCAGTCAACAAAGATGGTAATAAATTGTAGAAAATTATAACAGATCTTTTTGGGCCACTGGAGAAATTGATTGCAGTCATGGCTGCCACGGTGGACCATTATCCCTCAACAGTGCTGCAAACAGCCGTTCAGCGAGTGCACACTGACTGCATTAGCCATGTCTGGCAGACTGCCCTACTCTCCTGCTATCTCTGGGAGGAGGAATTAAGAACTGGGAGGGGAGGAGAGGGGAGCCACTGCCATTTCAAAGCCAAGCTTGTCATTTGTAGGCCTCCATTTCAGTTGTAGAACACAAATGCTGATGCCCTTTCCATATTTGGTATTAAACAAATACATTGGATATGTGCCGACTTATTTTCCTTTACAAATTCTTGCTAGAGTCCCAATAGTGTCCCGCCTTCATTAAATTTGAAATCCTAGCTGATTAGAGCAGTCTGATTCTTAAATCTCTAAAACCATAATCTAATCAAGCCTCATCCACACACACACACACACACACACACACACACACACACACACACACACACACACACACACACACACACACACACACACACACACACACACACACACACACACACATTATATATTGGTAATACAGTACAGTAAACACAGAGAAAGTCAGACTAAAAATACTGTCAGATAGAACCGTATTCACACCAAAGTTACCACACAGAACAGACTGACGTACTACAAAGTAAAACAAATAAAAATAACAAGGCTATTTAAACTTATTTATGTCTATAAATGCCTCAGATTTTTCTCTCAGTTTTAGTTGAAGCAGATCTAAACTGTTATTCTATTTTCAGGCTCACCCAATACAGTGTCACTGTGGTTATTTTTTTTTATCTGAATCTGAAATAATAAATCAATTAACAGAGTTATTTTTAAGCAGATGTGCCTCAAATTCGCTGCTTCCAACACACAGTTTTGCTAATCTGCTGGGGTTTTTTGTTTTAAATTACTGGTCACACAAAACAAGCAGTGTGAGTATGTCTGTGAGGGCTTTAGGAACTTGAAATCAATAATGCAATACATCGATAACCAAAATAATCAGTTCAGCTGTAGTCAGGAGTGTCAAGTCATTGGAATAGTTTTATTATTTAATGGCAGAGTACAAATCCGGTGACAGTGAAGAAACAGAGTGATGCATCTAATCAGTCTGGAGTGTTGCTGCTAATTTGCATGATTTACTGCTGCAGACTGTCTACGAAGCACTCTTAATCCTAAAAAAAAGGGAATATGCGGATTACACTATTGTGAAGATGAGCTGTCGACATTATAATGAAACCCCATCAAGTGATGAGGTATAAAACATTGATTCCTGCACCGGTCCCTGTAATCCTGCCCTTTAAAACCACCGGAGCATGATGTAATGCTTGGCATTCGGTGCTAACATAGGAAAAGGCAGGACGTGAGGACATGTGTTGAGTGTAGGCTGGGGGAGGGACGTGCAGGGGTAAAATTAAACAGGGGTCTACTAGCCTTTACCTGTATTACCAAAATGTACCATTGTAAATCAGTGGCTTGCTTTCCTTCACTTACTTGTATTTTCTCACAGTTTTGGTGACAGGGAGATTAGGTGTACATACCATGAGCAATGATCCAGTAAACTAAAGAGTCAGGAGTCTGATACAGGATCCTATATGGGGCCATCCGAGCGCTCGAGTCCAGAACGACATCCAAGGTCCCAACCAGCAAACCTGCAAGAGCCCAGATCACACAGAAGCAAACTTTTAACTTCAGACAGACTTCTAAGAAATGCTAAAGAAAGAGACTAGTGTTCGTTCGAAAACAAGAAAAGCTCTTTCTAACTCATGACCCAAGTCATCTCACTTTATAGATTTGTTCAGCACCAAAAACAACCATAAATGGCCACAAGATGTTGAATCAATTAAGCCCTTTACATCATTGTTATGCTTAAGCTAAAGGGGAAAACCATGAAGTTTTGTGGTTTCAGATTTGAGTTTATGAAAAACATCCTGTGGGTTTAACACCTCTAAAGAAATGCATTAGTTTACTTGTTTAAACCAGTGACCTTCATGGTTGGGCCTCTAAGTTTGATTATTATTTTCATAACCAGCGATAAATGACAGCATATAACCACGTTCTCTAAATGAGTCATCGACTATAAATCATTTTTTAACTCTACCTCATGACCTTAGCAAAAGTGAATAAATCAGTTAATAATTTATAGGTCAGTTTAGTTGTAACCTGTTAGTATGAACCTGTTATGTTTGCCAGATTGTAGAGAGTAACTTTGACTAGTCTGTATCCTCCTCCAGCTTTGTCTTTAAATGTTGTTTAAACGGGAAGACCGCTCTAAAGAGGGCAGAATACAACCGCATGTGGAAAACGTCGTTTGTTTTCTGGATCTGGAGGAGGTCAGAAAAACAGCTTTCCATGATAGTTATGTCATGTGGGCTTAGAGACAACACTGATTTAAAACCATTAACATATCAAGAAACACAAACATTTGCAAGCAAATGCAGGAAAGGAGAAGACTGACAGTTAGTAAATATGTAAACAATACTGGTTTAAATTTTTTATTTTTTTTAATTACTCTGTAAACGCTTCACAGAGAAGGAAATGCACTGAATATGTCAATTAGGCAAACAGTTTAAACTGCAGATGTGATTTATTATTATTGAGGACTTATTACAAATCATATTTGCACTTTATTAGCAACAATACTTTGTTGTTGCGTTGACTATGACTATCTAACCAGCCAAATAAATTTTTAATAAACCCTGTGTAAAATTGTCTGGGAGCAGTTAGAGCTTGAAAACCTTTGAAAAATGGTTCCTCATTAGAAAGTAAAGGAGAATCACCTGCAATTTAAAAACCTGCAGCTCACAATAATGCATATTTGACACCATTTCTCAGGCAATTGTGCAGCTATTGTTTGCTGTAAATATGCAACCCGGTTCACAGTAGGTATATTTTTTCATTGCCATGAGAGACAGGTTATTTTTGTTCTGCACCTAATCAGGGAAAAAACAGAATGAGTCATACAGAGAGAGCATGAGGAGAGGAGGGGAGAGAGAAGAGACAAGACAAAAGAGAGGCGCTGTTATGTACGATGTAAATTCCTCTCGACCTTCCTTTTTTCAGTCCTCCTTATAAGTTCCCCTCACCACATAGTTCTAATGAACACTCAAGAAAAACAACAACTGACAACTGTTGTTAGTGTGAAGAGTTTCCCCTTTGACAAAAGGAAATCACAAGTTTAAAACTTTAACAACAATATTCACACGTTGACCTCAAAGAGGACTTTCATGTAGCTGTTAGTGCTTCGTCTCAAAAGAGTAGCGGAGTAAAAGACTGTGAGAGTTTCTACTGCTTTTTACACAGTCTTGTGGTCAAAATTCACAAGGAGCCCCATGTTTGGAGTTTAGTTGTACCACATGGGATGAATGGCACAGCCTGCAATATGCAAGTTGAGGTTTAATGCAGGAAACCACTGAATTTTTAAGACCACCTCTTCCTCCACTTGTCAAACTAGTAAAACTGACAGAAGGAGAGGCAGTTTTTGTTCACATTTTTGTAGATTCATGTGGTTTTGAAAGAGCTTTGGTAAAATACTGTAAATTTCTAAACACGAGAGAGTAGTTCTTTAACTGTCTTTGATATGTGCCTTTAATACTGGAGATGAAGGTCATTCATGCACAACAGACGACCCCAGGGATCACGTGTCTCTGCACAGTTAACTCATCAAAACAAAGGCCACATGACCACTTCTTCCACATCACACCTCTGCTTTTACAGTGATAATTTCTTTCCACACACTGACTGAGTGGGTGCGCAACCCACAAAAACAAACACAGCACACAAGCCCAGAAACAAAACAGCTGTCATGGTACATGTTCCGTTTTTATTCCAGGGTGGCTGGAAAACTCTTCAAAGTGAGCAGTCGCCTTGTGAACAGAACAAGCTATAAAATCACGTGATGCTTTGTGCTTCTCTACTCGGAAACAAGGACACAATCACAGGTCTCTATTGTTGGAGCAAAACAAATCACCTTCTCTGATACACAACTGTTTTTCACTCAGAGTAAGAACAGGAAACCAAAGTGACAGGATGAAGGGAAAAAAAAAAAAAGCTGCTTGTTTTCTATTGTTTATGTCCTTTTTCTGCTAAAGGAAAATGTGCTTGGGGCAGGACTGCTGTTGTAGTATGTTTACATTGAACACACAAGAGACCACAATCGCCCCCAGACTTAAAACCAACTGTCTCAGATCACAGTAACCTGAGACAAGACTGGATCATCACCCTAATCACCACATGCAGGTTTCAACACCCTCATTTAACCTATAAAATACACCGCATATTATTGCTTCTGTTACACCCCCCTCCATCTCTCGGCCTGCTGACATCTTAAAGACGGGTCTGAAAGTACAAGATGTGACCTACGAAAGGACAACATCTGCCTGACACGACTCACTTATATCAGGAGAACAGTAAACAGTAGTTATCAGCCTGATTGTGAAACAGCATGTTGTTCTCTGACTCAGATTATTGGGTAATTTTATACTAAAAGTACCATTATGTACAGTTGTGTAACACAATAGCCCGATTCTGAGTTTATTTATAGTCTGATGAATCGAAGGTTTGTTGTCCTTTTTTAAAATTTTGCTACCTCTCTGAACAACTTATTCATGGTCACATTTAGAAAACGCTTTGTATGTGAGACTCCCTCTAAAGATGCTCCTACAGCTGTTCCTCTGTAGTGTCTGACAAAATGATCCAAGCACTGTCATAAAATAAGGTTATACATTAAGTGACAGTAAAGCTTCATGCAAATGTCAGAAAACACACACCTGAGCAGGTTTATCCCATTTTGCAGACCTATATTTGCAGCTTCATGACGTTAAATAGCATATAAATGCAGTATATGCATTGTTTAAGAAAGGAGCTCCAAAGATCTTTGGCTTGTAACTCTTAAAAGTCTTTCAGTTTGTGACCCTTCACCACAGTTTGCATGCAAGAATTGTGAGACAGTCCAGCCAACCTGATGTTCATCGTTGCTTAATTTTCACAATTTTAAAAATGCCTTTAGGAAGTAAAATTATCCAAGAAAACATCAGACAAAAGTAAAAAAAAAAAAAACATTTGTGTAGGATTTTCTTTTCTCGATTCCCATGTTATGCCTGTCAGCAACCCAGAGAGTCCAGATCACAAGACTGAGAACCACTCACAACTACTTTATGAATACATAATATTATTTACCACTTCCAACATCATTCATGATCACCCACATGTATATCATGTCTTCCATTTTATCCTACAGGTTAATTTTAATGATTTGAACTGGAGTTTATATAAAATTGTGGATGGTTGTCATTATCTCTCTCGGGATCTAATTCTTCCCTCTTACTGTTTCTATTTATATTCTACATATTCTTCTTGTATGCAGAAGATTATGTATTTACTGGATATGCTTTTATCTTGTCAAATACCTCAGGTGAAATAATCTGATGTGCTGCAGTTTTATGGCCGCTGGATATGGCAAGGGGGCAGGGTTATTATAGTTAACTGTTAATATAGTTAAATGTGGAACTGAGCTCATTCAGAGAGATTATCTCCTGTTTGACTTGTTAGGTTGAGAGGTTTTTGGAGGAACTTGAAATGGATGGACAGTTTCTATTCGCGAGTCTATTCTGCACCGTTCCTCACTTGATTAGTCGTCACTTTGTCTGTAAGCACTGCAGAAATTCTGCAACTCATGCAGCTATTGTACTCATACTTCACCAAGCTGCCATTTAGAGCTCCACCAGATGCTGCGGTTCTCTCATGGAGCTATTTGCCATTTCCTTTGACCCTCACCGGCCCTCCGTTAGCTCAACCTGCCCTGTTGAGGTGAATATGATAATTGTGCCTGGCTCTATAAAATGCTCTGTCCTGGTGCTGCTCGTGGCTTCCCCTCTCCCTTGAGAACGGCCTGAGGGCAGCGCCAGTGTCACTGGGAGCTGAGTGCCAACTGGCACACGAAGCAAGTCAGCAAGCTCAGCTTTTACATAACAATGACATCATCCCCGAGCACGGCGTAGCACACTTTGTGTTACCACAGTAGGAGAAGAAAAGGGTCTAAACATCAACATAAAGGAAGGTCACGTCACCAGTATTGTCTTCTAAATTTGTACCCAGTGCAATGTTTTTTGTAATATGTGGAGTCAGGAACTGATTTAAAACTTAATGATTTACTTTCTTAATTTATTAGTCAGACAAAGATCGGGAAATATGACAGTAGGAAATCATAGAAATCTGTCTACAATGAGAGCTTTTGCAGAAACACTTAACCCTGGTATAAGGTCACTTCATGTTAGTAAAGAATTTATAAGATTTTTGCATCAATAATAAGGTACCTTTTTTTGTACTCAAATTTCTGGATTACCTAAAACAGGCATTACCCTCAGGTGATTCTGTCTATAAGTGTTTTCAGACTTTTTTCTGAGGGTCGAGACATCCACAAGGTTTATAAAATGATTCTGAGACATCACCAGATAATCACAGGTAAGGAGATGTAATAAAAAACAAAACTAGTGGTTCATTATATACATTTCTGAGAAGTTTTACCATTCACAAAGAAGGGAAAAACAATCCTCTTTTGAACTGCTCTGTACTTATACTGTAGATATGTTTCCTATGCGTTAGGAGGTTACATGCAGAGAAGGTTGGGATGTGCTGCACTTCGTCACAATCTTTAAATTGGTGCCTTGGTAGGAAACGAGAGGATTGCTTTAATAGAAGTCCTCACCGATTTCACTGCCACAGTTCTTGGTGTTAAATCTCAATGGGCAGCGACACTGGCTGACACAAAGTGAGATATTCTCAGCAGGGAAGAGAAACTGAGCTGATGAACACAGATAATCAGTGACAGAGGCGTCATTTTCTGTTCAGTTTCTAATCACGCACAACCAGGGCCTCAAAAGCTCCAAGTTCCCTGTGTGGTAATTTAAATCAGTAGTAAATTTAGTTTTGGAATATGGCAATACGCACAGGTTTATTAACCGATATTATGAACCTGTGCCTAAATTTAGCAGCAAAACATTTGATGTTTAAGTTGATATTGATCTTGTATGACGCATTTTCCTAAAATCATTTTTATTTAAGAAAACGATCACACTGATTTTGTAGCCCTCTAATATTTCCCCATACCGTAGTCCTGTAAACAATACATGGGGGATTATAAGGGACAGAGAGTTTATGAGGTCATGTTCCAGAGTATATAATAAGGACACAAATAGCCCACGAGTATTCATGTACCAAATTATATATAACAGTGTCCTTTACTTCCTCAAAGATGGGTCAGCTGTGTCTCATCTGTGGCCTCCCAGAGCTTGTGATAAATAATCAGCTAAATCTAGAAATTTCACAATTCTGGAGAAAAACCAGGACATCAGGCTGTCAAACTGAACCTTCAGTCATTTCCACAACATGTCCCTCTTCCTCCTCCTCCTCCTCCTCCTCCTGCTGCTGCTTGGCCCATTTTGGATAGAATAAGAGAATGAGGAGGAGTGCGCACTAGCGAGAGAGAGAGAAAGAAGGAAGGAAGGGAATGATTCAGCATGAGCCAGCAAACACACCAGGTCTCTGCCATGTGCCAACAGAATCGCTGTTGTTGAGCCTCGACATACCATTAGCAGCTGCACAACTGAAACCCCAGTTGCAATTGTTTTTGTTGTTGTATGGGCTAAAATAAAATGTTCCTGGCCGGCAGGAATTTCCTAAATCATTATATATCATAGTATGGCTTCACGAACAGACACTAGATATGTGCTGCACGTTGACCCTTAAGCTCTTCTGTTTTACGTCAGCAAACGTGTGAACACGAGTGTGAACAAATCAATTAAATTCTTCTTTACCGAGACCCATACAGGCCACTTGATAGCTGATTGGTCACGTGGTCCTCGCATTATCCGTCCATGTGTTTTTTGATGTCCACCGTGGACACACTTTTCACTCCCATTAGCTGTCACCATGCAACTGACTGTCACCTTTTTTTTTTCTTTTTAAAACACCACACACTTCGGAATAAAACGAAACACAAGCATATTGTTAATATGTCTTCATGATGACAGTAGGTGGGACTCACCCGCCAGTCCTCCGCCTCCATCCCCGTGGCCCTTCCGTTTTTGGAGAATGAAATATGGATTTGCTCTTTCGGTGATCCATAACGCACCCGCCAGTAACACATCTTCGGGACTGACCCACATAATTCGGCTATTTTTTTAATTTTTTTTATGAGAACATTGAACACAGGTCGGCTGACGGCCACCGTCAAACTGGTCCAACGGAGACGTGTGACTGCGTTCAGAAAGGATTGTTAAATTATTAAAAACACTGACCAGGGCCTACTATTCCACTGGGCGATTGTTGACCCTCTGATGTCGTCTAGTATTGAATGTCCGAGCCAAAGTAAGACGAGCATGTAAGCGTTGCTATAATTAAACCTGCCGGGCACGGATCGGTTTGGTTCGGCCTGCAATGTGGACGTCTGGCAGCCACATTTCGTGCACACAAACCTCCCCTTGCAGCATCGGCGTCGTAGGTGCAACAGAGGCTTTTTTAAATAAATAGATTCCTTGGAGGAATCGCAGGCAGCCGGGCTCGGACTGCAGCCGCCGCACAGCGCAGTGCTGGCTTAGTCTTTGTTGTCCATGCTCCGCGGCAGGTGCGATCAGCTCGTGCCAGGTTGTCGCTTGTCGAAGAAATCCGCAATACAGCCGATCAAAACCAGCTGTAAACACTTTGTAAACATCTGACGCGATCTGCGTCCGCGTAATGAAGAAGTAAGACCCGACGATAACGATGCAGCCCTCTTCTCCGTCTCCTCCTCCTCCTCCTCTTCCTCAGATGAAGCGCCGCCGCTGCCGCACGCAAAATAAAGCGCGTCACGGACTGCGCGACGTCAGCGAGCGGGAGGTGGAGGAAATAATGAACGAATTAGTGCAAACAGAAATGAACTGGAGCTATCCACATTTACTGTCACTTCAAGATGGTATTTTATGGGCACTGCAAGATCACTAAATAAAATCATTTAGTCGTTACACTAAAATTCATGAACACAATACTTATTCTAACTTTATGCTGCTTTATGGCAGCATTAGATTTGTAAGATGTCACAGTGAGATGAGGTTTCTTCATTTATCAAACATGTCAACAGCATCTGGTTCAATTTATGCAATTTCTTAATGTTAATATCACTACAGGACAATACTGTAGCTATATCACTTTTGTCATAAAAAACAACAACACAACAACAAAAAAACACACATATAGCCCAATGTGATAATTGACTTTATCTGTTACCCTGTATTGGTACCAAATTGTTACAAACACTTGTCAGGCTGAATTTAGAAAAAAATGTGGTTGAACTCATGGAAGGAAATTTCCATTTGACCAAATAGTATAGAAATGGTGCAACAATCAATGCAGTCTATACATTGAGTGCAGAATCTGTGTAAACTGAATGTTATAATATAATGATAAGCTACTCACAGACAAGATTCGATTATGACACATTTGTGAAAGCGTTTTGTTGTGTTTTCTGCTCTTTGTGACCTCAAAAACAGGATACAGTGAGGGGGAACAGCACTTCGTAATAGTTCATAGGTTGACTCAGATCAACTTAAACCTGGTTTCAGGTGAGGTTTTATAGGCTTTCCCCTCCAGTGAACCACAAAGACTCCACAGATTGCACACTTACAGGACTGAATCGTACACAACAGATGCTGTGGCAGAGATGAGTAATGAGCCTTTGTATTTCCTCCACTCTCTCGACTGTGGTTTCTACTGTGGGTTTGTATATGAAGAGATTACACTAAAGGTGGGTAGGTGATCGGTGACATGACATTAATTTCCTTTTATATGAAAGTGGTTTTAGTACTGTCAGCCTGCAGTATTCGTCAACACACACTGGAGCATGAGATGAAAAATCCCCTGTACTACCAATTTCTTTTCAAAAACACAAGTACAGTACTTATAAGTACATGTAAAGACAAACTAGGAACTGTTGTATCTGATGGACAATATGATATGACTGATAGAGTAGACAGTGTGACAGTCAACTCCTTTTAATGAATAGGCGGATTTCTTTTCTATCAGATATTGTTATGATGTAATGAATAAAATGTTTTGTTTATGAAGTGATACCATTCCCTTTGAGCCCTCCTGTGCTCTCAAACAAGTACCAGTAACATCCTGTCTCGGACAACATGTTCCACTTCTTAGTTCCTGAATCACATCCTTGTCTTTTACGTGCAGTTGTTCAGTTCCTCCTTTAAAATAAAGGAAGTAAAAACTTTGCATGCTTTGTTTCTTTTAGCTGTTTTCTGGAATTGGTTTGGAAGGAGGACATGATTTCCGTGTATTAAAAACATGGTTTTTTTCCCTCTTAAAATAATAAATATGCTTATTTGCGATCTTTATTTAATTTGCGCTAAAATATGTTTCACGAGGTTTGACATACAAAAGTTAACTAATGTGTAGCAATATATCCAAAGAGCAGAGAAACGATGTCCAAATACATAATGAATACAAAACTACAAAAGTGTTTGTTTTGAAATTTCCTGAGCAGCAGCAGATAAACGAAGGCAGGATTTTTTTTAACGTGACAGATAAAATACTGTATTCAAATCAAATAAAAGGATACTAATGTGTACTGATACATAACACAAAGACTGTGTTTCAAATGACATACTTCCCTTAGTACACTAACAAATAGTACTTTTACATTTTAGTACTCTTACTTGTGTAGTACTTTTGACAATGTAATGTGCTGTTCTGCACTTACTAGAAATAACCCTAACATGTGAATACATCAACTGCAAACATATCTGCCGGCTTTGGAAAATTTTACCCAGAAATTAATGTGTTTTCGATCCCTGTTTAAATTAACACATAAATAGCTTCAATCCGACAGCTGTATGGTGGTATTTAGTGAAAAATAAACACTTTTATTCAGTGTTCAGCAGCAACTGCAGCTTCCTCAGATGCCTTTTTTGAAAATTCTTTACGTCGGTGGTCCCTCCCTCTCTCCTACGTAGCCAAGACGGTGACTGTTGAGTCCATCGTTTCACACTCATTTTTTGGACTGTTATAAATGCATCATTCGGGTACTTGCAGTGCACCACATGTTTCCATACATGTCAGTGTAAACGTACGAATGCACTCAAAATAGTGAGTGTTAGTACATTAAGTACACCATTTGGAATGCAGCAAATGACCTGCAAATAATTGACCTAGTTCAGTTGATAAAAGAACAAAATGACTCGGCATTTAAAGTTCTTTCTATACTGAACTCATTTTCAGCTCATATCAACACTGTCAAAAAAAGCAAAACTGTTCAATGTCCCCTCATTCAGAGGGACTTTTCATTGAAGACTTTCGTGCACTGGTCAGTGGAAATGACCTTTACAGTCTGATGGGGAAACACTTATGTAAAAAAACACAAGTATCAAACCAAAAGTGATTCTCTGCAAGAAGGTCCCTTTTTTTCCTACCATGTTGAATATGAAAGTGTGCTGCATGATCTCACCTAAACCATCACACACTAATTGCACATCATTGTGGGTACTGTAGGGTCATCATTTGGCCAAATTCACAACTACAGATATTCCTTATATAAAAAATATAAGTCTTGTTCACGTCCGTCCAACAGAGGGCTCTTCACTGTCACTTCCTTGGCTTACAGCACAAAAGTATGTGGACAATCAAACCTCACACCCGTGGGCGTTAAGTTGTTGCCATGACAGCCCCCGCTCCTCTGGGAAGCCTTGCCGCAACATTTTGGATCCTGGCTTGTGGCAGGGATTGTTACTGAGCTATTTCGAGCAGCTCTGTTAGTTTATTTAATTTCACTGTCGCTCATGGTTTGAGCTCTGCACACTCCCTTACCGATCACTTCAAATGCAGCTCCTTTGTAGGTGGCAATGCACTGGCCGTCTGTGCGCAGGTCTGGCTGAACCTGCTCCCACACCTTCTGTTTGGGGTTCAGCTCTTTGTCTGGTTCACCTGCAATCAAAAAGTAAGTTTGATCCATTAAAATCCTCTCTGTATTTTAGTAAGCCTCCACACAGGCAGGATTTATGATTTGAGGACTGCAGGAGAAACTTTTTTGTCCTTGCAAACTTACTCAAACATCACAACCATTGGCATTAAAATGTTAATAACCTTTCACTCTTCTTGAAAGGCTTTCCAAAGGATTATGGAAACTAGCTACAGGGATTTGGTCCCATTTAGCGCCAAGAGATCAGTGAGGCCAGCAGTGAGGTTTGGCAAGAAGCCCTGCTCACAGCGTGCAGTCCAATTCATCACAAAGTTTTTTTAGAGCAGTTGAAAAAAAGCCCTCTTGTTTTGGATGTGCTTTGGGCCTGAAGTCAATGTCATGCTGAAAAGGAAAGGTTAGAGGTCACTGGCTGGTGAGCATGTATCTCTTGTGACTGTTCGATTGAGAATTCTTGTAAGATTTAAGCTAATGATTAGCTGTCGAGGGTGCCGTAGTCAGGTTGTACCTAGGAATCCCTGGAGAGTAACTCTGTCCCCTGGAACTGCTCCACTTGGAGGATCAATGATTTCCACCTTGTCTGCTGAGCTGGCACACATGAGCACAGCCTGGTTCAACTCTCCTCCTGTCTTGATTGGCTTCAGGTTACACAGCAGGACCACCATGCGATTCTGCATCTGTGTGAGGGACAGAAGATCAGATACACTTTCAGAGGCCACGTTTTCTAGATGGCCTTTCTCAGACTGTTGCTACAAAGTTGGAGGCTCGCTTCCATCCACATTTAGAGAAACTCTTAATACTAGATCACACGGTGATAAATATTAAAGTATAACAAACTAATCAAAAATAATGCAGTGGTAAGAGGATGTTTTGTCTTCCCAGCTGCAGTCTGACAGCATCTAAATTTGGTAAAATTATAAAAAAAATGCCATCACTGTAATGTTTTAAATAATCGAATGTTTACTATTGGTCCACATTTTGCTTCCTTCAGCCTCTGTGCTTCAGTACATTTAATTCAAAATGAAATTATTTGAATAGGTTTATATTAATATTGAAAGAACTGTGTGGAAAATGCAGCCTTTTTCCACACAGAGTGCCCAAAATAATTGAAAGCGTTTAAAAGTTCTTGGAGACTTGACTTCTACAAGGTCACTGTGACTTTCATGCCCAAAAGATCTCAGACGTGATTAAGAGTTGCATGTAGTTTGAGGGGAAGTGGGTCTGTAAATATGAGGAGTACAAAGGTGACCGTGCAAGTGAAGAAGAAAATAATGAGAATAATCTATCAGAGCTATTAAATGACCTGGTAGACGAAGAGCACAAGTCTTATAGATGAGCAGAAAATCATTTGCATGGTGAAGAAAGGAAAAACCTTTATGACTGCAGCAAGTCAAAATATCCTGCCCGTCTCACTGTCCAAATACTTACAGTGTGGACTGCAATCTTCTCAGGTTTTACAGCTTTTTCCATAAAAGTTGTGCACACATGATTTTAGCAGGCATTTTTTTCCCCATATTTGTTACACTATATGGCCAAAAGAATGTCTCCTGATGTGTCCACATACTTTTGGTCTGGTGATGTTTTTCATGGTTTTGTCCTGGAACATAGTTGAATTAAGGGAAATATTACTGCCACACCAAAGAATGATATTATAGATGTGAATGTAAATCCAATTTTGTGACGGTTTAGGGACTGTCCTTTCCTGTTGCTCCTGTCCAGCACGTTAGGAGGACTGGAAGACTGACTGGGAGCCAGGCCAACCTAAAATCAGTGACTGACCCCCCCAAAAGTCTGCCGACCTTCAGATAAGCTATCAGCACAGAGTCAAGCAAACGATTGTCTTTAAATTGACACATAAATAATTATTATGACCTTGTAGTAGTAGTATTTATTATAGCATGCAGACATACAGTGGTGTGAAAAAGTGTTTGTCCCCTTCCTGATTTCCACTTTTTTTGCATGTCTGTCACACTTAAATGTTTCAGATCATCAAACAAATTTAAATATTAGTCAAAGATAACACAAGTAAACACAAAATGCAGTTTTTAAATGAAGGTTTTTATTATTAAGGGAGAAAAAAAAATCCAAACCCACATGGCCCTGTGTGAAAAAGTGTTTGCCCCCTCCTGTTAAAACACAACTTAACTGTGGTTTATCACACCTGAGTTCAATTTCTCTAGCCACACCCAGGCCTGATTACTGACACACCTGTTCTCAATCAAGAAATCACTTAAATAGGACCTGCCTGACAAAGTGAAGTCGACCAAAAGATCCTCAAAAGATAGACGTCATGCCGAGATCCAAAGAAATTCAGGAACAAAGGAGAAAGAAAGTAATTGAGATCTATCAGTCTGGAAAAGGTTATAAAGCCATTTCTAAAGCTTTGGGACTCCAGCGAACCACAGTGAGAGCCATTATCTACAAATGGAGAAAACATGGAACAGTGGTGAACCTTCCCAGGAGCGGCCGGCTGACCAAAATTACCCCAAGAGCGCAGCGACGACTCATCCGAGAGGTCACAAAAGACCCCACAACAACATCCAAAGAACTGCAGGCCTCACTTGCCTCAGTTAAGGTCAGTGTTCATGACTCCACCATAAGAAAGAGACTTGGCAAAAATGGCTGCATGGCAGAGTTCCAAGACGAAAACCACCGCTGAGCAAAAAGAACATTAAGGCTCGTCTCATTTTTGCCAGAAAACATCTTGATGATCCCCAAGACTTTTGGGAAAATACTGTGTGGACTGATGAGACAAAAGCTGAACTTTTTGAAAAATGTGTGTCCCATTACATCTGGTGTAAAAGTAACACCGCATTTCAGAAAAAGAACATCATACCAACAGTAAAATATGGTGGTGGGAGTGTGACGGTCTGGGGCTGTTTTGCTGCTTCAGGACCTGGAAGACTTGCTGTGATAAATGGAACCATGAATTCTACTGTCTACCAAAACATCCTGAAGGAGAATGTCCGGCCATCTGTTCGTGACCTCAAGCTGAAGCCAACTTGGGTTCTGCAGCAGGACAATGATCCAAAACACACCAGCAAGTCCACCTCTGAATGGCTGAAGAAAAACAAAATGAAGACTTTGGAGTGGCTTAGTCAAAGTCCTGACCTGAATCCTATTGAGATGCTGTGGCATGACCTTAAAAAGGCGGTTTGTGCTAGAAAACCCTCCAATGTGGCTGAATTACAACAACTCTGCAAAGATGAGTGGGCCAAAATTCCTCCACAGCGCTGTAAAAAACTCATAGCAAGTTATCGCAAACGCTTGATTGCAGTTGTTGCTGCTAAGGGTGGCCTAACCAGTTATTAGGTTTAGGGGGCAAACATTTTTTCACACAGGGCCATGTGGGTTTGGATTGTTTTTCTCCCTTAATAATAAAAACCTTCATTTAAAAACTGCATTTTGTGTTTACTTATTATCTTTGACTAATATTTAAATTTGTTTGATCTGAAACATTTAAGTGTGACAAACATGCTAAGAAATCAGGAAGGGGGCAAACACTTTTCACACCACTGTAATTGTGCATCAAGTGAAACCACCTGTAAAACACAATGCAAGTATGGATTTATGAAGCTTATACGAAAATCTGATTTGTAGTTCAATTTACATCATCCTCAGTCAAACGCAGACACTTTAGTAAACCACATTACAGGCAAGTGTTCCTTTTAAAATCCACCTGTAACCCGGAGCCTGATGATTCAGTGATCTTCAGCACAGACGAGCACTGTAGTATTTAGTACATTCGTTGAAAGTATAAAAGTTGTCACTTGGCAAGCAAAAATGCCAAAGACATATAGAGCGTGAATATGTCAGCTTTGTTTATGGAATATAACGCACAAACAAAACAGTGGCTCATTCATCTAAAATATTCAGTTTAAGTGACAGCAATTATATCTTATAAAATGATGTTTCAGAAATTCCCTAATCCCACTACTCAAATGATACTGTATAATACTGTACCTGGTCCATGGGTATATGTTTAGCCAGTTCGCTGACGACAGTCCTGGGTGAATCCTCTCCCACATCGACATGCTCCATGTACACACTGTCATCATCTGGGAACTGCATGGCTGTAATTATACGTCCAACGCGCAGGTCCAGACGAGACACGCCCACCTTGGTGTCCTCTTGGTTCTTTGCCACCTTTTGTCCTCCTGACATCAAAGAAAGACACATACTATCATATCAGCTGGGCACCAGCTCATTCTCTTGAAATGATCTGCTCCATGTCGAGTGTGATGGAACATGCAAAGTGTGCAGCTTCATAAAGAAAATCCAACAACTACAAGGAAAAGTCTGCTGAAGTGAGACGATTGTTAGAGTTTTGTGGTGCTAAAATAAGTATGTAGACTCAGGTGTGGAAATGGGTGGAGGAAACTGATTTCATCAAGATTTGTATTAATTTTTTAATGAGGAATGATCTTTTAGGCAAACTTTTATAAAAGTAATAAGTTAAACTTCAAAATATGCTCTTCAAATTCGGTTTCTTTTGCATATTTTCAAGTTAAATAGTGCAAATTCAAATTACGTGATTCAATTTTTTTTTATTTTTTTTTACATGCAATTAGTTTTAATGCAAATAAAATCCCGAAATGAATAGTTTCAATTCAGTTTATATTGGCACATATTTCTGCTCATATGAATCCTGCAGCCAGGAGCCAGAATTCAGTATGAATGTCCAGCGGTCACATGTAGGCGTGAGATGAATACATGGCCAAAAGTATTTGGACACCCAGACACTCCACACCCGTATATGATCTTTGACCCTGTCCCTCCCAGACCTCCTTGCACTTTACCTTTGGGCTTGCTGTAGGAGGACACTCGGCCGCGGAAGCCCATCTCGTGCAGCTCCCGGCGGACAGTGGTGGAGCTCACGCTGGCTCCGGAGGCGCTCTGAAACTCGGCGGTGAGAGCCTCTATGGAGGGCAGGCACTTCTCCAGGGCTACTCTCTCCAGCACCTGACGGTCCTCCTCTTTGAGCTTGTGCGGTCGGCCGCTGCGGGGCAGAGCCGTCGTTATTCCTCCACGTTTCCACTTCAAAATCACAGCGCTTACGGTGGACCGAGGCAGTTTTAACAGAGCGGAAATCTCCCGGACGGACTTGTTACACATGTGGCATCCCACCACGGTGCCCCGCTGGAAGTCGCTGAGCTCCTCACTGCGACCCATCCCGTCACTAATTGGAAGTCTGCTTTTGCATTGATTTCTCACCTCCTCCTCCTCCGCCTCCTCCTCCATGCAGCTTTTTCCCTGCTCTTCTTCTGTGGTTTGTGGCTGTCACTGCCAGTTTAAATATCACCGGGTATATTACCGCACCCTGGAGGATGAAAAATACATTACAACATTAACAAAATGCTATTATCGAATACCACACAGTTTAACAGAAAACAAGCAACCAATAAATCCAACAACCTCTTAGATATGTAATACTGAGAAAATACTAATCTTTCCCCCAATATAGAGTAGAAAACATGTTCATATATTCTCCTTTTATGAACACCGTTAAACGTTCTGTCTCTTGTTATTTGCTATTGATTTTCAATTTATTTCTCATTGTTAAGGAAAACCAAATTTTGTGACTCCTCCCTCCCAATTGTACACCTGGTTGCCCCATGCCCAGGTAGGTAGGTAGGTAGCTACTAAGCAACTTAAGTCTGGGTGTTGGTAGTCAGCAGAGGGAAAACAGAAAGAATGTAAAATGTACACTTTATAGAGTTTCAGTTAAGATAGCTCTCAGGCGCCCACCTTGTTCTGCTATTGACAGGTTCAAACTGTAGTTCTAAGCGTCTGACAGTGTTTGGAAAAGATTCCTACAATGTTAGACCTTTCGGTTTGATCAGAAAACAGCTGTATTGTCACTGCTCGAAGCAACCAGACTCCCATTAATAAAAACAGTAATTCTAACGTGTAGGACACGAGTTGAGTCTGGTGGCCTTGAACAGAACGATATGGGACTATGGGCAGCCTAACATCCATAATACTGACATACTGCCATCTGTCAGTGATATTTATCAGTGATGCTTTAGGTTTGTAGGTTTCCCAAGTGGAGATCCTAAAGAATGCAATGTTTATCCTGGTTGAGCATGGTCAATAATAGACCATATTCTTACATTTGTATGACATTTTGGACGACATAAACTTTTGTGTACTATGAAATTGTTATGACAAATTGGACAACATATTATAGAATGAAGTTTAAATGACATTTTGGATGAAATACTATGTATGATGTTTTAATGACATGTTGGACGAAATACTGTAGTGAGATTTTTATGACATTTTTATGACATTTTGAACCACATGCTATACCAAGATTTTTTTTTTATGACACTTTTGACAACATATGACAGTATGAAATTGTTTTGACAATTTGGACAACATACTGTAGTATGAAGTTTAAATGACATTTTGGATTAAATACCATAGTTTGAGATTTTTATGACATTTTCAACAACATACGATACTATGAATTTTTTTTTGACATTTTGGACCACATGCTGTACTCAGACATTTTTATGACATATTGAACGAAATTCTCTAGTATGATATTTTTATGACATTTTGGACAACATAGTGCATCCGGAAAGTATTCACAGCACTTCACTTTTTCCACATTTTGTTATGTTACAGCCTTATTCCAAAATGGATTAAATTAATTTGTTTCCTCAAAATGTTACACATAATACCCCATAATGATAACGTAAAAAAGTTTTATTTTGGAAATCTATTAAAAATGAAAAATGAAAAAAATCACGTACATAAGTATTCACAGCCTTTGCCATGACACTCAGAAATGAACAAATTGAGCTCAGGGGCATCCTGTTTCCACTGATCATCCTTGAGATGTTTCTACAACTTGATTGGAGTCCACCTGTGGTAAATTCAGTTGATTGGACATGATTTGGAAAGACACACACTGTTTATATACAGTAAGGGGAGGCTGTGGCTCAGTCAGTAGAGTGGGTGGCACACTAATCGGAAGGTTGGTGGTTTAATCCCCAGCTCCTCCTGTCCACATGCCTGTGTGTCCTTGAGCAAGACACTGAACCCTAAAATTGCTCCCGATGGTGTACCATCGGTGTGTTGTAAGTCGCTTTGGATAAAAGCATCAGCTAAATGTGATGCAATGTAATGTAAGGTCCCACAGTTGACAGTGCATGTCAGAGCACAAACTAACCCATGAAGTCCAAGGAATTGTCTGTAGACCTCCGAGACAGGATTGTATCGAGGCACAGATCTGAGAAAGGGTACAGAAACATTTCTGCAGCATTGAAGGTCCCAATGAGCACAGTGGCCTCCATCATCCGTAAATGGAAGAAGTTTGGAATAAGGCTGTAAAATAACAAAATGTGGAAAAAGTGAAGCGCTGTGAATACTTTCCAGATGCACTGTACAATAGTATAACTTTTTGGACAAAATATTATAGAAATTATGTTTTAATGAAATTTTGGAGAACATACTCTAGTATGATTTTTTTCACGACTTTTTGGAGGAAATACTATAGTGTGACGTTTTAATGGCATTTTGGAGAACATACAATATTATGATGATATCATGTCATAACGTTATGGAAGTACAAACGGCTCGCTGAGTGGGCACACTGGATTGGGGCTATGTGCATTCATGGTTTTACTAAACGTTTTGACAGTTTCACAATGTTTATCTTGCACCCACACCCCCTTTACTATGTAAAAAGTAGAGCAAAGTTCAATTTATACAATATGTGGACCAAGAATTATTCTATTCAAATAAATACAGAAGCATCAATAAAGAAATGAACTACAATAGCTTAAGTAAATTTGGAGGAAAATCAGACTGTAACCTTATTGCATTTTTTAAATCCTTTTCAAAAGTGGAAAAGTCTGCATTAATGCAATTATTCTTACAAAATAAAATAAAAATAAAAAACAGCAACAACAAAGAACTAAAAAATACAAAGTGGTTTCATAAATCAAATCCTAATTCAGTTTATAATTGATTGATGGAAAAGAAAAAAAAATTAAAAAGCTTTTCTCTTTTTTATCAACTGAAACAAAGTTTTAACACTATCTGTTTAACAAAGTGTTATTGATGTAATCAGCTATGATAATATAATCATGTTTTACTGTCCTTTTCGGTTTACATTGTTTGTTGGCTAACTATCTTGGATATTTTTTTGGCATGACAAGTGTAAAAAAGATGCTTTTGAGTTTCAGTGTGGTTGTATCAAACTTTACATTCTCTACGCTACAAGACTACTGCCCTCTCCCCGTTTTATGGCTACAGATGTCTGAGGGTTGCACACTGCCACCTTCTGGACTCTACTGGACAATGTAACGTCACAACTTTTTATCATACAGCGATATGAACCTGGCTTCTCATGTTCAATTTAAATACCATATTCTGAAAATGGTCAAAACCAGAATGAGACTCAAGCTTGAATATTAATATACCATTAAACCCTCTCACTAGTTGGGGAACTACATGGGAACTACAAACAAATAAATAAGGTGCTGATAGCATAGATTTTGCTGACTTGTCCCATTGATTTGTGTTTACTTGCTGACAGGAGAGACTAATAGGAGTGTTAACAGGAGAAGACTGCATACAGTCTGTATGTATGCAGGACTCCGATTTATGTGGTTCTGTAACACAACACAAAGTCTTTATAGGGGGATGGATGCACCTACCTGTGAATTCTCAAACGATCATGCAACCATTTTCCATTTTGTCACAGATGTCTCTTGCAGTATTGATGGTCAGGATAGTAATTTAGTCTACATGCAGGATGTTCATACAGCTGATGGTGGAAATGGTTTGGTCTGTCACTAGAGGTTGACTTTATTCCAATTCTCCTGCCTTTAGACACTCTAGAGATAAAATTAGTTGTACTGAAATGGTAATGTTCATTATCAATGTCCCTAATGTTGGACAACATGACTTGTAGTGAGTGTATGCAACAACAAAAAAACAGGTTTGTAAAAGTTGGAAAAACCTGATTGAAATTTATTATAACAGCTGAATTGAACTGAAATATCCTCTTACTTTTTGTTTCTCTTACATACTTATTAGAATATATTGTCATTGACTACCATGTATACACATCATCCACCATTCATTGAATGCACTAAGTTATTTAATGTTTTAAAGTTGTTCTATATTAATTTTAAGATATTTTTTGTGTTCAATCTTTTAGGTGCGTTTTGAAACAGATGAAAAATTGTCTTTTAGGCTAACTTGTTTATTTCTGTTGATCAATGCATATTGTCCTGTCAATTTAATACAATCAAACAAGGAAAAGTACAAATAACACATAACAACAACACGGTTTCCATTAATAAATGAATAATGAATTCATATTTACTTAATGGAGCTCCATTTTTATTATTGTTTATGTATATATATATATATATATATATATATATATATATATATATATATATATATATATATATATATACGTGTGTGTTCATATTTTCCCAAAGATTAGCAGCAATAAAAAAAAAAAATCCAAAAAGCTTGTTGGAAATGATTAATAAAATACAGACACATACAATATTGTTCAGAAATGTTGCAGGTAGAATTAGGGACACCAGTTTGGTTTTCTTCATGAACACACTAAATGAAGTTGAGCATGAAGTACACTCAGATCTTTTGTGTTTTCAATTTTGTATCTAAGAGAGAGTTTATTTTTTTTTTAATTTTTATTGAAACAATGTAAACAGACAAAACTGAGAAACCATAATCACATAATCTGAGTTCCTTCGTAAAAAGACAAACTGTTTCTGCGAAATGTGTGATGAAAAATAAGAAAATGAAAATGGACATTTCCATAATGCCACCACACATTTCAGTCATGCTGAAATTGTATGTAGTAATAAATATAAAGTGAGGTCATGTAAATAGCTTTCTCCCATGTATAGGCAGTATATCACAGTGAAACACTGTTCTCACAACCAGAACATTTGAACTTTTTACTGTATGGACGATTGTCATTTATATGTCTACATCCATCAAGCTGTGACAGCCAAAGACATTTGGCTGTCGCCAGATCTCGGTAAACAAAGCGTTTACAGAGATAAAAAGAGACAACGTGCCCCTCCTAATACTAACACCTTCTGAAACACAAAAATGTTTGCAAGTACACTTAATGACTGACCGAAACAAAGAGGGGGTGTAAACGTGTGTGTTATATAAGAGAGCCCTAGGTGGCTGCAGTACTTCATGGAAACAATGACTGGAAGAGAAAACCACCAGTTAAATCCCGCTGGCTCCCTCAACTGAGTCAGTGGGTGTGTGTGCTTTATCAGTGTGCAAGTCTGCAGGAATGTGACAGGAGACAGACCCAATAGATTCTGATGATCGTACTACAGGAGACATTACTTTAAAAAGCAATTAGTAAGTGATAAAAACAAAGACAATAATCATAAATAAATAATAAAACAATAAAAGAAACAAGTAGAACAAGGAATACCACCACAATCTGTAATGTGCATCAACAGAATCATCATTGGATGCTACGGATGTCCACGTTAAGTTGGCTACATGTTGTTGTTTTTTTAAACAGTCATTAAAATGTCTTTTAAACGATGACATCAGAGATGTAAGGGAGAGTGGAAAAACCAAGATGCCAACTTTTGAGCAGGAAACAGAAACAAGTGAACACAACAGAACAAATTTCACTCTTTTAGCTCTATTTTTGGTCTCTACCAACTTCTGGGGGAAATTTCTGCCTCTCGCCGCTGTGTCTGTCTTTTGTTTGGTCCTGACGGGGCAGTTTAGAGTGAGTTACAGATTTCTTGTTGAAAACAAATGATGCTAGTAAAGAAAGTAAAGATAAATTACTGGCTGTTTTATTTAATCTGTGAACCCTCATCTTAAATATCAATAAAGCTGATCACACTGCCGTTGTCGTTAACCTCTATTTTTATGGTTAAGCAAAAAATAAATAAATCATAAAATATTTAGTTCAGTTTTTTGACCATAGAAACAAACAAAACAAATGATTATAAGAATAATGAGGATAAAGTTTGGATGTATCTAAACAGAGCAGGTGATCACAGAGTCGTAGGGGACCAAATGTTGGTTTAACCATCTGAATCTGTCAAACACATTCCTTTGCGCTTGTGGGCTATGATGCATTTTGGTTGTTTGCATTTTAGTGTGTAGATCTTTGCTCAACAAGAAAACACTCGGGCACATCCTTGCCATTTTCCAAAATAAGGTAGCTTCGTGCAGTTGTGCTCCACAAACATGTAAACATTGTCATGCTGTAATCTTTTCATGCCATAAAAAAACATGCTTGGGGCATCAAATTCTTCAAATGAAACCCTAGCAATGTATAGTTCCCTCCTTTTTCACCACACACAGTCCTTCTGCAACAGACATATGTCATTCCTCATCTTATTTCTTAGGTCATCATAAAAATATTTTACTGCCGTTGCAGCCTGACAGCCGAGGGAATCGGTGCTCAGGAAAAATAACAACTTTTGAAATACAACAGATGGGCTTGGCACTAAGATTTGTTGACATATTAATATTGGCGGGTTTGACAAGTGTAGGTTTGTGTAGAGATATGCACACGATGCCAGAAGTTGGTAGTGGCAGCTGCTATGTATTTAGCAGCAGTGTGAACATGAACATTTCCCTCCTTACAGGCAGGGAGTGATCTCTTACTTCATGTGCTGTGATAACGTGTTGTTATAAGCAGCAGCAGTTTCAGTAGGGCAGTGGGTGACATCACTTCAAACTGCTCATGACAAGCTACGATTGTCGAATGTGAGGACAGACATATCTACCTTATGTTTGGTTATTTCCTCTCCACAACAGGAATATTTAGTTGAAGTTAAAAGTTAAGATCCACAAAATAGTAACAGAAACAATTACACTTAGAAATTCAGAATTTACAACATAATGTGTGCTTACATATTCCAACTCCTTAACGTCACGTTTGTTCAAGGGAACTCGAAACGTACGCAAGTCTGAAGTTGAAAAATTGCTGGTGGGAGTTCATACCAACTGTTAGGACTCAGGGGAAATATACTCCCTGTATGTGCTATGCATTTATCCATCACATCAGTAACACTAGGTTTGTTGGCAGTGATCTCATACCAAGAAGTCAAACAATCAGCACACATTTTATGTTAATTAAATATGCAATCTGGTGTTAGGAGGACCTGCTGTTCCGTTGTCCACACTGTGTCCAGCAGCAGGTTTGGTTTGACACACTGACGACAAACAAGTGTTGCCTTCTCCATACCGTAAAGGGCTCCAACGTGTATTTCAGATGCTAGGTTTAAAGATGTGAAAACATTACGTGGACAAAAACTGGGCCACCATGATGTGAGAGCTGAAAATGAGCAAGCAACGTGACCACAGAAGCAGGGACGAGTCCTTTTTTTCAGTCAGTGAAGAAACAACCGGATGTTTTGTGCTGCTATTGGTTGTATTGCTCATTTGCCCATCTGCTGTGAGGTCACTTCCTCTGAATTAGCCAAAGACATGGCTAATCTCTGGGAGTCCCATGATCACTTAAGACCTGCTCTCGTACTCCATCTTTCTCAGCTCTGATTGGTTCTGGATTTGGCCTCGTCACATTCCCGATGCCTGGATGGGTTTACTTCAGACACGCTCACCTCCATGCCGAGGATAATTGAAGTGTCTGAATCGCTGCTGAGCGGAAGATGATGCTCACCTGAAGGGTGAGAAAGATAGTAATTCATTACTTGACAGCTCACTGTGACTGCAGTTTCTCCACTGACTCTGAACAAGAGAAATATTCTGCAGTTAAGCCCTTCAAACAATGTCTAATTGTTAATGCCAGTGTCACTTACACCTGCAATAACTGACTTTCTGGCCTCTTGCAGGCGGAAGAAACAAGTTTTGAATACATTAACATATCATCACTTTTTGAAATGCAATAAAAAAATATATATATAGTTAAATAAAAACATTGTTAATAATTCAAGTTGTATTTTGGAAGTGACTTCAATATTCAGTCTCTTTTAGCTCTATTGTGAGGATGATGAAATCCATGGCTCTGTAGATGCACTACGTTCACCAGCTAGTCACTAATTGGGTCTGCCGTTTGGTACTCAGCAGGTAGTGCATTTTTAAAGCTTTTTGAACAGAAACCAGCTGCCTGCTGTGGATGAAAACAACTCTGTGAGAACAGTGCATCAGCCAAAACAGTAAAGTTGCAGCAAAACAAGGAGGCGAAGCTCAGTATAAAGCTTCATAAATGTTTAGAGGAGCTACAGATTTGAGTGATTATTCTCTTTAGTTTCGTCATTTTGAACAACTCCCCTCAAATTGTCACATTGTTCCCACAATTCCATTTCATTTGTTGTTTTTATTTTATTTTTAAAGAAAGTGCATTGCAAAATGTTTAGACTCTTGAAATGTCATCAGGGATGCATCCATTCAGTTTAAAAAATTACTCTGCAGCATGAAAACTACTCCAAACATAAAGCCAGAGTCATAAAGATGCATCTTTAGCCAAAAGAAGAACAAGGAGTCCCGATCTCAACATCCTGGAGTCAGTTTGGGATTACATGAGAAGACAAGTAACTGAGACAGGTTGAAGTAGAACTGAGGAAAGTTCTCCAAGATGCTCTGAACAACCTACCTTCCAAGTACCTTGAAAAACTGTCTGGAAGTCTGCAATTGTGCCAATTAATGTCATTTTAAAGGCAAATGCTGCGGCCACCAAATATTGATTTGATTGAGAGTTTTTTTTTTTTTCTGTTAGCTGCACATTGAATGTTTTTTAAATAATGTCATGAACAGTTTTTACCTTAATATACATACAATAAGGCAGAGTATTGATGATTTAAAGGAAACATTCACATTTAATTTGATAAAACAGTCACATGCCCGTGCAGGTATACACTATATTGAAAGAGAGTGGTTGGCTGCTGTACTTATTCCCACTGACTATGAAGCTACTACACAGTAGATAATAAAATATACAGTGTTTTATATTTTCATTGTTGCTAAGTAATTAATTTGTGTTGCATCTGGCCGGAGGACACTACACCTCAATAACAAAGTCTGGGAAAACCAAACAACAAATTCCGTGCCTTAAAAAGGATAATATCCACTTAACCGAAGGTGTCTGTGTGGCTCAGTGCATATGTGGTGGTCAAACAGCATCTGTGTCAGGTATGCTAAAGTGAAAACATTGACTGGATTAGTAAAGATCACTCAGGCTCTTATTTCATTTTTTTTGCACACTTACTATGTCAAGCATTATTAAGTGCAATGGTTACATGCATTTTAAGAAAATTTTTATCAAACTGTGTTAATTCCTGTATAGAAAATGATTGTTATTCACCTGTCTCTCTTTGGTGTGTTTCCAATCTACATGGTTTTAATGCCTTTCTCGCTTTGTACTTCAAAAACCCACAACCGTTTTATAAAAGGAGACATATTACAAGGAAGATTTTACTCTTGACTAAGGTGTTTAAATTATACGAAGCAGACATGGTTGACAAAACATAATACAAACCAATTTGTTTTGACCATAACTGACACCTTGAAACGGCTTCTTTTTAAAAAAAATTTTTTTTTTTACATTAAACAAAGGCAGTTTTAGGATTTTGTCCCTCAACTCTTATACTATAAAGAGAACTTTCCTCGGCAAACAAATGATTAAAGCAAGTAATAACTCGTTCAGTGTACATATGGGCATGTGAGGATGTTATTAAGATAGAGGCTAGCAAAAACAAAAGGTAACAGACAGACAGAAAGTCCTAAATTACAGCCATTAAGCTCTTTTTTACACTCAATAAATGACTGAGTCTGGAAGGAATGAACACTCATTGTGTGGAGCAGGCTAAAGACTCAACAGCACTTCATCGCTGCCAGCCCACAGCAGCAGGACTCTTGACAGATCGAATTGTTAATCTTGTGCTAACTGCCTGTCAGTGGCATCGTCTCTGCTCACTGGGGCTGCGACACATAACAAATGGTCTCTAATTTAACCCTAATTTACTTTCTGATTAGTCTCAGAAAGCATCATGGTTGTGGTGAGCCAATCGACTGCTTGTCAAGCACACAAAAGTAAATCTAAGTCTCTGGTCCACGAGCGTGTGTTCAGTTAGCTGAATAAACACTACAGATATTTTTCTTAGCTCCTTCAAGTAGTAGCAACAAAGAAATGAATCCATTTCTGTGCTCTTGGAAGCAGATAGCCAAATGATATCGCAAAAACTGTCAGGTGTTTCTATTACTTGGTCCACCCAATTTATATCAATGAGGGCAAGCCAACTAATATAAGCACCTCCATGTGTAATGCAAGAGAACAAAAAGTTACATCCTTCAAAATTATTATACAACAGTTTATTCTAAAAGAGTTTCAACTAGCATGAACATTATAAATTCATGGGAGGATTTATTGCTCCTTATTGTATCATGTGGGAAAAATCTGAAACACTGATATACTTTACGCCAAATAATTTTAGTGGAATCTAACTGATGAATAGAAATCTCTTCCCAGTTTATTCGTCCTTCTGACAACAACAGTTTAAGTGTTAGAAACACGTGACTTTACTTTTAAAACCCTTTTAAAACTACATCCCTGTTTGGGGAAATGTTTTGGCTTCAGAGGATAAATGGCCCCCAAAAAAAGAAGTTTAAGAGCATGTGCATGCCCTCACACGCATAAACACACACTATAAAGAGCTGATAGCTTGCAGGTGTTGAACAGTTGTTACGGAAAGCTACAGCCCTTAGCAGAAGGTGCCAAAATGTAAAATGAGATTTTGTGGCTGCAGACCTGCTTCAGGCCTCAGAATAAAACCCCTAAACTTGGACTGACAAAGCTAAACACCCACTGTTGGGAAGTCAAATCCTCTCAACTGATAACTTTGCTTGAATAAGTGCGAATTAACTTTCAAGTTTAAAATCTGTTCTCACAACCCAGTGGTGAAGGAAGTAAAATACAAATCCTACAGTGTAAAAATACTCCATTAAAAGACAAGTCTGACAGCTGATGGTTAATTATTATGGGATCAAGTCTTTGTTTTCTGGTGAAATACTCAACAATTTTACCTCTATAAGCCTTATACAGTTATTTCAATTCTCAAGAAAGTAGTTTTTTAAAGTAGTGTAAATATAAAATAGGAAACTAGAAGTGCACTTGGTTAGCGCAGACATAATATGCAAATCTGCAGCTGCGACCACTGAATATGTCTGTATATATTTACAAATGTGGCAATGTTACAATGGTAGAGATTATGGTTCTTCCCTATGAAACCACTGTGCCCGAGAGCTGCACATTGGTGTACTGGAAAATTACGAATCCTGGTGGGCCGCTGCATCAATCAGTCAATAAACTATCAAAAATGTGTTTTTACTATCCCTGTCTGTGTACCTGTCATTCAGGGTACACGCATGCTGAAGGTTGTCCAGTTTCAATGGAAAAGTCCAGGGCTCCATATGGAGCGCTTGCTGTATTAAGTTTGAGGAAGTATTTTGTGTATCCCAGAGGATTACTCGTACCTGTGTATATAGATTGTGATATGGATTCATCTAATTTCTAGAATGGCCTATTTTTGTCACTATTGAACTGTACTGCCCTCTACTGGATTATATAATGTATTGTATTTAGTAGGCCAAAACCCACGATCTCGTGATGTTAATAACAGGGAAAAAGAATTAGTGGATCTGCCCCATAAATTGGATCTTGTCTAAAATGTAATGGGTTCTTTCTTCCGCTACACCCTTCCACCAAGTTTCATAAAAATGGAGTCACTAGTTTTTCTGAATTACTGCTAACAAACAGACAAACAAACCCAATTGAAAACAGCCTCCTTGCCGGAGGTAAAAATGGAAATACTGAAGTAATGTACAATTACACTACTTAAGTAAGTATTTAAGCTGAATGCTGTTAGTTTATTAATTACACCTTAAAAGTCTGTACATACTGCTGGCGATGATGTGGCTGTCCCCTGCCTGTGACGCTCTCTCTGCATCAGAATGGAGCTGCTGCGGTTCTATCGTTCTTCCTGCCGGATCCAACACGACTGAGCTCTCATTGAATGTGACTTCACTCGCCCCGCTGATGGGGTTGGTGGGTGGACCCCCGACAGACATCTCATAGTCTGAAGGAACCTCATCTGAGCAGTCTGCGTTGAGCTGGAACAAATGAAAGACATGTTCGGAGCTCCTCTAATGTATCCTAGTGTCTTCATGACATTTTTAAGTTGTAGTTTATACAAGTAGTTTGATTAGCCTTAGTTGTATTATATTTTTTATTTTTATATATGTGTGAATGAGACAAAAATGACAATTCAAAAGGAACTTACTGGGATTCCCAGGGCTTTGAGGATGTTCATTTTGCACATTGGACACGTTCGGTGGTCTTGAAGCCACGGGTCTACACAGTGCTTATGGAAGACATGTCTGACCAAACAACATGACACAACACAAATACACATGTTGAAATCAAATGGCTGCTAAAATGTGGTGCACAGTGAACATTGAGGATACTGGTCGCTATGGTGCACGTGTGTACTTTATGTAAACAAGAAATAGAAACACGTAGGGCCTGATTTGCTAAATGTTTGCGTGTGTAAAATCCCGCGCAAACTCCACACAACACGCAAAAAAATATCCAAGCAGATCTACTGACGACGTGCAGTGAGGATTGCGTCTTTCAAATGTGCAATTTAACACACGTTGTCCATTTTGCGTGTTTGCCTGCATGCACATGTAATATTGGGCGTTTCTGCTTGAAGGTGCAAAATACTGAGGAAACGTGCAAATAGAACAATTTAGCACCCGCAACGATATTTATTAAACCTGAAAGTAGAAACAGGAGAAGTGATTGCGTGTTTATTTTAGTACGACTGAAAGCAACGTATTAATCAGATGCGCAAATCTGGAGAGACGACTGCTCTTATTGTGGTGAGAAGGAGACGCAGAGAAACTAAAGAATACGTAGAGAACGAGGTTTTACACCTGTGGAAACATTTCTGAGATGACAGAAGGAAAAGATTATTCAGACATATCGTCTGTCCAGCGATGACATTTCTGAGTTATTGAATGAACTGAATGATGATTGACAGCCAACAACAAGGAGGAGCCACGAAATACCAGCAATGTCAAAACTATTTACGACTCAGCATTTTCCTGCCTCTGAGTCATGTCAGCGTATCGCTGCTTGGATGTCCCACCAGTCCCGTTATTCAGGTGTGCTGTCACAGGTCCTAAATGTGTCCCGCAGAATTCACAGGTAGCTTCATGAGGTTCACGAGCACTCGAGAGGCACTGAATGAAACTAATTCACCTGCTCATCACAGAAAGATCTGGACCTGCTGATCAGTTTGTTAGAGGATCTCATCCACCGTCCCTCCTCTTGTATTTGCCGACGTTTTATTATTAAGGCTTTTTTTTTTTTTTTTCCGCCTTTTTGTTTTCGCCACAGTATTTACTTTCTTGCTAATAATCTCCTATATAGCGTTTTGTTCTTATTATATTTATTTATTTATTTTTTTTATTTCAATGGGATCAGATTTCCTTTTCCTTTTGTGGTCGCTCTGTTTTCCACTGCTGGAATCATTTTAACACACGCAAACCCCTCATTTAAACACAGCGATTTGCACCTAATTTCAATGATGCAATTACTCTTAGTAAATCACCCGCAAAACGGGTGCAAAAACAATTGCAAGCTTTTGGAAGGAACACGCGATTTAGTACCCTTTATTTGAGATCTTAGTAAACCAGGCCCCAAATGTTTAAGTTTCAGTCTGTTCAACAACGATTAGGCACACAAACCTTACCTGCATGGTAATATCCTCACAACATCATTAGGCTTATACCCTTCAATGCAAACTGCACAGTTGTCAAAGTCAGACTCAGTTTCCTTAAACATAAACGAGACGGACACAAACATGGCAGACAAATGAATTCTCAAATAAATCTGTACATCAAAAAAAATAAGTGAGGAATCATTTAACTGATATAATTCAGATGTGGATAAACATGTTTTTGTAAATGTTTTACTCTGTACAAGTAAATATTCTTGTAATTTATGTGAAATGTATTATTTGCAGTGCGGTGAACTACAGTTACCTTGTCTCCTTTCTTAATGGTGCGTACTTGAAGCTTACTGATGGCCTTTTTGGCAGCATCTCCGAGACGCCTCTGTAGATATATTTTAAAAAAAGGTCTTACTTTATTAGTGACATGGTGGGTAGGTTGTTTTAGCCTGTGTTAGCTTGAAATGATTAAAAGTTGAAAAAATGTCTACTTTGTTAGGTGACGTTTTTCAAGATCAAGCAGTATGTACAAATTTAAATTCATGTTCAGCTCTTAAAGGTTTGGAAAATGCCGCCATCCAACACAGGGGCAAAATGTGCCTGAAAATGTTTTGTTTTGTTTTTTTTACTTTTAAGATATAGATTTCTTCAAAACAAACAAACAAACTGACAAAATGCTCACTCCACGTGTTTCAGACTCGATTTTCCAGTTTCTCTGCATAAAACAGTGAGATGTATTTTTTTAATTTTTTTATAATAGTGTTCAAACACCATCAATCTTTAACTGTTCGGAGTCCGTTTTAACTTATTGGACTGCCTGGGAAATAAATTAAAACCAGGTTTGTTCAATATGGCTGAAATCAACACAATTGAAGGTGAAAATACAAACAGTGGTTGTTGCGGCAACAGCTCCTATCACTACAGGCGTGGTGATGTATCGCCATTACAGATGTCAGAGGAGTCCATTCATTATAAATAGATGGTGAAACCATGTATTTGCTCTGTTGGCTCAGAGGGCCATGAAGCTGATGGTTCACTGCGCTGCCACGTTTCTGTTTAGTCAGCTGGTTCTTACAGCTATCATATGGAAAAATTCACGTCTCAAACGTGAGAGCAGAGAACTGCTGCAGTCAGATTCCCTTTTGGACAGAAGTACACCAGCTCCAACAAAGTGCGCACAGCCGTACCTGGTTGCGATCTCGTGCATTAGCGTAGCGGAACCTCTGGATGTAGTAGAAGACGAGCCAGGCGAGGGAGATGATCATGAGAACGATGAAGGAGATGGAGACAAACACTACCGACGTTCTGCTCACGTACTTCTGCAGGTTGCGGGTTCCTATAGTGATGTGCAACAGGACCACGATGTGTTGCTCCAGCAGGGCCACGATCTCTCGACCTTTAGGCTCTGTGATCATGATGGCCACAACATCGCCTGTATCTGCACAAAACATCAAACACCGGAAGTAACAGTTTAGACATTCAGGAGGTGAATTAATGCTGCAGCCCCACACTGAGGATATGGCCGTCACACAGGACTGGGTCTGGATTTTCTACACCCTAAAGTGTTTTATATATTAATATGTATTAAATTAAATTAAGACATTATAATAAAATACGATGAATTTCTCTTCTGCCATACTTATAGCTTCACAATTTGGAGAATGCTTTAAAGCAGCATTTAATTAGATATAATTTATAGAAAATGTACCTGAACTGTTATAGAAATGAGTAAAACAAACGTACAAAACCAATAATACATAATTGTTTTTTGATAAAGTAAGAGCAGCTATGATTTGTTGATTAATTAATTGACACTTGACACAAAATGAATGACCTAATAAACTATTTTGATTAACAAACAATTGTTTTGTTCATTTTGTAAATGCCAAACATTTGCTTTTAAAATGAGCGTTTGATGCTTTTCTTTGTATGATACTGAGATATACTGAATGGGTTTTGGGACTATTTGGAAAAAATAGACATTTAAAGACATCATCTCAGACTCTGAGGTATTTTAACAGGCCTTTTTTAAATTAGTTTCATCATCTTTAAAGAAATAAATGATTCAACTAATTAAAAATTAGTTGAAACTGCTAATTGTACAAGTTGTGCAGAGATAATTGTACACCTAACAATATAAAAACATTAAGAATGAATAAAAAAAAAAAAACTAAATACTAAAAAAAAAGAGAAAACAATCAGATGTTTAAGGTAACTATATGAGCACAATCCAGCAAAACAATACTAAGCCAATAAATTCTGAAAAAAAAAAAAAATCCAAATACATATATCCCATACACATAATAGACTACAACTTAGGCCAGTTTAAGAAATCTACATTTTACAAAGTAAGTAAACACACATCCAACATTACACCCAGGTATTTATAATAAAAATGCTGTATTGTTGAGAAGGTGTTCAAACCAACTCTATTGTAGACTAATAAAGAATCTTGGGCCGGTTTCTGGGAGTTTAGATAGGACAGATCAACCAAAGCCTCACTCTCAGAGTCAGGAGCTTCCCGCCAGCAACCATCTGTTGGTTTGATTGTCGAGTAAAACGAAGGATTTAAAAATTTTTTTTATTTCAGAGTCACCAGCCACCTTTCTTACCCCTGCACCTGAAAAATGCCCCACAGGAACACTGTGTTTACAGTGGAGGATTCCTGTGGGAATTATTATTTGCCAACACTGTGCTTCAGACTCCTGATGTGACAGTTAAGCTTTTGCACCTCCAGAGCTGCTCTTAATACAACTGCAATCACTGTGGCTGTAACCTTTGAAGGAATTAAACTTATTTCTAAACTGAAACACATTCACGTTGTGATACAAACTCACTGATGTAAGATATGATTATACCAATCGCGCCAAGCTCAAGACAGTATGGAAGTCTTAGTCTTTCTGATCCAACACAATTCGATCAAATTATGTTGCGATACTCAAATTATCTGCCAAAAGTGTCATAGGGTTTGGTTGTCAGAGATTTTAAGTTATATCCAATGTTGTATCTGTGTTGTGTGTCTTTGTTTGCCTGTACTTTGACCCTGGCACTCTTAAAAAAGGAGGTTTTCATTTTAAATTTGTATATGGGCATCAGTGTATCGTTTGGCCAAGAATTAACAAGACATAGAAGTACAGAAAGGCCAACGATATGTTTAAGGTAACGTAGAGCTGAAGATGACAGTGAAGTATCAAATATCTCCATTTTGAACATGCTCTGGTCAGTTTTTCAATGACCAAATTAAAATGATCCTGATCAAACTTTTTTTCTTCATGTGATGTCAAACAAATATTAATAAATTGTGACCATATTTTTAAGGCCCTGAAAATCTGTTGTCTCAATCAGCTTCTTGTTATGAGTGATGCAGCTGACATGACCACAGAATAATTTTCTATAGTTTGAAGTGTTTTGGTGAAGTTACATACAAAATGTCTGTCCGTTTATTTTTTTTAGTTTGATGTGGGCAGGGCTGAGTTTTAAATAAGGCGATCGTTTCCTTATGTTCCCAGCAGTATTAACCAAATCTATTAAAAAACAAACACACGAGTCTGATGAAGCTGAGTTTTTGCACATTAAGGGTTTACCTTAAACAATTATACTTTCCTTCAAAGTATAACTCTACTATTTCTTATTGAATTATGAATATTTTAAAAATGAGCAACAATAATGAATACTAGCTTTTAAATAAAGGTTTTAGGAACTTTAAACTGTCAAACAGTGACATTTTTATTGCTCTCTGCAGCATTATTCTGGCTTTACTCTGTCAAATGTTGTATGCGTTGAGGGAATTGACACATGGGGCAGAAAGCCTTAATAACTCAATAGTTTCTAGATACAATAAGGAAATAACAAAGCTCTTCTCTCACAGCCTGCACAGCTGAAGGTTGCTGATTCTAGGAGGGGTTTCACCAGATTGAACACTGTTACATCATATTCCTGCTGCTGCTTGTTTACGGCTGTTGCTGCCTGGGATCGAGGAGGCTCCCAGTGCTGGTTCACTCCCTCGATCAGTCATAATAAGCAAGGGCTTTATTCAACCTGCCATCATATAAAGATACACGAAAACCCCACAGCAATGCATCGAGCTATTTTAACTTAACAGACTCAGTGATTCTGTCACAGAGGTACTGATGCTGATAGAAAACATTGTTTTGTGTTAAAGGATTCGAATCCAACAGATATGCAACATTTCCAGTGTGTAGTTATAACGCATTATTACTGCCCTACTCATTAATCCCTTTATGTAACAGGTCTGTTGTAAACTCTGCAAGCTGCTACACTTTATTGTCCTAAACAGTTGTATTTTCATGTTTATGCAAAGATCAGCACAAACAATATAAGAGTTTATAGATTAGAAATAAAAAAAATTAACAGGTTTAAATTCTTCAAGAAACAGACAAAAAGAAAATTCCTTGCATTACAATGGGGACTTCGTACCATTCGGTGCTCAGGACCTAAAAATGAAAAATAGTATTTTAAATACATCAATTAGTGGTAGCAGTGTATGGTCGAAATTAGTCAAATACTCATCCAGCTGGCAGCACCTACACTGTTAACACAAACATAGATCCATATATCAGGAGGCTTCTCCATCAAAAGGAGTTTATGATGGTTAGAGCTTCTAAAGCAAACACTGCTTCAAGCTATGACAGAGACAACAAAGCCTGTGTTTGGACAGCAAACAGATGGTAACACGCTGATGAACACTCCTGTCTACTCAGACTCCACGGCCAGACTTGTTTTTTCATGCCAGTTTTTGCATACGGCTTTCTTACCAACATAAAAATATTAATAAGCTGAGCATTTGTTCAATTACATTTTTAGAGTTAATGAAATGAATGTTTTGAAATAGGTTAACTAAGCAATAAATTACAGATGTTCCCCAATAATACCAGTTAATTCTCAAGACTTCCTGACAATGTGAATGTATGAATGTTCACTCTTTTGTAAAGCACTCCTGGCCTCCTCATTTATGGTTTTAGTAAGCATGACCAGATGGTGCAGGGGGAAATCACTGTGATGCAACTAATACCTTTGTAAACAGAAGAGAAAACCACAGCACCTCATGTCAAAAAGGTAAATGACTTTTAAGAATAGAACTGTTCAAACTCTGTTAGGCTTAAAAGACCCGTGTATGGACAGCTTGATCTTCTTAGCCAGCAGAAATAAGGAAAAGGCATATTAAGGCATGTAAGATTTCCCTAAGCCTTGACTCTTATCTCCTTCTCTTCACTGACGCAGTCAGAGCCGACAAAAATAGCTGCTCCTAAAACAGGAGTTCGGAGACTGAGGCTGAACTTGTGAAAAGATCTGTGCTTTGAGACCCACTCTGCCAAAATGTGGAAGCAAGCAGGGATAAATACTGAATGGTGTTAAATTAGTGGTCACCAGTCTGGTCAGGCTGTGCATTTAATTTTTTTTAAAGGATCTCCTGCACAGTGGATAACACTAAGGCACAGATTAACACAGAATTAACTGTTTACTTACTTTATTAACAACCCTGTAATGAAGTAAGCCGGACTGTTACACAAAGTAGCAAACGCTGCAACTTATTCATGCAAATATGAAGGCATAGGAATATTTGAATAAAGGAATAGTTTAATATTGTGGTAAATATACTTCTTCACTTTCTTGCCAAGAGTAAGATTGATATCACTCATATGTCTGTAAGGAAAAGCCAATAAGCTTACCTTTGTACAAACAGAAGACAGAAAACAGGAAATAAAATCTGTTGAAGCACACAAATTAACATGTTTTATCTCCTTTGATTAATACAGAAACTGAAGAGAAAAAAACCTGATAATATACGACATTTACAGCAACCACATTTTGTTCTAAGAAATATAAAAATATGCTAGAAATATAAATATAAGAAACTATACTATGCAGACATGACAAAATAGGGTGGCATATTGTCACAGTAACACAACACATTTGAGGGCTCGGGAGTGTTTGAGGAGGCATGCTACCAGAAAAGTGATGGGAAGATCTGACATAAGCGCAGTCTGAGACATCTGAACATGAGCCAACAAGCAAAACTAAAAGGGCTAGCGACTTAATGGACAGGTTTTGGCTGCTTGTGGACGACGGATATTTATCACTATCCAAGGTATTTTGCCTTCTCAAGATCATGTATGATCTGACTCTCTTTGCCCTACTAAAGATGAAAAAAAGACCTGCTTAAAGTTGGTGTGAAGCTCAAGATGGCCAATTAATTCAAACCAAAGCTTCTGTGTACATACTGTAAATATGTATACTGTATTAGATGAAGCTCAGAATGACAAAGAAGTTTCTTTAATGGGGTGCTGTGGTGATAAAATGTTTTGGAACCATTACTATCGAGAAAAGAAGAGAAACCTCCAGGTTCTTTTCCAGAAGTGAGAAATCCCCAAATTATGGTACAAGCCTTCTTAACTGTTGACTGATGTTACCAATTCTCAGCAAATGAAAGTCAAACCATGTTCAATGACAACCACAACATATAATCTTTACTACGCATACATCACAAACAAACAAGTTAGTCAATTGAAAACCCCTCCTTCAAACCAGATTTAAACTAACAACCGTGAATTGCAGGGGATATTCAAAATGGAACTGACTATAAAAGCATCATATAACTTGCACCTGAATAAAACCAACTACTTACTAAGTGTAGTTACAAGTAGGGCTGTAGAAGATTTTAATACAACTAAGTATATGCTGCAGGTACACCAGGGCTGTGCATCGGAGTCATTGAAACTCAGAGAACATACAGAGGATGTTTAATGTCCAAATAAGGAAAGGTTCCCTCATCAGACGTGCAGGCAGACCTGTAGGCTAAGTGAAAACTGCAACACCTCAGCTGTCATAACTTCAGCTCTCTATTTCCTGGTGCTGAGTTGTTGCCTCGTGACCAGCAGAGACTCCGTAAAGCTGCTACTCTACGGCCAAGAAGGAGTCCACAACATAACGTAAACCCTCCCCATAAAAATAAAACACCTCAGTTGTAGTATGGATTAAACAAACAAACAAACAAACAAAGGATGCTGGTGGGCATTGTTGTTTTTACCCCCAGGCAGAGCGACGTTAGCTGTTTCTCTGTTTCCAGTCTTTATGAGAAGCAACTCTAATTGGCTGCTGGCTTCAGCCACATGTTTGGCATCTAACTTGCTGCAAGAAAGTGAACGAAAGGCTAGGCAAGTTTATTTGTATAGCACAGTTATGAACAGATGTATTCTAGAAATGTTCAACTGTTATATACAACTCATCTTTAATATTACATGATTATTTAAGTGATACAGGTACAGAGTATGAGCATTGACAGAAAAGGTCTTTAAAATAAGACCGGTATGATAATGTGGAATAAATCCACATCCAGTGTTGAGGCAGGTCGAGCTTGGGAAGGAAGAGTTAAATTAAGACATGCCATGAGAGGTTTCTGGCAACTGTAGATTTTACAGCCCAGCTGTGTTGGCTCTGGACAAGGAAGTGCTCTATTCTTTGTTTGGCAGCCTTACATTCAGTTGACACATTAAGACCTGTCTCTTTGTCATAGTACTCTCCTTTACCTACCTCCTCTAGACCAGTTTTGTCACTGCACCTCTCCTGGCTGCTTTTTCTGTCTCTTAAAGTGTCTTGGTTTATATTTATGTCATGGCTGGAAGCGGGGCAAGTCTTAAAAATAGGCTGGAGCCTCTATATTTTGCTGCAGGTAAACCAGGGCTGTGCATCGGATTATATAAAACTCAAATAAGAGAGGACAAATAGAGGATGTTTAATGTCCAAATACTGAAGATCCCCTCTGCAGACATGCAGGCAGACCTATTGCCCAAGCAAAAAGAGCATTATCTGAAAACGCTGTTGGACCAAACAGTTGACTGTTGACACATCCAGCAAACATGACACAGCACCAACATTCAGCTGAAGTCATGTTGATGACAAACTGATGAATGCAAGTATGAATATACATTCAACAGTCTGGTGATCACAGTATCTAAGAACTGCACTTTTCACATTATCCATAAGTTGTTGATGTAAAAATGTCAGATACTGCAGCTTTAAGTATCAACTGTTTGAAAACAGAAAGGGTGTGGATGTTTGAACTTATAAGAAGCATTTTAATGCTGCTACTGTTCCAGGTGGTTCAACCCACTCACCCATCGAGGCCAGTTCGTGACTTCAGACTCTCACACTTACGCTCATAGCAGGTGATTATTTCTATTCACCATCCAACACGAGGCATGACAGAATACTATAAAAAGTTTATAGGAGGTTAAAATTTTATTTGAGTTTTCGGGCCAGTTGCTGAATTTGAGAAAAACCTTGAGAACTTGTGTTGTTGTCTGGAACAGGAGTGTTAGTCAGGTCAGCTGCACCTTTATGAAAATTAGCAACAAGAGCACACTTCCAATGGAAATTCAGTTCAAGTGGAAAAGAAGGTTCGGCTTATGTCAAGGTCATTAATGTTTACTCTTACAGGTCATAAATATCAACAGTTAAAAGCATACTTCAAAATATACTGCTTAGCAAGCTTAAAAGAAACATGTTTATTCCAACTCTAAGAAATGTAACCGTTATTATTGACACTGTATGAAACTATTAAGGTACAGTATAGATGTATACAACAGTCAGCTCTGTGGAGAAACAACCAAATCTCTAAGAGCTACTGGATTGCAATATGAAAATGGAGGCCACTACAAATCACAGCAGCCTCAATGTCTGAGAACCTGTGATGAAGAGCCAATGAACCAAAAACTAGTTATCTAACATGGAACTAATATAAAACTCCCTGAAGGTTTGAGCAAAGTGGTTATTCTTAACATCTTTCAGTGGAATCGGGTACAGTAAATCATACATCCTTATTTCTTAATAGTCCCAACAATTCATCTGAAGGATGAAGGTAAACAAAGCCACGCTCTATTTTGTTTCTTAAGATAACACTTCTAGATGTGGCATGTATTATAACACGCAGGTGGCAATCAAATTACCCTGCTAGGTGCAATTCAAACAGCCTTGTTCAGTTTTCTGTATATCAGCCTGCACTGCCTCTGGCAAACAACTAGGAAATGTGACTCTTCTTAGAAGAACCTTATAGTTTAGATGTTTTCAGGACATTGTGCATGAATCCTGTCAAAGTGTGTGTTTTTTTATACAGTGTTTATTTACACATTTCAGCCCTGGAGTGTGTGTTTTCGCTTAGTATTGACTGCTGAAAGTCTAAAGATGGGCTGGATGTTTTTCAGTGTTTACTTGAGGAGCCGTTTAACTTTCAGCCCGTGTTTGTCTGCAAATCTTTAAATCACATGTGATTCAAAAGGCTCATCTCTTCATACAGAAATTAATGTTTGTAGAGAGAACGTGTTCAGCTATGTAGGGGAGACTCTAGTTTTCAAACGGACGATGCTTTTTGGAGCAGATTATGACAAACACATCCCTGTTTGTTTATATTATTATGAGTTCGGATTTTACTTGGCAAAATGATGTATCGAATAGCCATTACCCTTGTAACAGTCAATTACAATACTTATCCCCTTCGATCATTGAAGTAATATATGCTCATCTTCTTCGCCTGTGATTGAGATTCAGTGGAGTTTTTTTTTTTAGGCAACTGCATCTGGACATCTTCAGGATTGCAGGTAAAACCCTACCAGTAGATACTAAATACATGGTTAGGCCGCCATTAAATGAAAGTTAAATGTTTGATTTATTTATCCGTTACTAAGAAAATCATCAGGTGCATTGATCTGCATGATGTTAAAAATATTCTTTTCAACTGTATTTGCTTCAGGTCATTTGCAGTGATTTTTAATCTTGTTTACTTTTTTGTTGTTGTCTTATATTAAAAAAAAATATGTTAGACAAGATTCTTGTAGGGCTGCTGGTGTGTAGACGTTATGTAACTGTTCAATTCAATTTAATTTTGTTTATATAGCGACAAATTGCAACTAAAGTGATCTCAGGGCACTCAACAGAGTAAAGTCCTTACAGCAGAACTTTACAAAACTATAAAGCAATTGTATTGAACAATTCAATACCTCCCACATGAGCGGCAGCTTGAAGGAAAAACCACCTCTCAACAGGAAGAAAACTGTGATTTCTTTCACTGAAACAAAACACTTGTTATAGTAATGCCTTTTATATGTCGTCCAAAGTAAGGCATCCAAAACAGTATTGTGTTTATGTGTGCCTCAACTTTGGCATCACACTGAGTGACATAAAATACATCTCAACCTAGTGGCTTATTCTTACACAGATTACAGGTTGCACCTACAGTCACACTTCAGCAAAGATCTATGACCCACCAGTTACCAAGTTCAACAGATCTATTTAGTGTAAATGAGCCCATCTGCATGGGGAGCCGGTACATTGATTGTAAGACCAAGATAATATATTGACAATAGATTTACACTGATGAAGAGGAGCTCTGGGACTTCAGCAGGGAGGATGAAAACCATTCATCTTGGCCAGAGATGCCAAACACTTAATTAGTGGCGTGCAGGTAACACTAAGAGGATGCCTGCTCTGCTTGCAGGAGTTCAGACAGCGAGTAAACTTTTTATCATGACAATGTCAGGACAGGAGGACTCTGCGTTTGAAGTTGACAGGTGGTGACAGCTTACCAGGATGGGGCATTGTGATGGTGTCGTTGGCGCTGCTGGAGCCCACGTTGTAGATGACCACTGCAGAAGCGTTGAGGTTTGCCACGTTATGGATTTTCTCTCTGAATGTACAATTGCCTGCAGCCACCAACGCCACCCAGGCGGTGTTTTGGGGGATAGGAGGAAACCTGACGTTTGGGTCGCACGCCTGCCTGTCCTGCAGGAGAGCCGGGACCAGCACCAGACCTCTGGCTTCCCTCTTGGGCGAGTGCTCACCGTACCGCCCGCACTCGGTTTTCTCCGTCTTGACCTCCGAAGTGACGGGGTCCAGATAGGTGATGTTGACGAAAGCTGTGTACCACTCCTCCTTCTCTGCAACCGTGAAGTCCAAGCACAGCAAGTGGACGAAGCAAAACGACAGCAGCCACGTCGAGAGAGCCAGACTGCGGCACGCTCGGATGAGGGACGGGGCCATTGTGCAGCTGCTTCGTGATGGATGGATGACAAGCTCCGGGTGTCCTCCTCACTAGGAAGCTCGCATCACGTCCCTCTGCTGAAAGGAGGTGCTGCTTAAATATGCAATACTCACACAACAGCCAGGACCAAGTACCAGCCCTCATAGACGAAGAGTCTGAGAGTTTGTGTGCTACGTGCTGGAGTCACTGTGCACCACCACCTGCAGGAGGAAACGCCGTGTTGTTGTTCATCGTCAGCTGTTTGACGTCCTTGTTTCGGATTGGTTCGCTGCTCATTAGCACGTGACCTGGGCGTGGAGGAGGTGCCGCTGACGCCCGATGTCACGTGGAGAAACTCAACGAGATCACAAATAATTAGTGATAACATTTTAGGAAATCGATAAAAGCAAAGAATAGATACTTAACACTTTATTCATTTGAACTCAGGCTACAACTGATAATAATAGTAATAATAATAATAATAATAATACGTTTTAATACATTAAAACGCATTTACATTTAATAGCCTACATTTAATTCAATGATCGCAGGCTAGATCTTATATTTTAATTGAGGCCTTAAAATATGAATACAATTTTCATTTACCTTGCCAATTCATGTTTTTCTACCTTTTAACAATGAATAAATGCTAGGATTTTAAAATGAAGTTGGAACAAACAAACAAACAAAAGGTGTGTGTGTGTGTGTGCAATTCGTATGTACAGGTGTTCATTTATTATATACTGTGTTAAAGATGGTAAAAATCACATTTAAAACTGTTAAAACAGGTTGATGTGGATATTAATGATAATACGATGTATGCATAGCTGAACTCAGGGCTGTCTTCCTTACTGCGTTAGTACGTTTTGTTTTGTTCGTTATTTTATGCCTGCACAGTGATCTGTCAGTAACAGCAAAAAAAGACAACTTCCCTATAGATTGAGTTTCAACAACTAATTCAACAGCAAATTGAATTTTTAATAAAGGAAACAAAATCTCAGCAAAGTAAGCAGTCCTTAACAAGTCCTTCTCCAGATTACTAATGATATGCTAGTGACTTGGTGTACAAATTTTTGATTTGCCATATTGTGAGCTTGCACTAAGTATCCAGCCTGCTAAACAAATTGTGGTGTTATTGTATAAGCCTATATTACTGGCCGACACAAACGAGTAAACAGAGCAAAACTGATGTGTATTATTACTGAACTATAAACAAATCAACGATCTGTTTATACGGTTTATAAAGTCAGTTGAACCCACATCTGAAACGTAAATTGTAACGATTCTGGGGAGACGCGGTTTAAGCATTTGCGGAACAAATAAGCTTTGCAGTGTGTTTCCTGCGAACACATTACCGGGACGGACCCAGCATCGGTCGCTGTGCAGATCATTTTGGTAAAAAAAAAAAAAGAAAATCATATTTGTACAGTTTATTTGACAATTGTGTGTCACATATAGTAACAGCGGCGAAGCCGTAAGACAGTCTGAACATTTTATACAACCGGCTCCGCTGGCGTTCAAGGTTAAGAGTTTAATTCTGTCAGCTTGTGTATCTGTCGCTGTCTGTAGCTGCTAACCAGCGTGACCGAGAAACCGTGCAAACTTTTTCAGTCGCGGGTGTTTTGTCCTCTTAAAGCGTCACCTGCGTCAGCGACCTGCTGTGCTAATTATACTCCGCGTGTATCTGTTAAACGACAGGAGAGAAATGTGGAAAAAAAAGAAAAAAAAGTAGCTCGAAGCTTCTTTGCTCTGAGATGAACTAGCAGCGCAGCTTGTGCTCCGTGTTGCAGGAGAGCGGACCCGCTGTTCGCCGCGTGGAGGAGCCGACATGCCCAAGAAGAAAACCGGCGCCCGGAAAAAGGCCGAGAGCCGCAAAGAGCGAGAAAAACAGAGCCGGGCCAACCGGGAACATGTTGACGTGGCCAAGCATCCCTGCAACTTCAACATGGTGCGGAAGCTAATGCGGCTGGTTTGAACTACTTTATGTCCAGTTTAATAATCAGGGACAGCCGATCAACGCGAGGCGATCGTCAGATGATTAGTGGGAGAGGAAAGACAAAAATAAATAAACGGAAGTTCTGATGGACAAATCGGTTTGCAGTTTTTTTTTTACCTTTTTCCCCTCTAATCTTACATTTTTGGTGAGATATTGGATCATTTGAACTTTAATTGAAATGAAACCACGTGATAAGGTTAGAGGGAAAAAAAATTAAAAAAAATCCCAATTTAGTACAGCTGTTATGAACCTTTAAACATCTGAAATGTGACCCTGACTCCACTGTGCTTGTTTGGAAGACGGCAGGACACAAGCAAAGTTGGAAACCACATGTTTCATCTTTAACAATGTGTTTTATTTTAAAAGCTTGTTATATTATCCACTGTGTCAAATCTTCATCTGAATAGTAACTAAAGTTGTCAAATACATGTCATAAAATTGAAATGACAAGATTTCCCTCTGAAATGTGGAGGAGTGGAAGTATAGATTAGGATAAAGCAACACAAACCTGTGCTGACAGTAGTTGAGTAAATGAATGTGTTGGTTTCCACCGCTGAAAAATACAACAGTAATGCCTAATCAAATAGTATGTTTCTTACGTTGTTTCTTTATTGTGTTTTTTTATTTTTTATTATAGGAATGTGACAAATGTCAGAGGTAAGTAAAAAACAAAAACAAAAAAAAGTCTTCTCCAACACACGTTCAGGTGCAGGTAGATGATTACTGGTTTAATGGTTTCTGATTTTGTCACCCGCTAGAAAACAGAAGAACAGAGCTTTCTGCTACTTCTGCAACTCGGTGCAAAAGCTGCCTGTCTGCGCTCAGTGTGGTGAGTAGCCTGCACTGAAATGTGTTGTGTTTACCTGTATGTTATTTGATGAACTATATCTGACTATTGTTATGAATTCCTCAGTGATCAGTTTGAAACCGTTTTGACGGCAGCCCTCCCCCTTAAGCCCATTCATTCTTACTCCAGACAAAAATCGCTAACAGGCTGTAAATATACAGCACTCACTTTTCAGAAAAGTTGACTTCATCACAGCTGGCAACTGTTCTTTTGAAAAATGTTACACAAACACAAGTAAAACACGTTTTGTCTTAGTATTTATAGCAGAAGGATTGTTACAGTTAGCCTGGTGTTATCATACCTAAATTCACTGTGTGGATATACGGGTATGGCCACGCTCCTCAGGGAATCATTTCCAGGCGTTGCGTCCTGCTCGACTTCGGGTTTATTTTGAAACAACTGGAGCAGCCCTTAAGCATTCATTATGTGCCGAAACTCTCCCACCGCTGCAACTGCATTTAGAAAAAAAAACGCTTGACTTCAATTTCATTACATTTAACCACCGACACTGCTTCCTGATTGGTCTGCCCTTCAGAGTGGCTGAACGAATGTAATGCGAACAGGGTTTTCACTCTATAATAACATCTGTTTTCATAAGCTAAGCCTCCTATCATAAATCAGTGGATTGCCCCTTTAAAGTCACTCTTTGAATTAGAAATCTTTTGCGCCCCTCAGAGGCAGTATTCAGAAGTTCATCCCAATCACTGTATGTGCTGTAAAGTCCTTTAAAAGATGTTATAATTACACACGCAGTGGAATTAGAATCGACTTTTAACACTTTATTAATATGTGAAATGTTTAATTTTTTATTTTATCAGGTAAAACAAAGTGCATGAAGTCATCAGATTGTGTCATCAAGCATCCGGGCGTCCACAGCACAGGAATGGCCATGGTGGTGAGTTTAATGCACCAGTTGGAACTGACACACTTGCATCAAAAAAATACATTCACTGATGGAGACATGTCAGCAATTTATGAGGACAAACACTGTTACATATAGTGTTTGTATTTAGATAGACAGATACTTTATTTGTCCCCGTGGGTAAACACACACACACACACACACACACACACACACACACACACACACACACACACACACACACACACACACACACACACACACACACACACACACACACATCTTGCACCAAAGATGGATGAAAGGCCAGACAAGCTGGACATCCTGCTTCATTTATGGACACTTTTGGTTTGAAAACTTAATAGCTTGGATTTGTGTTTGGTAAATAAAGGGGAACAATATCGCTGCAATTATCCTACAGGTTTGTGCAGTTGTACAGCATGCAGTGACCAACCATTAAAGTTATAAAACTGTGCAAGTGGTATGTGAAAACACCAACACTGCTGAAATTGTAAAGTCTGTGCTGGTGTCGGGCACTAGTTTTTTTTATTTTTTTTTATTTTATTTTTTTTATCATTAGAGAGTTTTTAGCCTTTATTACTCTCTGTGAATCTTTGTGCAAGTGTTGCAGTGTTGTACAGTCAGATTACATAATGACTATCAGTTTGTGGAAGTAACATACAGTTGAAGTAGTATATGACGATGCTAAAGGTAGTGCACCACATAAGGATTTATACTAAGTGGTTCGAGGTCCATTTGGTGCTCAGTGCTCAGTTCGCGCATTTTGCTTTCATTCTTCAGCATCAACAACAACAAAAAATACCTACAAGCTTTTAAATGCATCAATATTCATACAGAATTATGTTTTTCTAAATATTGTCCTTTTAATTCTGTACTTCAACTCAAGGGGGCAGTGTGCGACTTCTGTGAAGCATGGGTGTGCCATGGAAGGAAATGTCTGAGCACTCATGCCTGTGTATGTCCCCTGACGGATGCAGACTGCATTGAGTGTGATCGCAGTGTCTGGGATCATGGTGAGACCCCTTGCCCTCCCTGTTTGATTTAGATTCACCTGGTCACCTCAGTCTGACTCTAAAAAAAAAAAAAAATCGCCACCGACTATTTTAACTTTCTGAACAGGAGGGCGAATCTTCCGCTGTTCCTTCTGCCAAAACTTCTTGTGTGAGGATGATCAGTTTGAGCACCAGGCGAGCTGCCAGGTTCTTCAGGCGGAAACATACAAATGTGAGTGACTCAGTTTCCCTTTCCAAGTGAAGTGTATCTTATCCATTCTAAACAATAATGTCCAGTGGCTATGGGTGCAGCGAAGTGAAATTAAATGTTTACAATTTGTTTGGCATGTTTCCACGTTGTTGTTTGTATATTTAGGTGTTTCCTGTAACAGGCTGGGACAGCATTCCTGCCTGCGCTGTAAGGTGAGGGAACATTCACCTCCTCAGAAAACACACTGCAGCAACCTGAGTCAAAAGATTTTCTTGCACGTTTATCTGCTCTATAACAGGCACCAGGCATTATTATGTTAAACTACACTCATCTTATCAGCTCACATCACAAATTGTTTCCACAACACCAATGAAGAACGACTCACAGCTCCTGACTGATAAGACAGAGTACAATTATATCTGTGGGCTTTGGTTTCAGTTTACTCCAGCACAGGAAATATTCCTTGTTTACAGGACTCGTTTACTTGAAAGGGAAGTTTAAAAGGCAGCGGTGAGACAGCGCTCCAATCAGAGTAAGCTGGACTTGCTGAAACTGCTAGCAGAAGATTATTTTGTCCTTTTTATTTCCTCCATTAGTGGAGGTGCTCAGCTGCACATTTGTTATATGATCTCTGAGCTGTTAAAAATATATTGGTTATGTCATGGTTATGTAAAAGTTACTATAAGGTCAAGTATTCACACTGCACATTTAACGAAGGGCAAAAGTGGCTGAATTTGGCAGATTATGGGAGCATTTGTAGGGAAAGCAGTTTTTCTGATATAACACATTCTTTTACACATAAAGTCTGTATTGACCTCTAACTTTATATGGTTCTGAAAAGCAAAAACAAGACATCCTCTGTTTATGTCAGTAATTCATTTGCATTTTATGACATCTTCTCTGAGGAAAACGTATGTAAATCTAATGACATGCTTCAGTAGTCTGAATAAAGTTGCTGTCTTCTGGTGTCCTGGCAATTAGCTTACATGTGACAAACAGGAAGTGTCCCTCTGGACATGACTCAGAAAGGAAATGGCTAAAGTCCCAAATACACATTCACTTAATCAGTTGAATCTTGAGTGTGCTGTTGATACACAGTATTCTCCCACAATGCATTTGAATAGAATTGTACAAAAAAAAGTGTTAAATCTTTGGAAAACAGGTCTTTTTGTGAGGTTTAATGTGCAAGTATTCTGATAGTTTGCATACTAACCATACTGTTATAGTATAGTAGTTGGTACAAACTGTGTAGCATTCATATGTTGAACAGATTTGAGACGCAGCTATTGTCAGGTTAAACACAAAGAGGCAATTTTGTACTAAAAATACTGTACCTTTGGAAATGTTCAAATGTTTGAAAACGTTTTCCAGTGACTCACTGAGGCTCCATAAGAATTAAACTGCATCGTCTGATTGATCATATTTACATGAGTGCTGCTGCTGTGGCCGTTCAACCTTTAAAAGAAAACAGTTGGGTTGTCTTTACCCTCGACATGAAAGGGGAAACAGTAATGATTAGAAGAGCTTCATCAGGTGGAGAAAAGACAGTTGGCAGGTGAGGGGGGAGAAAAGGAAGATGAAGAAGTGTATTTGATATGGATAAGAGCCTTACTTGTCTAAACAGGCCTGAACAGTCACTGGATTACATTCTTATGTTTCAAAGCACAGCTCAAACTGTTTGTCAAGGTCATACTTGTGCTGCAACGTTTCTCACTTGTGTCCTCGCAGGCCTGTTACTGTGATGATCACGCCAAGAGTAAAGTCTTCAAACAGGAGAAGGGCAAAGCTCCACCGTGTCCCAAGTGTGGCCACGAGACGCAGGAGACCAAAGACCTCAGCATGTCCAGTGAGTTCCTCTCAATCCTCTTATCAGACAGACTTTGTTCCCGTAAAGCTGCCGTTTCGAGGAAGTTAGAGCAGCCTCGACTCCCCTGCTGAATGTTTTTGAAAATGAAAGAGAAAGTGTGTGAACACTTGGAAACTCTTGAGAAATTAACTTTCATTTCCTGTAAAAAAAAAAAAAATCTCCAAAGGAAACAGTTTGTCCCTTCGGATACAACTATGTTCAAAAATGTTTTGTCATTTGACATCGGCTCACAATCTATTTAGAAGTAGACCCTGTTTGTCTACTTCTGTTAAAACACTGCAATTAAACCAGAGTGTGTGGGGATGTAACTTACTTTACACCAGTTAATCATTGACTTTGAAAGAAGTAGTTTAACAGTTATTGATGCAAAGAAAAGTGTGCTAAATTACAGACCTGTTGGTCACATGATAACACTGATATTCACCAGAGGGTGAGACACAGTTTAAGATAAATAAAAAAGAAGAAAGAGTGCTCCGTGAGTGTGACTTTTGAGCTCTTTATGAGTAACTGCACACTCACGGAGCACTCACTCATAAAGAGCTCAAAAGTCTTTACATTTGTAATATCTGATGTTTATGCTTTTACTGAAATTTAAAAAAAAAAAAAAAATCTTAAGATTACACACATGAAAGTATCATTTAAAGGCCTCCTCAGCATTGGTTCAAATATTCAGAGTATCAAAAATCTCATCATCCAGATCAGAGGTATGTGGTCTTCTTAACCTCAGTTGTATTCTGTTTAACTTTATAACAAGTACTTGAACAGAACTTCACACCTGTGTGTCCCGCAGCTCGCACCCTGAAGTTCGGCCGCCAGGCTGGCACCGATGACTACGACGACTACGACGACGGAGCGTCGGGCTACGACGCATACTGGAAGAACCTAGCGTCAGGAGGGGGAGACCAACGAGACAACTACGGAGAGGACGACGACGACGAGGAAGATGAGGATGAGGAGGATGAGGACGAAGAGGAAGATGAGGAGGAGGAGGAGGAGGAAGAAGAAGAGGGAGAAGAGAAAACAGCTTCTGAGTCGATGGCGGGTCTTAAATTGGACGGGACTGCTGCCTAAACCGGGACAGATTCCGAAGAAGAGCCTCCGCAGGTGGAGTCCTGTGAATCCAAATATCCCTCAGTGTATGGTCACATGTTACACTTCAGGAAGTAATAGGGACACACATGGAAAATTTAAAATACTCCTCGGGAAAGTCAGACTGGGTATTAATAATAGTGCCAACATTTTAATGAACTCTCTGCATTGTTACTTTACACTGGCTCACTCTGAGGGATATAATTATGCTTTTCAGGGACGAGAACAATAAAATAATTGTTTCAAAAATAGTTTCAATTTAAATCAAGAATTGACTGTCTAAAATAAATAAATAACGATGTGAATCTGACTTCATCTGGTGCTTGCTTCCTGAAAAAAATGCATTACTGATCCCGAATTCAAATATGTCAGGGAAGTGAAACAGCTTTAACACTTGAATAAAAACACAAAACATCTGCTCTGGTTTTTAAAAAAAATGATACTGATATTAGGTTGATCAGCATAATATGGAGAGGTTTCTCCAACCAACTCAAAGTTAATAACAGAAAAACACTTGTTTTTGTGGAGTACAGTCTCCAAAATCTGCCCTTCTATTTTTCATTTGTCATAGCAGGACTTTGAAAAAAAAAGTTTTTAAAGTTGACAGATAAAACCCAGAGAAGAGCATTGTTTTTACATTTATGACCAGGGCCACTGACCTTTGACCTCTTCTTGTTACACACAGACGCATGTTGACTGGCCCAGATTGAGTCGCATCACAATGATCCCGAAACACTCACTCACACACACTGTCACACGTGACACTTTAATGCTGGGGACACGCTGCAGTTGGTATCAAAACTGACCAGTTGTTTTCTCCTCCTGTTGTCAGGGTTTGGATTCAGGTACTCACGGGTATCATTTTAACTAGAGCCTGACTGATACTGTCTTTTTGGGGTGGATGATGCTGATATATTAAGTAGTAAAACAAATTCTGACATTGTTATATCGAAAAATATTCTTTATACACATTCTCTATATACAGTTTATATAAACTCACTTTTTGTTATAATCCCTCAACTGTGGTTATCAAACATGAAGATATGTAATGGAGGCGGGACATTTTACAGTTGAGTGCCCACACCGATATAAGTGAACTGAAACAGTAAACTTACTGGGACTTTAATAATTATAAATACGATTTAATAAAACAAAACACAAATAGAACCATTTCTAATTCACCACAAACAACTTTTTATGTATTATGTTTTGCAAAAAAAATTTTTTTCCTATTGCTCAACATATAAGCTAATACTGCAATATTAGTATATATATATTATATATATATATATAAGTGTGGCCCAACATAACACCATGAGGTCAACTGTCAAAATCAATTTATGTTTTCTTAATCAGTCTGAGGAATTTTCCAAAATTGATTCAGAAAGTGCATTTTTTTAACTGCTGATTATATAATACGCTGTTTAAAAGTTGTCACCTTTAGCTCGTCTTCTGTGATCGTTTGTTTTTAACAGAACGCAGCTTGAGTCAAATTAACTTCTCTTGTTTTCCTTTTTCTTTTTGACTTTTATTGTGTCCATCCAGTTCTCAAAAAGGTTTTTCATTACACTGTCCAACTGAGTGCTGGACCACCAAAATAACTGCTCCATCTTTCAATGTTGGGCAAGCTACTTGAAAGCGAAAATAAACTACTAATTGCAAGTTAACTCTACTAATCATTTAGCAGACAAATAGTTTTCTTGGTTCTCCCTTTGCCCTAATGCCAGCATGTCTTTTTCCTTTGAAACTTTTGAAAATAAAGCAACCTAACTAAACTGGTCTAAATGATGGGTCAATAATATTTATTTTGAATAAAACTTGCTTGGAACATTTCAATAAAGACAAATATTGATACATTAAATGGGCTATGACTAAAAATCTTTTAAGTGCACAAGATGGGAAGGTGATATATATATATACCGATCACAATCGCTTAAGCTTTCGTCTTGGCCAAAATTATATTTCATACGAGTGATGTTTCATGGTCTGACCTGGTTTTTGAGTTAGAAACATAGCAGGAGTCAGTAGTACTGGTGAAGATGGATCAGACAAGACAGGGACTAATGGTCTCGCATTGATGATGGCCGAAACCTCTGCCATCAAAGTACAAAGCACTTCATGAGTCAGGGAAGTACGCTTGGTTTGCAGCAACAGGTAATTGAGAATTCTCCGGGTGACACCAATCATACGTTCCCACATGCCACCCATGTGAGATGCGTGTGGGGGATTGAACTCCCAATGTGCAACCGTTCTCTTGAAGGTACTTTAGCACATTGGTTTGACTTGGAACTTCTTGTCCCATGCCCAGTTCACAACTGGCTCCAACAAAGTTCGTACCTCTATTGGACCTCAGTTGCTTCGCTGGCCCTCTAACAGCAAAAAAACCTTCGCAGGGCTTTGATGCAACTGGATGAGTCCATGGACTCTATCAAATGAAATGAAAGGATCAAGATCCAGGATTGCACTTGATCTTGAGACTGCTCTATTCTCTTGTAGTGCAACATACTCCTCTGGATAAGCTTCCTTTTGGACAGACTTGAGTATAACCAGCTTTGCTTTTGCCAACTCTTCTTGAGTACGTGGTTTGTTGCACTGATGCCTTCTTTTGCATGCGTCCGTTAAGTCCGACTTGTGTGAACGAGTTTGATGGATGAAGAAGGAAACTGCTCTCAGCAAAGAGTCCCAAGTGGAGAAGCGTTGGAACCTTTCTGTGGTGAGTTTACCTTCGCTTATGTGAGTAGCAAGGGTGGTCAGTTGAGGTCTCACATCTACATCTGTTTCAGGATCCACCATCTCGAAAGACTCATCTTTCAGCGGAAGTGGTTTGTGAAGGAAGTCTGGTCCTGTAAACCACATTGTGTTGATGAGCCGTGATGCAGGCACAGACCTGGTGGCCAGATCAGCTGGATTTTGATCTGTTGGCACATGGTGCCACTGTTTAGGAGAAGTTGTCCGGCGTATACGGTGAACACTTTTGTGTACGTATACAAAGAAACGCTTTGAGTCATTGTGGATGTATCCGAGGACAACTTTGCTGTCACAATAAAACTTCACCGCATCTGGCTTGTGGTCAAGCTCGTCGAGGATCAGTTCAGCCATTTCGACAGCCAGCATAGCTCCACAAAGTTCAAGGCGAGGGATGGTCGGTTCTGGTTGAGGGGCTAGCTTGGCTTTTCCAAGCACGAAGCCGACTTTACTCTGCCCATCTGTGGTGACAACCCTCAAATAAGCCACTGCACCTATTGCCCAGTTTGAGGCATCAGAGAAGAGACATAACTCAGTGTATTTGGCACTGGCGAGGGACTGTTGTATGTATGAGCGGGGAAGATGCAGGTTACTCAAATCATGCAGTGATTTTTTTTCCCATGTTTTCCAGCTATTCAACTTGTCTGCTGGAAGTTCAGTGTCCCAGTCGTACACGTCAGCAGAAAGTGCTCTGAGCAGTGCTCGTCCTCTGATTGTCACTGGTGCAGCAAAGCCCAATGGGTCGAAGAAGCCATTGACGGTGGATAGCACTCCCCGGCGGGTGAACGGCTTGTCACTAACTGCTACTCTAAATGTAAAAGTGTCAGAGTCTATGTTCCAGCACAAACCAAGGCTTCTTTGAACAGGCAGAGTTTCTTCACTAAGCCCCAAGTCTTTTAGGCCTGCAGCCAGCTCTTCAGGAGAGAAAGCTTGTATCACTGCAACACTGTTTGAAGCGATTTTGTGCAGTTTACGATTGGATTTTGCAAGTGATGCTTGAGTGCGTTTCAGCAAATCAATGGCCTCCGCCTCAGTCGGGAGGGAGATCAACCCATCGTCTACATAAAAGTGCCTGTCAACGAAGTGGCGTGAGTCAGATCCATACTTTCGGTCACCCTCTTGGGCAGCTCTTCATAGGCCATATATCGCCACTGCAGATGAAGGGCTGTTCCCGAAGACGTGGACTCGCATCTGGTACTCAGTTACCTCCTTTGTTACGTCATTATCCTTGTGCCAGAGGAATCTCAAGTAGTTTCTGTGGTCTTCTCTCACAAAGAAGCCATAGAACATTTATTGGATGTCAGTGCAACAAGTTCCTTTCTAAACCGCAGCAGTACTCCGAGGAGAGAGTTGTTTAAGTCTGGGCCAGAGAGCAGGACACTGTTGAGAGAGATGCCACATTCTTGTGCACTTGAGTCAAACACAACCCGGCTTTTGGGGGTGGTACACACCAAAGATTGGTAAGTACCAGCATTCTGCATATTTAGGGAGAGGATGTGCTTCCTCTGCATGTCCATTTTCAAAGAGCTTTGCCATAAAAGCAACAAACTGTTCTTTCATTTCAGGCTTTTTGTTCAGTGTGTGTTGCAGGGAGTGAAGGCGGGAAAGGGCTTGAGCACGGTTATTTGGAAGGCATGCTCTGGGTGACTTGAATGGCAGGGGAGCAACCCAACTGTTTTGCTCATCTCTGTGAAACTCTTCCTGCATAGTTTTCAGGAATGTCTCATCTTCAAAGGACAAGGCAGGTTTGTCATCATTTTCTGTATTAATAAACACGCCTAATCCAAGTTAGTCTTCAGCGGGCAGGCTCTGCTCCCCGCCGTAGCTTGGTTTTTCTTTGACACGGAGTCAGAAAAGATGGCCGTCTATTCTGCAGGACATTAATTTTGAAGACAGCTACCGTGGGCTTGTGCACACTTTCAATGCAAACTTCACCTACTATCACCCACCCTAAATCCAAACGCTGGGCGAAGGGTGCGTCGTGGGGCCCGTTGATTTGTTGTCTAACCTTGTGAACACGAATAAAGTCTCTTCCCAATAACATGAGGATCTGTGCTTCAGAATCAAGCTGGGGAATGTGTGGTGCCACCAATTTCAAGTGAGCATGGAAAAGAGCAACCTCTGGTGTGGGGATTTCTGATCTGTTGCTCATGATCTTGTTACATTCAATAAGTGGCGGTAAGTCAAAACACACTTCTCCGTTCGTTGCCTCTACCTGGAAACCGACTGCTTTCCTTCCAACCATTTCAGTGGTTCCAGCACAAGTTCTCATCAGGTACGGAGAAAGTCCACCTTGAATACCAAAAAGCTGGAAAAGCTCAGATCTGGCCAGTGAACGATTGCTCTGGTCGTCAAGGATGGCATACATCTTGACTGAGTGCTCTCGTTGTCCTTTTGGAAAAACACGTACCAAACTTATCTTTGCGCAAGATCGTGCATGAAGACCCTCTCCGCAGACCTCGGTGCACTTTGACGTCACTTCTGGAGGGTCGCTGCTTCGCTGCTCGATGTCCGACTCTGCTCTAGGAGACATCACTGGTGAGGAAGTAGTTTCCGGCTGCATGGCTGTGATGTGTCGGTTACTCTCACACTCATTGCATTTTAGCTCCACTGTGCATTCCCTGGCCATATGAGTTGTAGAGCAGCACCTGAAACATCGCCTGTGTTCCTTTAGTAACCTTTTGTGTTCTGCCAGTGGCTTCATTTTAAAGGCTCTACATTTTTCTAGGGGGTGAGACTTATTGTGAAATGGGCAGTACTTGGCTGCATCGTAACTGCCATTTTTTGTTGTCTGAGCGCCATGCATTGAGCTTGACTCTGCTGCGGTGGACACGTCGGTCTTATGGACAGATATAGCAGCCTTCGTACCATCTTGCCTGGTTATCAGTCTTTCACTGTGGTAATGAGTGCGGCTGCTCTCTGTTAAGACAAAGCTCGGATCATTTCTGGCCTTGGCTTGACTGTGTACAAAGTCAGTAAAGAAAGAGAATGGTGGAAAGCAAACACTAGCGTTCTTTGTAGCTCGAACCAGCAGGAAGCCATTTTTCTTGTAGCTTGGGAGGCAACTTTTCTACAATTGGTTTAATGCCACGGGGTGTGTCAAGGTAACTAAGACCAGGTAAGTAACCATCCTCTTTGGCAGAAAGGAGCTCCATGAATAAATCACTAAGTTCTCTTAGTTTGATATTTTCCTTTGACGTGAGACGAGGAAAGCTGTCTAGCCGCTTAAATAGTGCATTCTCGATCACTTCAGGGTTACGTAGCACTCTTGAAGTCTTGTCCAACACAACTGAAGTGCGGCTTGTGGGTTGATAACGTGGACGGCTCGAATTCTTTTAATGTGTTCAGAAGATTCTTTTCCAAGCCATTTTACCAACAGATCTAACTCTTCACTGGTTGTTAGCTCTAAGCCTTGAGTAGCATTGAAAAAGGATGACTGCCATGCTCTGAAGCTCTCGGGGCGATCATCGAATTTACTGAGCCCTGTGGTTAACTCTCTGCGGGCCAGATATTTGGCAAAGTTTATCATGTTAGCAGCTGGAGTAATAGTAGAGTCGTGCGTGTTGTTCTTTGGAAAATGGGCTGGATGACTCACGTGCCTGAATGATGAGGAGTCCTGCCCCTGATTGGTCTTGTTGGAGGAGAGAGGGTGTGAGATGGGATGCTCTGGCAGGTGTCTCTGGTATCCTGATGCTGTCAAGTACTCAGTCCGCTGAGTGTGCCTTGGCATTGTGGGCGAAACGTTATGGTTGTATGCAGGATTTAATTCAGCCGCTTTCTGTTTCACTGATGGCAATGACACTTCAACGTGGAGAGGAAGTGATGTATCAGGAGGTGTGGTAGGGTCGAAGTCCTCCTGTGCCTGATGTTGTAAATACGCCTCTGTTTGCTGTCTGATTGTATGTGGTGAGATGCCGCCCCGAGCACTTTACATATCCTCACGTGCTCTTCCTGCAGCAGCCTCTAAAACGTCTGCCTCTGCATTCGCAGCAGCAGCTGCTTTTTCAAGTTCCAGTGCTTCTAAGTCAAAATCTAATTTGGCTCTTTGTATTTTCAGTTCCAGGTCTTTTTGTGAAAATGCGACTCTGGTGCGTGCAGCTTCAGCTGCGGCTCTCGCTTGAGCAGCAGCGCTGGCCACTTAACTCTTAGAAGAGGATCTTGACACAGATGACCCTCTTTCATCCTTTTCTGATGACTGGTCTTCCATAATTTCCACTGATGAATCCCTCTGATAGTCTGGCTTTTCACTGTACTGTTCTCTCTATGTGTTTTACTTCTGAAGTGTTAACATAGATAAACAGCCAGCCAAACTCCTTTTCAAGAGCCAGGAATGCGAGCGTGCTTGCTCCTTTTAATGTCTTCATACAAATTAAATCATCTTGACAACGTTGAATCAGATTGAAAAGCCATTGCTTTCTGAGGAATACAGACGAAGGATTAATGTTGATTAGACATGGGATGCCACACAGCTGCGATCATGCTCTCTGCAGTTTACAGCGCTCAACTTCTTACTTCCTGTTTCTCACTTCCTGCTTCATTACAGGTGTCAAAATAAAAGCACCACACCCATTTAAGCATGAAACAATAAAAACACATCTCAAAAGTTAACTTAAACATTTCTTCAACATATTGAGGGCAGAACACTCCCTAAATTCACTCACATTACTCCGCTCCTCCTCCGCTCCCTTCACTGGTTACCGGTAGCTGCCCGCATCCGTTTCCAAACATTGGTACTTGCATACCGTTGTGTGAACAGATCGGGTCCAGTCTACATCCAGGACATGGTCCAACCCTACATTCCAGCCCGCTCCCTCCGCTCTGCTTCTACCAATCAGCTTGTTGCTCCCTCACTGCGAGTTAAACACTCTACAAAATCACAACTGTTTGCTGTCCTGGCTCCTAAATGGTGGAATGAGCTCCCCACCGACATCAGGACAGCGGAAACTCTGTACATCTTCCGCCGCAAACTAAAAACACACCTCTTTAGACTTTACCTTGAACAGTAGAACTTTAGTAGCACTTAAAATGGCACTTACTGATAGAACTTTGTAGTTTGGCTTTCTTGAAGAAATTGTATTTTCTTGATTCTTGTTGTTCTGGGTTTTGTACCCTCATGGTTGAAATGCACTTATTGTAAGTCGCTTTGGATAAAAGCCTCAGCTAAATGAAATGTAATGTAATGGTCCTCAGTTCCCTAGTGTTTTGTAGAATTCTTCCCAAGAAACCTGTCCTGCCATCTGTCCATTTAAACACATTGTGTGGTTGGTAAATAAGCACTGGTTACAGTGGGGGGAAAAAGATCTCCAAAAACGGTTAAGTTTTCTTCTGCTGAGGAGTTTTTTGTGATGATTGATTGCGTCAGTGCACCTTGTAGGGAGCCTCTGGAAGACTCGGTACCATTGATCGGTCTCAGTAGCTGCCCATACTGGTGGTTCACCAAGTGACTAAGCAGAAGGAGGCGTGAACATGACGCGAGCAGGGCGTGATCTCTGGGCAATCGTGTCCGCATTTACGTTCAACACAAGTGGATCAATGCAGACCATTGAGACAATCCAGCTTCAGTATTACACATGAAATGCTAAAATGTGATCTTGGCCAGTTGCTCCGCTGGGGAGGAGAGCAACCGCTGCCGCTGCGTAGATGATAGACTTCATGACCTCGTTCCTGGTGATCCTCTTCAATCTCACATGCCACGGGGATCAGCGAGCGGTAAGCAGCTTTTAAGTGGATGAGGCAGAGTTGTTACAACCTGTTGTCAATTTACAGCCTAGGTTAGGGGCTTGCAGGCGGAAAACAAGTCGCGTTTTCATTGCGATTGTGCCAAAGTTCAAAGAGGCAGATAACAAATGGTGCGCTGACCGGAGGTGTGTCAACATGGTTATGCACTTGGGTTTCAGGTTGCTGTCTGTTAACGATGTGTGCCATCAGGGTTATTTGGTTAAAACAAACTCCGGTATCTAATTTAGTTTCACTTTCATTTAGCACAGTGTCCGCGTTCAACGAACTCCCCCGTCTCTAAACAAGAGCTCCTGTGTATCCAACACCGATGAGTAAAATCTGGACTACTGTTGTTAGAATATATAGAAGGCATGCGCTGATCCTCAGGCATTTACAAGCTGCTGCTTTTAAGTTCATCGTCGATGTGGAGACAATCCCCAGACATGACAATAATCATTCTTGTGCATTGACATCAACGTTTTGCTGGGTTATTCACAGCTGTTTTGAAAGCTTATCATGCAGCTGTACAACATAAGCATTATAACCTGACTGTTATTATGTTCAGCTGATTATGCACATGTGATGGGTGTCCAGAAATAGAATGCTTTCACTGCATTAGTCTGAGGGGCATTTGCAGCAGAGCAGTGGAGGGTTAGGTTGGATTCAGACGAGCTGCAGCGCTGGTGTCCTCCCTGCTGAATAGGCAGTTGTGTCACTCTTTTGCTGCTGTTGCTGCTCCAAGTGCTGTATGCCACAGGTTGATGTGATCCAAGTACTCTAACATCAATATTTAGCTTAAAAGAGAAAGTTGCTGGTTAAAGAGGATGATACATGTTGTTTGGGCCAAACCAGATAAACAATCTTTGGAGGTGGAAGGAGCTTCTTCTTTTAATTGCTATATGGGGTCACTGTGGCTGGAGACGAGTACAAATCAAGTCATCAGCAGATGTGAGTGTCACAATTGTTCATGATTACAATTTAGAAAACAATTTTCCACCTAAAACTACTGCTAAAGTAAGACCATGTCTCACACTTGCTGATGCACAGAAACAGATTCATCTCCTCTTCTCTTGTTTTGACCACGTTATGGCTCAGAGACAATAAGGGAAGTACATGAGAGGGATTCACAAAAAGCTTATCTAACAAATGTATGAAAATGTTGCTGCTATCAAAGCATGCTACCAGGTTGACTAAAATTACAACAAATAAACTATACATAAAATGAATAATGAATAAACTCCAGACATGATGTCATGTTTTGATAGATTTAAAGACAGAGATGGAGTCTCAGCATCCATTTGTAGCACAACTAGCCACAACTTCAGTGTGTGTCCCTCCAATGGAAACAGTCTATGAATGCTGTGCAAAGAGTTGTTGGCACAATTCACAAATGTGAAAACATGAACTGTTGTTTCCTTTAGATAACACAGAGCTAAGCTTTCTGCACGCAACACCACAAACTCTTCCCAGCACCCCTCTCGCCTACTCTCGCTTACGTTTCCACCGTTGTCTTTCTTCAACACCTCAGCTCTTTTTAGATTTTAGAGTGTGACTTCAGTCTCAGGTTAGGAATCATCTCCATAATGTTGTTGACAATTATATTAACAACAATTTTAGTGGCAGATGCCCCAAAGTTTGACATTGCAGCCGGTATCGTTGCTGCCAGTTGAAGCGCTCTTGCTAAATATATTACCAGTTTTTTATTAGTCAATAAGGCCCAAAATGATATCAAAATATGGTCCAAGTTAATACATTAAAAGTTTCTCTTTAACAGTCTCATTAAAGGTCCATGCTGTAATATGAAGGCTGATAAATCGACATTTCCTTGTGTAATTTCTAGAAAGGAGCCCAGATCCAGCCGACCTTTTCTCTGTGCCGAGAGAGCCACAAAACTCAGGTGTGGCTTTGTTTCTTAGTTCTGAGGTAGGCATACAGTGTGCTACTTATTTCAAGTTGAATATTGGTAACCAGATTTAAAAGTGACTAAATCATTCTATAATATAAACAAAGCTGGAAAAACACACCACCCAAATACAACAGTCAAGTCATAGAAAAGGTTTGGACCACAAACAACATTTTTTTTTTTTTTATAGTTATGTTAAAAGGAAAATGTGTAAAGCAGTTTATAAGATCAATTTGAAATGAATATTTATTATCATTGTTTCTCCATCCTCCTAAAGCCTCTTGAGTACGTCTACGTGTGCTATGCCTGAAACCGCAGATCTACAGAGATGTGTGACGATGCTGGTAAACTCAAGTGATGTGAAGGTATCAAGTAAAATTACATTTTGATTTATCTTTTATTTACAAAAGACAATTGTTCCATTCTTTTTTGCTCACTTTTCTGTACTGCATCCTTAAAACATGCATGTTGGATAGTTTTTTTTGTCTTTTTCTTTTTAAATTATTCCACCACATTAAAACTAATTTAACATTGTTTTTACTCCTATTTAGAAATCTGATGCTATGCTGTATGCTCCGTCAAATAATGACATTGAAGTAAGTACAAATTCAGCTTTAATTTTAGTTTGGGAGAAAGATAAAAACAACAAAAAAAAAAAAGTGTGACAAGCTACAAGGAAACTTAGGGTTTGAAGAATTAACAAAATAATTTGTTGTTTTTTACTTGCATTGGATGTGGAAGGAGATGTTGGTTTGGTGGGGGAGGGCAGAGGGCTGAGGTGAGCTAGTGGCCGGTAGAGACGAAGGCTGGCTGTGAGCGAGGTTGGGAGGAGGATGGTTGACAGCAGACAAAGCTGGGCAGAGCAGAGAGATTAGCAGGCAATCAGGCAGTATTGCTTTAACCAGGAGACAAGGATTAGTAAACAGCAACATGGAGCACAAAGTTAGAATTAATGTTTCCAAGCAGCAAAGAATGAAACTAGCACACTGGATGAAAGAACAACCTGGTGGTGAATGGGTGAAGAACCGGGGCTGACACACTGCAGGGCTGATGAGATAATCCAAAAAAAACATGCACCTCAAGTCAGGTTACCTGGCGCCGCGCTAGTGGCAGCCTGTTGCAGCAGCTCCCCCCTGAGAGCCCCCCTGCTGTAGCGAAGAAATTTCCCCTCGGGGATTAATAGAGTACTATAAAATAAAAATTAAAAAAAATAATGGGTCGCAGATGGAGCCAGGGAGTGTGAGAAGAGTGCCACGCATACAACACACACACACACACACACACACACACACACACACACACACACACACACACACACACACACACACACACACACACACACACACACACACACACACACACACACACACACACACACGCATGCACGCATGTTAATGGCCAAATCCTGGAGGTCACATTGAATCTCTGCTGTTCTCTAAAAACTGTTCAAACATAATTAAAGCCACAACGTAGCTTCATCCCAGTAAACACAGCAGTGTTATTCATCTTGAGTTAATCCCACAAACACATGCCAGTGGTACCCCGACCCAATTGTTCTCTTTCACCAGCATATGAGGGTGCATCAATCATTTCTGAGACTGGTCCTGTTGCACAGTACCGTGAAGTGCACAGACCACAGAGAAGCTGTAACCTCTGTGAGTAAATACTCCAAGTTTTGTCACTTGATCAAAATCAGCGCTTGAGTTACAAATAGTTTTGTTAGCAGTGCTCCAGCAGTGAAATGTTGTACACACTTGAAACTTGAACAGAGAACGCACATCAAAGTTTGTAACAAATTATTGGGCAACAGAAAGAAGTCACAGGGAGCCGAATCCAGTGAGTAGGGGTGGTGGGGCACATTGGAATGTTGCAGAACCAAAGAGCCATCACGCCATAGTTTGGGTTGATTGCACTGACCGTTTTCATTCAGTCACCTGAGACCATTACAGTTGAACTTGGTGTAGACAGTCTGACACTGGGGGACGAATTCATGGTGCACAAACCCGTGATGGTCAAAGAAAACCCACCTGGTTGCTCCTAACCTATTCAGTATTGGACAGTGACGGTCTTCCCACTTTGGAAATGCAAATGTCCCTCAAAACACCTCTCCAGGCTCATTGCTTCATTGCTCTAGGCCTCCTGAAGCATTTTAAGGGTCTCCGATGCAGATTTCCAGAGTTTGACTCAAAATCTAATGTGCGCCCTGTGGTCATGATCACGTGTAACTCGGGTGCTGATTTTGATCAAGCGAAGAAATTTGTAACTCTTTAAGATCCAAACCTTGCCAACCTTTTGAATTTATTCTGCTGTACTAGTTGATAAAATGCATACATTTGTTATCAAGTTTCAGCTTTTTAGTTATCAATACCTGCATAATGAGGGATTTGTCCTCTATACCTGTTCATTAACTAAATCTGTAACTTTATGTGTCCAAAATGAGGATTTCTTTTTCTCCTAGGAAAACTGCATAAATATGTTGCTCAAATGTTACATGTTGGAGTTGATGATGGTCATCAATGAGTTGGATATCAAGGGTAACCCAGCACAATGCATCTTTCATTTCAATGAAGCACTGCATCCTGAAGTAAATGTAAGTGTGACATTTTCAATTGTACCTTTCATTCTCACATTGCCACAGAGCTAGAGCTAACAAACCCATCGTAACATTACACACAAAACCTTTGTTGTTTTATTAATGTTTAAACATTGGTTTAATTGTATCTCCTTTAAACTTCAGGTTGACTGTCCACCATGTGAAGCATACTCTCTTAATAATATTACAATATTCCTGGATAGACTAAATTACCTTTTGGAAAAAATTTACGTCTCGCAGTATCTTCCTAAAACATAATAAGATGTAAATACTCTAAGCTACAAATGTGTATTTGTGTAAATTTGTAAAGAATTGCGTGCTTTTTATGTATAGATTACACTGTAACTGTAACAACCAGTGCCACACACCATGCCATCCTGAAGGATGAATTAATAGTTTTTTCTATATAATAGAACGACTGCATTAATGTGAATGTACAGCAGGATTATATTCATTGTTTGTTTTTAACTTGGCCTCACGATCTGTTGCAAAATTGTACTGTATATACAGAATGTATGTCATTAAGCTAAACACTACCTAATGTAACACCTATTCAACTGTATGCGCCTCATGACCTGCTCATTCCAGTAAATAATACTTTACCTGTAGAGTCTTTTATTTGAATTCTTGTACCTATGATTGTATTATTTGTGGAGTGTCTTTTGTAAATGAGCAAAAGTTATGTTTATGCACATTGTTCAGACTAAAAGCAGCCCCTCTTTAAGATAACAAAGTGTTAGCGTTGGTGTCGCCTCAGGAACTGATGAGGCATACGAAGGACTTGCATACAGTGGTGTGAAAAAGTGTTTGCCCCCTTCCTGATTTCCAATTTTTTTTGCATGTCTGTCACACTTAAATGTTTCAGATCATCAAACAAATTTAAATATTAGTCAAAGATAACACAAGTAAACACACACACACACACAAAAAAATGCAGTTTTTAAATGAAGGTTTTTATTATTAAGGGAGAAAAAAAATCTAAACCCACATGGCCCTGTGTGAAAAAGTGTTTGTCCCCTCCTGTTAAAACACAACTTAACTGTGGTTTATCACACCTGAGTTCAATTTCTCTAGCCACACCCAGGCCTGATTACTGACACACCTGTTCTCCATCAAGAAATCACTTCAATAGGACCTGACTGACAAAGTGAAGTCGACCAAAAGATCCTCAAAAGATAGACATCATGCCGAGATCCAAAGAAATTCAGGAACAAAGGAGAAAGAAAGTAATTGAGATTTATCAGTCTGGAAAAGGTTCTAAAGCCTAAAGTTTCTAAAGCTTTGGGACTCCAGCGAACCACAGTGAGAGCCATTATCCACAAATGGAGAAAACATGGAACAGTGGTGAACCTTCCCAGGAGTGGCCGGCCGACCAAAATTACCCCAAGAGCGCAGCGACGACTCATCCGAGAGGTCACAAAAGACCCCACAACAACATCCAAAGAACTGCAGGCCTCACTTGCCTCAGTTAAGGTCAGTGTTCATGACTCCACCATAAGAAAGAGACTGGGCAAAAATGGCTGCATGGCAGAGTTCCAGGACGAAAACCACCGCTGAGCAAAAAGAACATTAAGGCTCGTCTCATTTTTGCCAGAAAACATCTTGATGATGTCCCAAGACTTTTGGGAAAATACTCTGTGGACTGACGAGACAAAAGCTGAACTTTTTGGAAAGTGTGTGTCCCATCACATCTGGTGTAAAAGTAACACCGCATTTCAGAAAAAGAACATCATACCAACAGTAAAATATGGTGGTGGTAGTGTGATGGTCTGGGGCTGTTTTGCTGCTTCAGGACCTGGAAGACTTGCTGTGACAAATGGAACCATGAATTCTAATGTCTACCAAAAAAACCTGAAGGAGAACGTCTGGCCATCTGTTCGTGACCTCAAGCTGAAGCCAACTTGGGTTCTGCAGCAGGACAATGATCCAAAACACACCAGCAAGTCCACCTCTAAATGGCTGAAGAAAAACAAAATGAAGACTTTGGAGTGGCTTAGTCAAAGTCCTGACCTGAATCCTATTGAGATGCTGTGGCATGACCTTAAAAAGGTGATTCGTGCTGGAAAACCCTCCAATGTGGCTAAATTACAACAACTCTGCAAAGATGAGTCGGCCAAAATTCCTCCACATCTGTAAAAGACTCATTGCAAGTTATCGCAAACGCTTGATTGCAGTTGTTGCTGCTAACGGTGGCCCAACCAGTTATTAGGTTTAGGGGGCAAACACTTTTTCACACAGGGCCATGTGGGTTTGGATTGTTTTTTCTCCCTTAATAATAAAAACCTTCATTTAAAAACTACATTTTATGTTTATTTGTGTTATCTTTGACTAATATTTAAATTTGTTTGATGATCTGAAACATGTAAGTGTAACAAACATGCAAAGAAATCAGGAAGGGGGCAAACTGGTTTATAATAATCTGAGATGGGATTTTATTCTTTTGGATTTTGTCTGATTATGAAGTAAAAATTTTAAATACAGTGTTTATTTTACTAATCAAATGGCTTTAACAGGGATTCAGACCAGAAACAGATAATTAATATACTGTACACACATTATCTAAAGACTGGTTTGCTCACACGCTGCACTTTTTTTTTTGCTACTTGAGCCACGAAAACTAAGTGGAAATGTGTAAAGTGCATTTATTTTACAAGTAAAACAAGTTTGGCAAAACAGACTTTTTGATTTTCTAAACACTTTTTGTCTGAAAGTTGCATTTCCTCTGACCCATCTAGAACGGCTAAGTTTTATTATGATCATGTTTAAGTGTTGTGTAGGAGGCTGCTGCATACTGAGAAGTGACAGTCCTCAGGCACAAGTCTGTACATTAGCATTAGGAAGGAAAACTAGAGGAGCTGGTTCAGCACCGCTGCCGAGGCAGACTGTATCTGTGATCAGGACTGCAGCCTTGGGATGACACAGCCGTCTCTGTGAGAGAACCCATGGCTGTGCTGTTTTTGTTACGATGATCGCTGTGACACGTCTTTTTAATGGGTGGAACATTGACTACACCCAGCAGTGTTTTTTTTCTGGCTGAGCATTGTATTGATGCTGCTATAGAGCGATAGTTACTTTATTAATCCCACAAGGGTACATTTTTTCGCTGAACTCTTGTGGTATTCCAGTGACACATCTGTCATCGAGGGACTGCTGGTTCAAATCGTAACAGTCGGACATCCCCATAGCACTAAATAGTCAACCAGAAATATGAGAGAAGTTCAAGTAATAACCATATCCAAAGACAGCTTTGGCCAACGCACAGGCAGAGCATCTCTCTCTCTCTCTCTCTCTCTCTCTCTCTCTCTCTCTCTCTCTCTCTCTCTCTCTCTCTCTCTCTCTCTCTCTCTCTCTCTCTCTCTCTCTCTCTCTCTCTCTCTCTCTCTCTCTCTCTCTCTCTCTCTCTCTCTCTCTCTCTCTCTCTCTCTCTCTCTCTCTCTCTCTCTCTCTCTCTCTCTCTCTCTCTCTCTCTCTCTCTCTCTCTCTCTCTCTCTCTCTCTCTCTCTCTCTCTCTCTCTCTCTCTCTCTCTCTCTCTCTCTCTCTCTCTCTCTCTCTCTCTCTCTCTCTCTCTCTCTCTCTCTCTCTCTCTCTCTCTCTATGCAGCTATCCGTACGACCAGCTGTCGCTTTTAATCCTGTGTTTTTTTTTCTTGAAGTGCTTCTTGTCGACCTTATTCAATAAAATACGTTGGCTTGTGATTTTCCACACAGGGCTAAAGTTAGTCTGAATGCAACCTCACTGCATTGAGGATGGTCATCCTCAAGTAATCCACTTGTAAAAAGTTGCTCCACATCGCAACTACAGATCAAAACTCCCCTAAGTATCTTTATATATAAAAAGTTGCAAATTATTTTGCTCTTCAACTGTAAAGATTTCATTAAGATTTAGGAGAATGTAGTTTAACCGTTTTCTGCCGAACGAGAGAGAAACCGAATGTGGGTACAAGTGGTAAGGAGGGTCCAGGAAATCTAAAGATGGTTATGGTTTCCTTGAACTTCATGACAGACAATCAGTATTTGATTGAAGTGTCAACATCCATTTATTAATGCTGTTTGAGCTCTTCATTGTAAAGCTGTGCTGTCAGAGTGGAACTTGGAATATGTTTATGTCTCTTTTCAACAGCAGTTGGGTTGCAATTAGATAACCATTGTTCAGAAGGAAATAGAGCCAATGCATGGCTCACAGCCAACAGTCACTAATACATCAAATAAAGATAACATAGTAGCAGGTCTTGGATTAGGCCTGGGTTTCAAATTTGGCAATTGGAGTTGCCAAAATCTAAAACATAGATAAGACATGAAACTGACATGTTTTTTGTGTTTTTTGACACACATTTGGCATTAATTCTGTAGTTGCCAGGAGAAAAATTAATCAGTGATGGGAAATACATGGGAACAGACATCTTGCTGCCTCCGTGAATTCTTTCAGCACGAACGAACAACAACCAGCCAAAGTACAGTTTCCAAAGGATTTACTCAAACACAAACAATGTATCAATGACTGTGTGCTCTGCTGCCGAGCATCTGAGAATATGTCACACGTATGTGTCATACATCAGGTCTGCAGCCAGCCTGCTGCTCAGTCTCTCCAGGAGTGCAAGCCCTCTGGTGTCCTGAGACTTGGTTTTTAAAGAGGAAGAGAGGAACAATCAGGTATTCGATTCAGCTGGGCTAATTAAAGTTGCTGTAAAGTAAATTCCAAGATTTGCTTCTCTCAGTACATTATATACGTGTGAAATAAGTCGCTGAAAGCATGTGCAAAGTTTGAAAACTTTGTCGCACTGAAATGTGGAGTTAGACCGTTAAACAGTTTCTCATCCGTCTTCAGCTCAGGTTTTTTTTAGGTGGGGCTAAAAGCTAGCCTATCGACGTCACAAGGCTACCGCACAGACGGTTTAGATATCTCTTTCATATATTTATTTTTGATACCCTTTGTATAAGATATTATTTGTCCTCTTAGATAAGCTTTTAGCATCTCTGGATATCTGTGTGCACTTTTGTGAAATGGCCCGATGAGGTCCATGCCAATCTGCTCAAATGAGACCTCCATTAATGGCAGAGGGCGCAAAAGTGCCCTCGGAATGGCCGGATGGTTTTCCAATTGACACTCCGGGCAGGATGCAGACCAACGGCGCACATCCCCCCAGATACCTGGCCAATAAAATCAGGTTATTATCTGGTACAGTGTTTTTTCATACCCCATGTGGCCATGTGTACGGGACACAGGATCTGTGCTGAAATAAAGTTAATCTCTCCCTGATCTTTTACCATTAAGAATCCCTGACCTATTTCAATAAATTACTCAACACCACACTACACATACACAAATCACAAGTTGCCTCACACATTCCATTGTAATTACATTTCTCATTCCTTTCCTGCCTTCATGTATATCTGTATTATATTTCCATCACAAATTGGCATCAGGAACACACCTTTGTGATGGAAATCGTGGAGATGAGGTGGAGAAAGTAGAGGAGACCGATTTGGGTGTGACGTTTATTGGTCAATCGAGGAGAGAGGCCACAACGTGTGGCAATGCCGGATTGCTACACCTCTCTGTCTGGACTCAACTATAGGAACACCTTGTGTCCTTGGCTGAATACCGTGAGACCGAGAGTCAGACATGCTCAACATGTAGCAGGAACAGTTAGTTCCTGGGGTCAGGGTGTTCCTTATGTCAGGACTATCCATCCATCCATCCATCCATCCATCCATCCATCCATCCATCCATCCATTATCTATACCCACTTTATCCTGAACAGGGTCAGGGAAGGGCTGGAGCCTATCCCAGCTCACTTAGGGCGAAGGCAGGGTTCACCCTGGACAGGTCGCCAGCCTAACACAGGGCCAACACAGAGACAGACCAGAAACAAAGACCATTCACGCTCTCATTCACACCTAAGGGCAATTTGTAGAACCATCAATTAACCTGAGAGGCACGTTATTGGATGGTTGGAGGAAGCTGGAGTACCTGGAGAGAACCCAGGGAGAACATGCAAACTCCACACAGAACGGCCCAGGCCCGGATTCAAACCTGGAACCTTTTTGCTGTGAGGCGACCATGCTAGCCACTCTACCACTGTGCCGCCATGTTAGGACTAAACAATAGAATTTTCTTGACAATATATATGCTTTGTCTCATATTATAATTTTTTTTCTTGTCTATTATGTTATATTGTATAGACAAATAATGTTCAATTACATGTACACCTGTAAAAAACGCATGCAAATCATTACACATATATCTCTATACAATCAGTACAAAGATGAAATCATTCTTTAATTTGAAATGGGCATTTGTAAATGTCAAATGTATCACACAACTAATCTTTTCAAACATGCATAGAAGTCCAAGGTATCAACCCCCAGAATATAAAACTACTTTAGAGTTAAAAAAAATAAATAATTAATTTGTTTCCAATGATCAAGCTGCACTTAATTTGGTCTCACTGGGCTGTATCAATAGAGATATACAAACATGATAGAACATTTGGTTTGAAACACAAGTAGATGTAAAGTTAAGGGAAAAACAATGATAGGAAGGTTTAGACCTGAACATGTGATATTATAAAAATGAACAGATCTCATTCTTGAGAACAATAGAAGTGCATAAAGTCATCTACACAAGGTCAGGCTTTAAGTGTTGCACTTCTTGTAAAACTTAGAACATTAAAACCCTCCTATTTTGCATTTCATTGTGGAGAGGAGTATTTATTCCACAAAAATCACTGGAGCATGGTCGTCCACTCCTGAACATGGGAACTGTAACTAACAAAAAAAAGTTTAGAGATCCACTTTGTTTTTTTCATCGCCACATAACCAGCAAACAATCCCAACCGGTGAGTATTTTAATCACACAAACACTCACTTTAAAAACAATCTGCAGAAGAGAAATTCCTCACGCATACAAACAAATGCAGTATAAACTGTTTGAGGTGTTGAAAGACTCATTAACATAAACTGCACACACTGATTGTCTACATCTTTGGCTTGCACTCACAGATGAACAGTTTATTGCTGCTTAAACCATTAAAAAAAAGCAGGAAAATGCATTTCTTTTACAAGTAACATGTATAATTCAGCTTGGGATTGAATAAACCCCTTTTTCTTTAGGCTTATGCATGTACACCTCTCCCATACCAGAGCAAACAAAAACAAACAGCAACAACAAAAAAACATCCAGTAGGTGTTTTCATTCTGAACAATACAACATTTTATATCCTCACTATTATTTATAACCTTTGATATATTTACTACTTGGACAACACTGAGAGAGTACTTTGACAGTACGTGGCTCACGTCCTCATGAGTCAACTTTGCCATAAGTCCCCTCCGGAGGTCGGTAGCACTTGGGGAAGGCCATCAGCTGCAACATGTTGAAGGCATATTTCCTGCATCTAATATTCTTTTGAACGTTCTCAATCCGACATCCTTCTCTGATGATCAAAATAAAGAGGGTGAGGAGGAATGAGGAAAGAAAAGAAAAGAGAACAAACAAAAGTAAACATGAGTGAGATCTAAAAATCATGTTTGTAATGAGAATGACAAATGCAGGCCTGTAAAGGAAGCTTCTCACTAATTTGTGTCATTGAATTTGGTTAATCAATGTGCAACCTGTTTGCATTTTTCTTTAAAAAAAGAAGAAGAAAGAATAAGCAGCAAAATATATAATGTATACATATTAAACAACTGGAAAGAGCTGAAAGATGCAAGCTGCAGAAGGCCCGTTCAAACCTGAGACAGCTAGAGCAGTTTGCTCTGGAAGAGTGAACCAAATGACCTGTTGACAGGTGCGCAAGTCTCACTGAGAGCTACACAAGTCGTCTGTTTGCAGGTACTGTATTCCCTCTAAAGTGCTTCATGTTGCTGTTGTCGTTATTATTTAACAATTAAAAATATTCTGTTGAATCAAAAATCTGAAGCAAAGTCTGATTTGTATTAAATATGGGATAAACAAGGATGGAGGCTGACCACTTTCCTCAGTTTCAAGTTTTTTCAGAGGAAATGGTGTGCTTTTCCCATTTTTCTGAAACAGTATCAACAAACTATTTCACAACTGTAAAAAATATCAGGAGGATTACAATGGAAACCCATTATGAACCATATTATTGCTGCCAAGATGGTGTGGAATAATGCAGTCACATTATGAAGATATTTCCAGTCCCATCTCACACAAAGACAGCATTGTCTGCTGTACAATAAATACTTTTGGGCAAGACACGAAATGTCAGTGAAGTTTTAGTTTGAATGTCTTACATAAAACTATCCCTGGATTAACACGTTACTTTAAATACTTTAAATCCAGGTTTTCAAATTGAGCTCAAAGGAAATAATGAAAGAAGTCGCTACAAAGATTATGCAAGGTTCACCATTGGGAGAGAAATGAAAACATCTTTTTTAAATTGTATTTTTCATATTGTGATCTGAATGAAGTAAAAGAAAAAGTGAGCAGTGGAGTACAATTTTTTTTTTTTTTTTTTTAAAGGGATCTGATGGGATTCTGTTGCACAACATCTTATAACTTTGTGAGTATTTCATAATATCCTACATGACCATACTCGTACTGTACTCAAAGGTTTTTCTTCACATTGGAATCCACCATTGAGAAAATCTTACCATGAGGACCATGTAGTTGTTTGATAATTCTTTCATTTTTTTTTTCTAACAACAGAATATGCTGTGATGATGATCACAGGATTACAGTATATCACAAACTCCTAAAAAGCTACATAATGGAGTTCGGATGTTTGGTGTGGTTTATAATTAAGTTTGAACTGTTGACATATAGCTAAACAGGAAGGGGCTCACTCAGCAGGGAGTCTTACAATCCTGATAAGTTTAGAAAAAGGCTGTTTCAAATTGTGACCTCATACCCACGATGAGCACAGAAGAGCACTGCTCACTGCTACATAATATCATTACAACTGACTTTTTACACATGTAATGTTACAGCAAGGCAGTGAGGAGCTACACCGGGCTATTCTTAACAATGTGTGACTACATGTGCTGACATAGAAGCAAGTTAACTCAGTATTAGGACAGAAATATCTGTGTATCAAAGCAAGTGTTAAAGAGTTGTCAGTAGCAGAAAAGGAAACTCATGCAAACGGACGAAACACAAGCAAGAACAGAAATGCTTCAAATAAATAAAGAAACCCAACTAAATTGACAAATGTGTAAATTAAAAGATATTTACGCTCCACTACAAATACAGAAACACTATCAATCTTACACAGCAGACATTTCCAGACATTTTGTTGAAGTTGGCTACCTGCCAGTGATGTTGAAAAATGAACTCCAACCTGTTTATCTGTTCAGTGTACTGGTACCTTTGAAACTTCTTTTGTGCATGAAAAACATACGTCGCTCCCTTTTGTATTAACTCTCTCTCTCTAAAAAACAAGGTTTTGATTCATCAGATTTTAAATGTAACTTCTGTTACTACTTTAAATACCATATCGTCCGTTTCCTTTAAAGATAATAGTTTTAATATTCTATACAGTTTTGTATTATGCTATAAAAAGACCAAAACCAACAATAACTTGATCCCAATAAGAATATCGACACCTTATTTTTGACACAGTAATGAAAAACTATTAAAAACACTTCAATTATTCTGGGTGAAATGTTCCCACATCGCCATGAATGTAGCCGCTATGATGTATTTTAAAGTGAATCCCACACATACCGTTCTCATTAATGCTAACAGTAATGCATGAATTTGTGGCAAAGTGATAAAGAGAGCGTAGGGAAATCGGACCGTATTGATACATGGACCTGTGCAGTGTTGTTGTTCGAAGTGAGATAAACACAGAAAAACATCAGGCTTGATCTTTAAGCTACACATTAACATAGTCATAGTTTTTGTTTATATTGTTTATACGTTTGGATTTCAGTGAGTCTAAACTTTATGTTTGTATTAGTTTTGAAGTCTTGATCTTGTCAGATAATATGGACTAACTTACCAAAAAAACAACAACTAGTAAATCTGGGGAGAGTAAATGTTTAATAGCTGATTTTGTTACCTAATACCATCTGATGGAAATCAATTTTCCTTGTCCTCCACTACTGCAGAGCGATTAATGCCCCACAGCCTGAGGTCGATAATAAACCACTTGCACTAATTACCCTTACACAAAAAGCCCGTTAGCTCATAATACCCCCACTAATAAAAGAATAATCAGCAAACAGAAAAAAAGCAGTGCGTAGAGATGGCATTGTCAGCACTTTATTGATATTTTGCAAGCAGAAAAACAAGACTTAAAATGAGCCACACAACCAGTAAGTGGGAGCTAACAAGCAGCAGGGCAATGGGATAAAAGTGTCGCGACGCTGGCTTGTTCTCTGTCACGGTGCCAGCCTCGGGATCCTCCCACTGCCCAATGTCTCCCTGGGTCAGCCGACTGCAGGGGTGCCCATCAGAGTGAAACAGAGCGAACAGAGACAGATCAAAACACTGCGATGTTAGTACAATATAGATGCTGTCTAAGTGGATTTCCTAGCACAGATTGACGGCTTGAGAGTCATCACAGGCTCAAACCAGAAGGCCCACTTAGACACAGACGGCGGCCACAGATGGAGCAAGAATATGAGAAACGTGCACACCAACAACTGCACTGTCAGCCACAGAATTAAATGATTGGAGAGTGGAGGAAGGAGACATGCAGTTTTTAATGCAAGTTCAATGATAAAAGCATTACCTGGAATTTGTATTCACTACATCTAATCCAGCTGACATGCGTTCACTGAAGTCCAGAGTGAAAGAATTGTGTTACAGCTTAAGTTAAACAGGTTTTTGTAGGATTCGAGACTTCTGTGTTGACTTTATTTGGGATCAGCTTTTCACCACATTAACACCTTGTTTATAACCGATTTAATTCAATGTCTGCAAGTTGAAAATATATTTATCAAAACCCGCCTCTACATTAGATAATCAGCACCTTTGGACAAGTGCAGACATTTGTTCATTTTACTGTCAGAGACCAGAGGTCCATGTGGGAAACTCATGACAATATATGACCTCTTCAGCCATTGTAGGTAATGAAACTACACAAAAATGCATCATGGGAAGAACATACATGAAATACCTGACACTACTGACAAGAAGACTCAACGACAGACCAGCTAGATATGTAAATACAAAATGTGGCTACGCAATAAACGTCACGTCTTGTACAATAAAACACAACTGTTAAGTTCACACCCAGTGATTTATTGTATTGACAATATCACTGTTGGGTACATAAATACCTAAGTATATTATAACATTACAACCAACCGACCCAGCATGTCTAATCACCAACATAAAAGTTCCCCACATTTTTACGAATAAATAAACCAATTCTGTCACAGAATTAGTCAAGCTGATTTTCAACATTGTTGTAAAACCTTTACTGACTCACCAGGTTTATAAATGATTTCCTAAAGTGATGATGTTCGGTAATGCTGACACTTTCAACCTGATGAACCCAAACAAAAGCAGTGTTCATTATAATAAATGCACAGATTTTAGTGGTGACACTGGACCAAATATAAATAGTAATGTTAATTAATTTAAATCAGTGCCAATATGTTACTAAAATTACGGTAAAAGGATGTCCAACATGACATTGTTTTGTTTGACACACAAACATTAATGTATCAAGATTTTCCTTCATTTTATAAAGCTGACCAATTTTTGGGATCTCCTCCTTTTACTTCCATTTTAACACAAAATTATCAATAAATAATTTGTATTAAAACATCGTCAAGTACAAAAGTTTGGTTTCAGATGCACGGCCTTTGTTAATTTAGAACCAAATAACTAGTGTTTCAAGAATTGAATGACAACACAGATGGTCAAAGGGGATTACGTCATTGACCTTGAAGGACATCACAGCGAATCACTGGAGTGTCCTGTAACAACTAAAATACAGCGTCCTCTTTATGTGTTCAGATCTCCATCACTGATTGACAGCCTGTATGTTTACTTATTATGCCAATATAAGCTAAGCAGACCAGAAGAGTTCTCTAGAGATCTTACAGGCAGAACAGTGAGTTCTACTGTGATTGTTTTTCTTTTCATGGCTTTTTTACATTGAACATTAAACATGAGCAGGTTTGAGAAGAGTCATCAGGATTTGTTTTTGCACAAACGACACGTGAGTTAATGCCCATCACATCAGTCGAATTAACTGCATTATTCTGTTGTGCTACTTAATAAAAAACAAGTTATTATTCAGTAGGACTTGTGGTTTGCTTATTCAATTACCAAGCTTAATTTACACTAATTTGTGACCCTGATCAGTTGTACAATATGTTGAATCATTGATTTGTGGCCAGTAGTTTTGAACCTCATTGATTGTATTTGTGTCTTACTTCTCTTACTCACAACACAGCTGCAATGCATGGGCCTGTACGGCCTCTATATGCCTGCCACAGGCATTTCAGGCATGCACCTCACCAACATCCTTACAAAACTTCTAAAGCTACACCTTATCAGATTTAAGCAGATGTTTACCCTACTGGCAAACATGGACATTAAAGGCAGCAGCGTCCCTGCAGCAGCGATAGGAACATGCATGGTTGCCTTTAAATGTGAGGGATGGTGTTGGTGGTGGAGGAAGCACATGATGATGTTTACGCGGGCACATCTAATGATGATAGGCTACGAGGGGAAGGTGCAGACAAAATATCTTTGATGTGTGATGGATGCTGTGGGTGCAGGTTATTACTTTAACCAGAGGTTCGTAATAACAAGTCTATTCAGGTTTATTCGGTACTACTCCAAAAAAAAAAGCTCCTAAAAATGACAAAAAGAGACTGCCCTTCTCCAAAAGATTACTTCATAAGTCTTGTGTGCAAGCAGATTATTATAACCCACAGTTACATTTTAAAGTTAAGCTGCATCTACAGGTCGGATAAATAACAACAGTCTGGTGTTCTGGAGAAGTGACGCAGTTCTGATGACGTCAACATAATATGTGTTTTTCCTTGTTATCAGGAGGGGTAGGTGGGTGGTTTGATACAACAGCTGACTTTTTTTTTTTTTATTGTACTCTATTAATCCCCGAGGGGAAATTCATTCGCTACAGCAGCATCCCGAGGGGGAACCCACGCAAGCACAGGGAGAACATGCAAACTCCGCACAGAAAGGCCCAGGACCGGATTTGAACCCGGAACCCTTTTTGCTGTGAGGCGACAATGCTAACCACTGCACCACCGTGCCCCCGACTTCAGTGCAGGAGACCGCTGTTCGCTTCACTTTTTTAAATCAGCCTTTTTTGTGGACATGATAACATTGCATAACTTTAGAATGTATTAACTTTAACATACAACACTTTTGACGTGATTATTTGAACCCAAACCATTATCTTTCCCTAACCCTAATCAAGTGGTTTTTTTTGGCTTAAGGGGCGCTAATATAGGAAACACTCCAGTGGGTCGTATTCGAGGGTAGGAACAAACAAACTGATTTCTTAGAAATTCCTCTAAAATAATATGAAACATCCAACCGTGTCTCTCCAGAATTAACATCCTGGTTACACTAAATAAGTCACAGATCCCACTGTCAATTAATGTCACCAAAACCAGGACATTGTCCCTGGAAAGACTGCTAAAGTTTTTAATGTTTTTCATTATTGTGAGCGCCGTTAGACCGTGGTGATGGCAGAAGTCTCAAATGACTGAGATTTTATCAGAGCAAAAAAAAGTTATCTGAATGGCTACATATTGGAGGTCAAAGCAGAACAACATGTCAATATGACATTTTAAGTGCAGTACGTTAAGACTGGCTGGAATAATAACTTGCACCCGTGATAGTTTGATGCCATCTTTAATTTCTATCTTACCTCCGCATGCAGTCCAGAGCTCGAATGAAGAAGTCCTTGCTGAGCTGGTGTTCATCACGTAGGAGGGCACACTGCTCTAATGTGACAGACATGGATGTTCGGTCTTTGGCACTTTTACAGCTGGTAAATCTGATGCCATTTAACCTTCGGCAGATCTGGAGGGAAGTGGAGAAAAAAACATTAATCATTAATGTGAAATGTTCCTTTTTTTGATCATTTAGTGATTCAACTTTTAAAGAGCCTTGTTATACATGTGTGTTTTATTCTAACAGACTTTAAATCAGATGAAACTATAAAAAAGGAAATTACACATTTGTTGAAATAAAATTTATATATTTTGTGATATACAGTGATATAACACCTAAACAACAGGTACCTGCTATGCAATTATATTATAACATGTAGCTTAGATTTGTGTTTCCCCCAACTTATTACATTTATTGAAAAAAATGCTGCTGCTGATGTCTTTAAATAAAGATCCTGTTAATTTGATCAAGTATAGAAAGGCCATGTGACATGTATTCTAATGTCACTCAGTCTGTCAAACACTTTGAGCCAGACAAAAATATCTCAACAGGTACGAGACAGATTATCATGGTTATTTGTAGTTCCTTGAGGATGAATCCTATTTACTTTGGTGATCGGAGTTAAATGTTTCCACCAATATTGAAAGAAATGTCTCCATTATAACACATTAAATAAAAAATTAAAAAAACATATACACATCATATCCATGTAAAGGGGACATAATATATATGATTTACAGTGCAAAAACCTCTTTTTTAACTGTTTATCTCACACCCTAAGATAAGCTTGTTACCTTTTAAAATGATTTCCCCTTTGTTCTAATTTATTAATTGAATTTAATGTATTCATAATCTTATTTTTATTTTTTTTAAACCAGACTAACAGAAGAAGTCAGTGTGGATGGTCTCTGTGCAAATGGATGTTGAATCTTAAGTTGTGTATCTCATACAGGCCCAGTTAGCTAATTAAATACATTCATACAGATTTCAGCTGTGTGAGGGAAAAAAAAACTTACTGAACAACCTCAGAGACAAAGGCTACGTAACCGATGACTGTTTGTGGGCATGCACAAACAACACTATCCTTTTTTACACAATAAACATGATATGTCCCCTTTAACATCAGCACAGAGGTGACAGGCACGACTGCAGACTCTTTTTCTTGTTAGAATATATTCGCACAGTGACTTCTGTTAATCACAAGGACTGTAAGAACATGTATAACAATTCACTGACAGGTACTGAATATAACAAGATAATAAAGATCAGCATGTATTGTCTTTCAAAGTCAACTCATCATGCTCAGACAGTTGCTTTTTGTTTGGCTCAGTGCTCCCATTAAAGCCCATGAAATATTAATATGCCACAAACATAACATTAAAACACATCAAGTGTTGCGAGATCATAGTTACCTTTGTTATGCAAGATGGAACATTTTGTCATACGGTTGAGAGGAAACAATCTTCCTTGACGAGGACAGAGAGTTACAATAAAAACATCACTCACCGTTCCAGCAATCCACAGTATCTCCACATTCTTCCTCTTCTTTGTGATGACATTCTGTCCCAAGGTTTCAAGTAATTCCTTTATGTCAGTCTGTGTGTGAAAACACGGTAGACCTGTTTGTAGAAAAATATGAACACATTGCCAGCTCAGATGGGAATGAAGTTTATGTTGGATTAATGTCAACAGAAAAAAAGAAAACAGAATTCACCTCATATTTTTTACATTATTAAATTCACACTCTTTTCGTAAAAAATACTACAATTATATATTAAAACTTCTGATGTAATTCTGATAGTCAATACATGTAATGCTTTACCCACATCTTTGTAACTACACTTTGGTACAGCGGTGAGACCAGGAACATAAGTCAGAGTATTTCTAAGAGATTTACAAAGAAGAAGAGTATTTGTCCCTGGTCAAAGAATTTTTAGAAAATTGTGCACTTACATTCTAGTGGCACCTTTTCACTTAACGATTTGTAATAGGCCTCTAATGTCTCAAAGTTCTTCTGGTTTATTCTTTCTTGTAGGGAGATATCGCCAAACCTGAGAGGATAAATACGGGCAGTTATGGAGAACAATCATCAATATGCTTAATGTCTTTCCTCACCTGTTCACAATCTTTCATGTGATGTAACTGCAATGCACATCAGTAAATGCTGCATTCAGAAAATAAAAAACATGATTTTACATGGACTGTTTTTGCTTTTTAAGAAAACTCAAAACAATAATCTGTTATCAGATACTAATTAAAGACCGAATTGCCTCCGGGCAACATGCTCACATAAAGAGCAATTGCCTTTAAGAGCAGCTGAGTGTAAGTTCTTCAGAGTGAACAAAGAATGTCTGCAGTACCTCTCTGCTATAGTTTGTTGTTCATTGATGCCCACGTTAAACAGCACCGGGAATACTCGTAGAGGCTTGCCCTCCTTGATCTCCTCTGGCAAGGTCTGGAAAACCAATTGTGGTAATGGCACTTCTACAATGAAGTGGTCTCTGAATGCAAGCAGAGAAAATAATGCATTAGAAGGTGAAAGAGAAAAAGCAATTAAAAAGAAATTTGATATATTTTACTGGGCTGCAGAATATGATATGTTTGGGAAGTTGTATAATCTGACACCTAAACCAGGCCGGAGCAAAGTGTGAAAAGAGAAACTGATGGTGTGCGTGCATGAGAGAAAGAGAGCGTGTTAAACAGACTGCCTGATGTGAAGGTTCAATGCACCAGTAACTGGTTCAAGTAAAGTTGAGGGAAATGTCCGACAAATAAACTATTGCTTTACTGCATGTCCAAACAGCTGTAATAAGTAAGTGAACAATTTCTGAACAAATGAGGGAAAATTATCAAGTCCAAAAGTCAGAGCTTCTTCCTCATGACAGTACAGCTGTGGCACATGGTGCACATTCACATACTATTTTGAACATTGAAGGCGGTTTGTGTTTGGGTCAAATTCCAGACATGGAGAGGTTTCAGTAAAAAGATTCTTGTCAAAGAGGAAATGGCTGCAGCTCTGCCCACTTGTAATTACAGAAGGTATTTGTTACACTTTACAGTAAAACTTGAGTGTGCAGTCACAGATTTTGTAGAAAATAAACAGTGCACGACTACATTTATTCAGCTGTGTCTATTTACATTACTGCCGTTATTAGTTAAACTAAACAAAAAATTCTACTGGAGTGAAATTGGCAACAATTTATTTTATGGGTCCTGTAATTTGTTGATAGTTTACACTTAAGTTATTTGAGAAGAACTGTGTCATTTAGCAGTAATTATAGTGACAATATCCTGACACCCTTTACAGAGAAAGTACCCACTGCTTTAACCTTCCTGTTATCTTTAGTCAATTGGGGGAAATTAAATGACAAATAAATAAGACATTTATTTTCAAAATGATTTTGAAAACGGGTCACGAAAGACCCGAGGATAACAGGAAGGTTAAGAGAGTCACATTGACAGGTGTGTCACATTAAAACAACTTGCCCTCACTTTTTTTTATTGGGTTAAATGTAGGTGGTTTTTTTTATGTGCAGGAGTCTTTGTTTTTTCACAGTAAGAAAGAACTAGGAATGTACACAGGTTAACATAGTTAGATTGAATTTTAAAATGGAATTTGACTAAAACACGGTCACTTTCATACAAAGTTATGCTCCCAGTTATATGGAATAATTGAAATCATACCAACTGAACATTGTCATAATTAATACCAAATTACATTGCTATTCTCTAAGGGGTTTTCAAAGAAAGTGCAGGCATTTTAAAGGAAACTGTAAAAATTAAATAAATCAATAAGAAACAAAACCTATAGTACCCATAAAATAAAGACACTCTCAAATCTCAAAACTTTAAAGGTGAAGATTTACTAAATAAGTCCAGACAACAGTCAATAGACAGTTGTCTGGACTTGATTCTCAGAATGTACTCAACTGCGACTGCTATTAGTGGTTGGGTTAGGTTAGGTAGTTACTTTATTAATCCCCAAGGGGACATTTTTTTTCGCTACGGCAGCATACAATGAAAAGCAATAAAATAACAGTACAGAAATATTAAATATAAAATGCACAGTATATACAGTATATACAGTACAGTATATATATATATATTATATATAAACAACCAAGAAACACAGACAACCAGTGCAACAGGTTGTAGTAATTAACTGTCTTTAGGGGATGCCATCATCACATAAAGACACAGACTAGAGAGAGGGATGAAGTCTCACCGTCGGCCACACACTAAAGGCTGGAGGTCACTGAAGTCGTCTGTCTTGGCCTCTGTGATCTTAAACACGACTCTCTGTAAGTCTGAGATTCCAACCTCCATGTCCTCCAGCATCCCGATCTCTTCATCTTAAACAGTTAGACAAAACAACAGGATTTACATATCACTCGTCACATTTGATCTTTTTAGTTCCTACACTCAAAATAGGGCAAGGTCTTGCTGTAGCAATCCAGCATGAATGAGAATTTGATCACGATGCTGCAGGTAACTAGAACAGGTCTACTCATATGTTACAAGTGCCTCCTTGAGTTCAGTCACTAGTGCCTGTATTTGTCTGATAAACTGCTCAAAACGCTGTGCGTATCCTTCACCTGGTTTAAAACATAAAATGGTAAAAGTTGTTTGGTCAAAAACACTACACCGGCTCAACACCTTGATACACGTTGTTACTTGTTAAGGCCTGATCACTCATTCTAGCCAGGTTCACCAAAACCAAACAAGTGTATTTGAGTTTTTTCTTTTAGGAAGCAAACTAAAATCAAAAGCAGCATTGAGTCGAGGTTGTGATTTACTCACTGTAGGTGCTGAGCAGGCTCTCAAACTGGGCCACCAGGCCAACTAGGTGGAGCTGCCTCAGGAAGCCTTTGTCTTGCATTCCTGCATACATCCTCATAACAAAACCGCAGGCCAAGGCTGCCAGCTGTAAAAATGGGGACAGAAACACACACATGCACAATTGAGACCTGTGTCTTGTAAATTGCAAACAGCATGCACATGAATTCGGAAGCTACGCATCTCAAAGGAACTCAGATGAAGAGAAGTAAATCGTATGAACAGACTTCACATCCTCTAGAGGACTTCTAAAGAGTTATTTATTGTGTCAGTGTGGCCACCTACTGCCTGACTAAAGACCACATCTCGCCTCTGCTGGAGGAGGAAGCCCTGTGGGATGCTGCAGGCTGCCTCCTGTAGGAGCACAAAGGTCATGGCTCGCTTCGCCTTCTCCATCACCTCCATCACACACTCCTTTAACCTGGTCACCAGAGGACACAACTGTTCCCTCCAGTCACCTGAGGAGGAAGATGGGACGGGATGCCTCTTAGTCATTAAATATAATTTCATACATTATCATGAAATCATAACTATGTCTCCCATGCTTAAAGTAGAAATAATAACAGAAGTTGTTGCTTCTACTTAAATCGTGTTTCATATTTTATTTAATGAGTAAATGAAAGACAGACATGAAGACGAATGGAAGACTTTGGAGAAAATAAAGATAAGTAACTAATCTTTCTAGAATCTAGACTGTCTTATTTCAAGTGATGTCTCTCTTCATAGATTTATTTTATGTCTCCTTTATTTGCTATATGGATATTTACTATTTTGATTTAAATTTTTTAGTTCATTCAATTATGTATTTAAAAAAAAATTTCTGTCCTTATTTTTTTTTGATACTGTTCCATGTCTCGAATACAATCCTATATCTTCCATATCATCCATTTTATAATTCTTCTAAACAAAAAATAGCATTAACACGACAACAAACTATGTAAAATCATATTTGGCTCAATAAAACATTATGAAAAAAAAAACTTGACAAAAAAATTGCTTTTAACATTAATTTGTCTGTGGTTTGGTTTTTCATAGAGAATAAATTCAATTAACTTCAACTTTCCACTTCACACATTTGAAAGTTGCCTATTGGACCCTGATTGGCTTCTGAACTAATTGTGATTCTACAAATCCCGCTTTTACGTCCAAACCTCAAACTGAGTACAGAGAAACTTCAGAGGAATTCAAAAACAACCTTCAAGTGGCTCAACCTGAACACAGAGAGGGTCAAACATCTGAGAGAAGTGAATCTGAGAGAGACACAATTGAGAGTGGAGTGGTTGTTTCAGCGTGATGTAATGACTGTTGAAACAGGGCGTTTAGTGTGAACACAATGCAGAGAAAGATCACTCTCAGGTGAAAGCCCGTGACTGTCGACCATTTCAGAACTTCTTTTCAACTGCAACATGTGGTGCAACTGACTGATGATGACGGGCAGTTTACTGGTTTTTGTAAATTATTAAAGATCAGCATCACACCAATTTGTAAACCTTTTTGAATGTTTTTGACCTCTTAACTAAAACGTATGACAAAAAAAATCTGAAGTAATGGAGTTATTGTTAGATTTGAGTTCTTTAATTGACCTGGGCTATTCCATCTGGGCATCAAAAACCCTTGATTTTGAGTCACACGTATACACTCCATACTGAGTATTATAATACACTGATTTGATATTTAATTAAGATTAATTAGCTTTTGTTGATTGACTCATTCTGAGTCTCATGCTGATTCATTTCCACTGCTTATCAACAGCAAACGTAAAACCATCTCAGTTTAGTATATTTAGTCATATTACAAACTTAGGACCTGTATAGAAACATTGTGTGGGAATTGGGATACAAGTGTACACAGCTTCATCCATTTCCTCCTTTTAAAAGCGGTTTCTGATGAATCGGTCTATTCTGTGTACAACAGGGGGCAGTGTTGGTTAAGTATTGTCCAAGATGAGGTCTCTGACTGCATTCTGTTCAGCTACAACATATTGAAAAGTTCTTGGGCGGGAATAGCAGATCAGTTTGGACACACACACACACACACACACACACACACACACACACACACACACACACACACACACACACACACACACACACACACACACACACACACACACACACACACACACACACACACACACACACACACACACACACACACACACACACACACACACAGTTGGATAGGACTCAGAATGTACAGCACATCAGGCTTGCCCTTGCCTTGTCAGAGAAATCATGTCTTATCTCATTCTGCAAATACTGCCTCTGCACAGAGGAGGAGGAAACAGAACTCCAGCTGTCATCTCCTCACCAGCCTGCCTGTCCAAACATCCAAACCCCCACAACGCCTTGTCATCAAAAGTCCAGGATTCACTAGTCTCCGCGAGGAGATAAAACCTCTCTCATTATTCCGTCTATGTTTGTATTTAGACAAGCAGATGACCACTTGCTCTGAGCCTGTTCAGCGTCTTAATAAAGGTGCTCTGGGGGTTGAGCTTATCTTTCAGACTGAACACCGGGCATGCTCTTACCTGCCAGCTCACTTGAACAGCAAGGCACACACACAGGCACAAATGATACAAATGCTCCAACACTTCCACAGATGCCTGAGAACATACACAGAGAGAGAAAGCCTCTCTGTGTCGCCTGGTCAGACTAATGCTGCTGCTCTGTGTGCCAGTTGGCCACTGCAACAGCCTGGGCACTTGTCTGAACACAAGCTTGAGGCAGGATTTCACTGGATGTAAGGGAGGACTGGGCAGCCTGTGGTCAACAGTGAATGACTCTGCATATCAAATACAGCTTTCATCCTTTTTCTGGCAACAATTTAAGTTTTTTGTTTGCTAATGCTTCATCAACAGTGAGTCCCGTGTCCTTCTTTTCAATTCAGGGTGAAGATACTCTTAAAAACACACATTTCAGTTTCATTTTACTTCAAATAGAGGAAATCAATTTAATTTAGGTAATTAATATGTTTTTTTTGTGTGGCAAAAATCAATTCTTAAGCTTAAACTAACTTCTGTTTGTAAGGGGAGCATGAGAGAGAGTCACAATATGGTACTGTAACCACATGTTTCACCAATCATGCACTTTGCTACATATGAAGTTCACAACTAATGATGCATCATCAAACCTGTTTAACTGAAGACAAAAAAAATAACTAAAACCGGAGGATGTGTTTTCAACAAACAGGACAGGATATTTATTTACTAAAGTCCAAAGTGCATCTAGTTTTGCAGACTTAGATGAAAGTGAATGTTTTTTGGGTTTTTTTTTTTTTACACATAATTTAACAACCAAACATTATGACATTTAATACAACTTTTGTACTTGGTCAGTAGTAGCTGTTTGGATTACTCAGGTGTGCAGACCAGCATAAAAAAGATAGCTAGGTTTATCTACAGAAGGTATTTGCCCAAAAAGTAAGCTGAAGAAATTGACATGGGGATGAAATATTAAATTTACACAATTACACACATTTTAATAAGCTTTTTCTTAATGTATGTATGTATTGTATATTTTTGGGCAAATATCTACACAAATGTATGTTTGTAGGTTTTTAAATGGATATACTCTTTATATATACATATACACTCTATATGTTTTGATTATGATTAGAAAAGTACCTTAGAAATTAAATCATATAATAAATTATATATTTCTTCCCAGTAACACACGGGATTACCATTGAAAATATGGATGCATGGTGAAAATAAAATATAGACCACAAAAATCATCATTTGCTGGGCTACAATGGCTATATATATAAAATCAATATCTATATTGCCAAACAAAGTTTTATTTTTCACTGACACAAAAACAATCTGGCTTTAACACTTTACCAAACATTGAGCTAAAGAAACATGAATAAGTCATTTACCAGGATTGTGTGAGGTGATGACATCAGCGAGCTGCTGATCAGGGACCGGCTCCTGCTTGCTGTTGTCTTCTTCCTGCAGTTTATCCACCATGGCGATTACACAGTTGAGACATTTAGCCACGTTCGCCCACACCCTGTCCTAAAAAAGCCCCCCCCAAACAATGTGGTTAGTCAGATTAGCCACACTTAATATATCTGTGTCTCCCTGACACTGTTAGAGATAGAAGGAAACAAAATGTGTGTAAAAAACATATAACAAAGAAAAAAGGTATTTCCCTTTCCAGCAGAAACTGCCGTTGTGTCCAAAAGGCCAAACGGAAATTGCTGTGTAGATATTCTGAGATGACTCTCAAAGTTTTTCTATTGTTCCCAGATTTCTCTTTCTTTTCCTGCACTGCAACTGTTCACTGGAGAACAGGCATTTATTTCTGTGCGTGTGTGTTTAAGGGGCGGTGTGTAATTTGCTCTTTGCTTCTTCAAACATATGGTCTGAACATGTTACAATGGTGGGAATATTTTGAGGGATAATTAGGCTTTGGTATGCAGAAATCATGGTGAACCCCTGCTGTCATAGTGTGGCAGATGCCGTCCTCACACACACAAACAAACAAACAGTCGTACACACTTCAATGAAAAGACGCAGGATGGCTTCGATTCACTGACAGGGATACCACAGAATCTATGTCAGGATGAAATATTTAAACACCTTTTGTTGAAAAATCCACTAAAAAGAAAGAGTAATGTTTGGTATGCAATATAATTTTGTGAGTAATTGAAATTATTTCCCATAACAAAGGTGCATCTGTAATGCCGTAATAGTTTATTTCCCTGCGGTGTGTATGCTCTCCTGTGAGGAACAGCCATAAAAATAACATTATGTTCACATACTAACCCATTCCTCCTCGTCATACTCTTTATGGTGCGGGATGGAGTCTTGGTGCTTTAGAGGCCCACCTTCCCCTCGGGTCATGGTTTGTGATGCTTCCACATTATTACACACTGCCGTGCCCTCTGTGATTGATGTGGCCGGACTGTGGCCTGGAAGTCCCTGCACTGGGCTCTGATTCTGGTCACTGCCCTGACTGATGTGGCCTTGATGTTGACCTTGGACCGCGGTTTGCTTCTGGTTCTTGGAAACGTATCCCGGCCGCGCTGCGTGCAGAGCTAGCAGTGCACTCTTCACCAATTCATCCTTAAGTGTGTGAACAAATTGTTCTGTCTATTGCAAAGAAGAGAAAAAGAGATTAGACACTGAAAGTTACCGGGGGACAGTGCAACAAATAAAAATGTAAGTGCTGAAAAAGCAAAAGAGACAGAGAATGTGAGTGCGACAGAGAGACTGTCACATTGTCGAGGGACAGCGGGTTGAGGAAAATACAGGTGGAAGTGAACTTGGAGGCAGGTAATTATTTGCAGAGGAAGTAAAAAGAAACAAGGAAAATGAACAATCTCCTTCACCACAAAGAAGCTGCTCTCCATTACCACAGCACAGCCGGTGAACAAAAAAAACAAAAAAAGAACAGTGACAAACAACAAACAATTCAATTACTCCTCCTCCAGCCTGCTTCTCTGAGGAGCACAACTCCTTTGATCTGAAATTCACTAGCTACTGTAAGTTGATGATGATCCCGGTACCAAGGCGCCTCGCTCTCGCTTTCGCCACTGCATAAAAAAATGATAAGGGCTCTCAAGAGTAATTGAGTTAACACTGCAATAAGCAATTCTATTACCACAGAAAATGCAGTCTAACAAAACACATAAGCCTCGTCCTCCATGGAAAGAAACCTGCAAGGTCATGATATACATATATTTGCCACACAAACATCTCCTTCCTGCCCCTACCACTCTGAAAGGGGACTGAACAGTGAGCTTACTGAGACTGCCAGAAATTGTGTAGACTGCTTTGTCAGCAAAGAAGTAGATAACTGTGGAAAAGATCCCGAGGCCAGTCCTGTCCCAGAACCAGAAACGCTTTGTGTGGATGTCAGAATGAACCGTTTCTGAACTTTTTTTTGTTTATGACCTCTTTAAAATGAAACAATGTCAGTGTGTGACCTTGTGTAACAGGCTGCATGTGGAAATGACCGGTCAGCATTTTAACAAGAGTCGTTTTCAATTCTCTGACTGTGTCATTTATGTGATGATCCATTATTCATCCAACTATCCAATATAACAGGAAAAAGGCCTTCTCAATCTGAGCATTTATTCCTCTTTGGGTCACTTTATGCTCTAATCTTCTGTCACTTCCATTTGTCTGTGCAGTCAATGCCTCCTATATTTGCAATATCACCATATTTTACCAATGACCTTTCTTCCCGTGTTTCTCAAACCAATTAGGGACATCAAGATGTTTTGGGAGATGAAACTGAGATCCCTGTGTTGATCAAATTGTTTTGTTCAGTTCTGCTGAAAGATTCAGAGTCACTGAGGATGCAGTTCATGCTTTTTCTACAATCACAAGGACCACTGCTCACAAAAGCACGTCTAATTCAGGTGCTGATTTTAATCAACCAGTGAAACTCAGGGGAATTACTCCAGAAGGTTATAGCTTCTCTGTGCTTCATGCATGTCATGTAAACAGTCTCAGAACTTTCTGATCCACCCTCGTACAAATACTGAACACCTCTACTGTCATCAACCTGCTTATTTGGCTCCACTAACACAAACTGAATAAACACTAGGGGGTTATGACCCGTCTCCTGTCCTAAGCTGTCAATGGGTTGTACTGCTGTACACTATATTCTGATCCTTCCTCATTAAACTGACCCGTTAGCTCTATTACTTTGGCCACTTTTCACAAAAGTGAAAAAATACAACTGTAGACTTGAAGAGTGAACAGTGTCCCTCTTTTGATGCAGCTCATAGATTGTTTCCGTCATTTAATAGTGATTATAAGAAAATAAAAAAAAAATCCATTTGAGCCTGGTTTGACTGTTCTGCTCTTAATTTAAATAAATATGAAGACTGTTATCCAAAGTGAATGAGGCCATTTGATTCATGTTTGAGCAGAGAAAGCAAACAAGGACTACATTTAAAGCACCATTGTGTTTAATTCATACCCATTTTAATTGGCTTGCATGGATCCAAATAAGCTCCATCACTGTAAATCAATGATGGAAATCTGTGAAAAAGAAGACTTGTGTAATTATGAGAACAGGCTGTCCTGCTAGAAAGCTGTTCTGTGCACTCAAACTTAAACAAAGAAATAAACATAATTTAAGAGCTGTCCAAATGACAAAAACAATGAGCCGTGCTTGATTCACTAACCAAAACATTTAGCAGGAACTGGAGATTCAAAATGTAAATTCAAATTGAACTCTGCTTATCTGACCTCAGTGTTAATTTGCAATCTTGGAAACAATGTATTATTCACTTCCTGACATGCGTGAATGAAACCACATACTTTATTTGAAACAATCTTGGCTATATTTGCATTTCTTAACCACAAGGTCAGAGAACTCATTTGACTGTGGTCAAGAAGTGATTACATTACGAATCAATAATCAACTGAGCAATCACTGAGTCACATTCCTAGAAAATAGTTCTGAAAACTGAGTTTGTGCCCACTACGATCAGTTCAAGGTAAAATGTCAGAGGTGCACTCCTTTCCACAAAGGAGAAAAGAATTGCAGCTTTATTTTCTTACCAAGTAATACCCAAAACAACTTTGCTCCTACACATGCCAAAACCACTCCTCAGTGTAACTCTTCAACACTTGTCTGCTTCAAAAGATCTAAAATACTTCAACTCCCCAGGGAGAAATTCTGTTACTTGTGTTTCTTCAAAATAGATGCTGATGTGATCTTGATTGAGCAGGAGTGCAACTCTCAAAATGCTTCTGTGCACACACACATTTGATCTAAAAAAGAAGAAAAGTGTGGGACTCTATTCACCCCAAATGATTTCAAATGGTTTTAGCTTGAAGGATGAGCAGATTTGGGCTGTGTTAAAAATAGAACTTAGTCTGAGACTTCACTTGAGAGGCTGAGTGAATAGAGCTGGTCAGACTCCAACAACACTTGTCGGTGAAAACTCTCACTTATTATTGCCTTTATGACCCCTATACACAGTATAATTTAACAAAATCACACGTAGACGATCAAACCCGCTACCCTCTCCAGGTAACCGTTGTATAACTTGTCCAAGGACACAGCTGGAGGGAGGGGAGATGCAATGGCTTTTTTACTCTGATTATCATCAGAGTGAAATTATTATTACCATCATCATCATCATGTATGGAAAAGTAACAGCATATCTGCCATGTCCAAAAGCTAATCAGAACATGCCCAGCAGAAGTATTGGAGTGAAACACTGAAACAAGCCTGGAAACAGTCTGACCGGAGATGGACAAAGTTAGAGGCAGAGCTTTGAAAAAAATAAAAATCTTATAATCCCAATTTTCTCTGGAGGTACCTCCAATTTCCAAAATTCTGTTCAGATGTGACTTACTGTTGTTATTCAAGGACCTTCACACTCGCTTCAGACACAGTTTGACAAATGCTTTCAAATATATTCACATGTAATTTTAATGGATAGAAAATATCTGTATATCTTTACTTTTGACTGGATTTTTACAATTTAAAAGCCTAAGGTTAGAGGATGTTTTGTGTGGCACAGCTGCATGTAATAATTTTTTCATTATTAATTGAAATGTCATTTCATTTGTTGATTTTAAACATCAAAGAGTTGCTAATGATTACGAGAGGTCTGAGAGCTTATCACACTGCAATCTGAGAAAACATATGGAAACAGATAAAACACAAGCAAAAAAAAAAACATCTTCATCAATTTGACACTTACATAGCATTTACACAAATAACGAGATGCAAATACAGAAAACACTAGACATCACTTGATGATGAGGATTATGAGTCACAGGGCAATTAGTGCTAATTACCAATTTACAACAAGGCTAGTTATAAATGAATAACTGATACACCTAATTTGCAGCAACTATAGTCTGCTTATAACATGTAAAAGGTGATCAAAGAAAAATACTCACAAACAAAAATATCCAAGGCAACAAAGGAAGAGGATAAATTACAAAACTAGAGAAATGATCTGTGATCATGTGTACTTTATAATCGGAACATAAATCTAATCATATCATGATGATAATTTAACAGGTGAAGGGCAATGTTTTCCCGTTGCTCTCTCCTCTCTATCTCTACTATGTGTCGTTGTCTGTGTCTCGCTCTGAACTAGGGTAAACAAAAATCCTGTGACTGCTTTTCGGTTACAACTCATCACTTCTGGCAGTAGCAGTGCCACTGAAGACATGCTGCTGGACATACACGCGCAAGCGAGCCACAGCTGTGAGAGGTAACGAACAGCTAACCATCCTGGCTGCAGCTTCATATTTAACGCACTGACATGACAGAGGAATTGATCTTCTTATCTTTTTCTCGGCAAAAAAACAAAACAATATGAAAACAACTTTCCAAAACTTTCCTTTAAGCTTTTAGTCATAAAATTGTAGTTGTGTTTTATCTAATTCTAGCTGACAATGTGTTTGGACAGGTGTGTACATGTGTAAATGAGAAAGCACAAGTCTGTGTGTGCTTGCAAACAAATTGGTATCTGCACGTGTCTGTACAAAAAAGGAGCAAAAATTCATATGAATTGTGTGATGTTCATGATTGGAGACTGTGGGATTTGAAGAGAATAATGTCACTAGATAATCAGCTTTTAAACATACAGATACACTTTCACACCTCATTCACCCTCAGCTTCACTCACATACTCACGTACTCACGTACACACACACACACACACACACACACACACACACACACACACACACACACACACACACACACACACACACACACACACACACACACACACAGCTTGAGATTTTAATCAGAGAGCAACCCTGCTTGTGTTGACCAGGCCAGCGGTTTACTTGGCCAATGTGAGCGTGTCTAATCAAGGATGAGAGGAAGTGGTGACAGAGCGAATGTACCAATTAAGCAAGCTGATTGGGCTCTATTCCACTGTGGCAAAAACAATCTCTCCCACAACAGATTGCAATCTGACAGCACCAGATGTAATTCATTAATTATACTGATAAAAACGCCTCAACTCCATAAACCTCCATGCTGCTACTCACTTTTGTTAGTTTGGCGTTTTTATGATGAGTTATGGATTCTTCCTGAGGTTATCTGTTTGGGGTGTGCATGTGTGTGTGCCACTGTGTTAAAGCCACGGCTGGACTTCAAGTTATTTTGAGAATTTCTCAGCGTTGTAGCTTTTGTTAGCAGTGAGCAAACCAGCAGACAGATATTGCAAGAGCTGGTACAGAGTCACTCTTACTTGTGTCAAGTCCTCTGAGAGGGTAAATATTTAGAGCGTTGCAGTTATTATAGCCACCTGAAGAGTCCTCCGATTGGTTACAAGCTTGAAAGGAGGAAGTAAATGATTACATTTTAAATAAACTTAATGTCTCAGTTAAATATCAATCAAAAGGGCTCCGCTGTTTGAGGTTGTGGTAGTGGGGCACAGTTGTGGGTTAGCTGCAGGAGGGACTGATTGGGGGAGTGGTTCAGGGAATGGTGCCAGGGAGAGAGTTAATTAGCACAGGTGTATGTATTACTGATTGTATTACTGATTGGCTCTCTCTCCACATATACCAGCAGTGGCACGCCGGTCTCTCACACCTGGTGTTGCAGAGCAGATGCTGGGCGAGGTTGCGGCCATGCAGTGGGATCACGCCGAATCCAACAGGCAGTTCCTGGGGGTGCTCCAGGCCCAGGCGGAGAGGCAGGCTCGGGTCCTCGAGCAGCTGGCATGTCTACGCCGACGTAAAGAAAGCCATGCTGGAGTGGCTGGGCCTCTCACTGGAGGATCAGAGGTTGTGTGAAACCAGGCTGGGGCCCAAGGACCGGGCCTCACTTATGCCAAGCAGTTCAGGGATGCTGCAACTAGGAGGCTACAACCGGGGAGCTCGGTGGGGAGCAGGCCTTGCTGGAGAAGGTATTTCTTAAGCAGTTTGTGGAGGGTCTGCCAGTCAAAACGTCTGATTGGGTCCGCTGCCACCATCCTACGTTGCTGGAGCCCACCATCACTTTGGCTGAGGACCACCTCTCTGTCCACCCCAGTAGTCAGGAAGATGGTGGGAGTCAGCTGAGCTTGAGCCAGTGGGTGCCCTTGGAGGAGGTTCCAGCAACAGCTCCTGGCTGGGCCCCTACCATCTCCGCGGTCTCACCCTCTCCCTCAGTTCTCGAATCCACAGGTCCCAGCAGCAACAGGCACCCTTCCCAACCTACAGGGGGCCACTCAGACATCAGGGCAGGAATGTTAGAGGTGTGGGCAGCCCGGGCACTTCCGGGAGGAGTGTCCGCTCATGGAGTAACGATGGGGTAAGGATCCAGGGGCTTGTACATGATGTGATGGTGGACTCTGGCTGTACACAGTCTATGATTCACCAGAGCCTGGTTCAGTCCGGGGCATTGGTGGAAGCATTGTGGCTTAAAGTCAGGTGTGTGCATGGGGATGTTCACAATTATCCCATTGTATCCGTGGAAATTAGTAGTGTAAAGGTTGTTGTTAGTTCCTGCCTTACGCACCCTGTAATTTTGGGAACTGATTGGCCTGGGTTTCATAAGTTAGTGGGGGAGTTTGCGGGGGTGCGTTCACGACAGAAAGGTTCATGCGACATGTGTGCTGTGCTCAGCGGTGACACGAGGTTGTCTGACACTGCAGACGGGGAGGGGGAACCTGCTGGTTCCCGAATTACACTCGGGAAGATTTTGCACTTGAGCAGTCTCGTGATGATACTCTATGCTTCCTCTTTGACCAAGCGATAAAAATGTATCATTGCCATGGACCTCATTGGACCATTTCACCGAAGTGCATGCATTTGTGTTAGTTCTGGTGGATTACGCAACACGATATCTCGAGACAGTGCCATTGCACAGTATTTCTGCAAAGAATGTTATGCAGGCTCTGTTTAAGGTCATCTCTCAAGTCGGGATCCCGAAAGAGATTCTGATCGACCAGGACACCCAGTTCATGTCACGAACACTGAGGGAACTTTACGGATTACTGGGCGTTAAGTCTATTCGGACCAGTGTGTATCACCCGCAGACCGACGGTTTTGTGGAGGGTCTGAATAAGACTTTAAAGTCCATGATCCGTAAGTTTATTCACTACGATTAACGCAATTGGGATAAATGGCTTGATCCTCTGTTGTTTGCAGTGCGGCAGGTTGCCCAGGCCTCCACGGGATTTTCTCCCTTTGAGCTGCTGTTTGGCAGGAAACCATGTGTAGTGCTTGACCTGCTTAAAGAAAACTGTGAGGAAGGTCTGAGCCCCAGTAAAAATGAAATTCAATACGTCCTGGACCTGCGAGCAAAACTCCACTCACTGGGACGGATGTCACGAGAGAATGTACAACAGAGGGGCCAGGCTGAGGTAATTCACACTGGGAGAAAAAGTACTTTCATTGCTTCCTTCTTCCAGCTCTAAACTCCTCGCCAAGTGACAAGAGCCCTTTGTGGTCAAACAGGGAGTGGGGGACGTCGACTATGAGGTGGTGCATTCTGACAGGGGCAGGGCTACACAGATCTGCCACCTCAACCTCCTGAAAGCATGGAGAGAGCAGAGTCTGTTTCTCTGGTGTCCGCAGTATCTGAGACAGAGGAGTTGGGGACTGAGGTTCGAAATTTCACCAATCCTGCCTGGCTTCCTTGTGAAGACCATCTCTCCCTGGCCAAAAGAGCAGACATTGCCCTGTTACAGAAGCAATTTGCTGATGTGTTCTCCCTCCTGCCAGGACGCACGAACCTCATAGTGCATCAAATTGAGACTCCTTCTGGCGTGACTGTGCGGTCACGACCCTACGGGTTACCTGAACACAAAAGAAAAGTTGTTAAGAGAGAATTGGCTGTTATGCTATAGAGGGGAGTAATAGAAGAGTCCAGCAGTGCCTGGTGTAGCCCCATTGTTCTTGTTGTCAAGAAGGATGGATCTATACGGTTCTGTGTGGACCGTCGCAGGGTGAATGATGTCTCACAGTTTGATGCTTACCCAATGCCCCAGGTCGACAAACTCCCGGACCGACTGGGCACTGCACGCTTTTTTACGACGCTGGATTTGACCAAGGCCTACTGGCAGATTGCCCTGTCTCCAGAGTCCAAGGAAAAATGGCCTTCTCCACTCCGTATGGGTTGTACCAATTCACTGCACTTCCCTTTGGGTTGTTTGGTGCATCAGCCACTTTCCAATGGCTCATGGACCGGGTGCTGCATCCGCACACTGCATATGCTGCCTCCTACCTGAAGGATGTTATCATCCACAGCAACACCTGGACAGAGCATGTGCAGCAGGTGGGCGCGATGCTGGAGTCCCTGAGGGAGGCTGGGCTCACTGGCAACCCAAGGAAGTGTGCAGTTGGACGGAGGGAGGTACGGTATCTGGGGTACCACTTGGGCAGCGGGCAGGTGTGCCCTCAAGCAGACAAGAGTATTGCTGTCGCAGCCTGTCCGCGGCCCAAGACCAAAAAAGAGATGAGGAGGTTTTTGGGGCTAGCAGGTTATTACCGGCGCTTCATCCCGATTGCTGATCTGACCAGTCCCTTGACCGACCTGACCCGAAAAGGTGCCTCAGATGCGGTGCAGTGGACGGAGCAGTGCCAGTTGACGTTTGAGGGGGTGAAACAGGCTCTCTGTGGGGAGCCACTCCTCCACACACCTAACTTCTTTCTCTTCCCTACTATGTGGTAGTAGGGCATGGTTGGTGGTCAGCTGCAGGAGGGACCGATTGTGGAAGTGGTTCAGGGAACGGTGCCAAGGAGAGAGTTAATTAGCACAGGTGCTTTGTATTACTAATTGTCTCTCTCTCCACATATACCTGCAGTAGCACGCAGTACGGCTGCAGAACTGATTGCGGACCGTGTGCTCGGAGGCACAGCAGGAGAGCATGCAGGACTGAGAGATTGTTGTGTTGTGAATATAAACACATTTGTCAGTACTTCCGCTGTTGTATGTGTCCCTGTGCTGTGGGGACCCACGGAAGAAACCGACTTGTGTGACAGAGGTATAACCTGACAATCTTTGATGATATATCCAGGCTTTGTGTGCAGCAGCTGGAGGCAAAAAGGAATAAAGGGATAGCTGAGATGGAAGTGAAGGTAGATGAAAGGTTCAAGTGCTGCCTCACCTTGTCAGAAAGGTTTTTGAGTGCATCTCTCAGTCCAGGTGACGAGTGCTCATGGGCAGCCTGGAGGAGCTGGTCCGCTAAGCTTGTGATGAGGGGCTGGAGGAGGCTCATGGTGCTGAGCACCTCCTGAGCTTTGGCTGTGTGCTCTGGAGAGTAGTAGATACACTGGTAGGCAGTGCTGAAGCTGTGGTAGAGGAAGAAAAAACATGTCAATTCAGATTTTATAGAAACATGGTTGTTGCACGGTAATGGACTGGGAACAGCAAATCACAGTTGGGAGAATTCATATGAGAAAGTGACCCAGATTTAATGTAGGGTGCCTTTAACTGCAGTACTCTGTGCCACACCTGAGTTCTTTTGAACTCAAGATCTGGTACATTTGGTCGGTGCGAATGTTGTGTGACGTACCAAAGCACGGTGCTACAATCCACAGACTGTTTCATCCAAATGGACTCGGATAAGGTGTGAAAGCAAGCTGTCCCGAAATCAGGAAGTATACCGCTGCTGAAGCTCTTTTCAAACATAAACAAGCAGTTTTCTGCCCCACCTGCAGAATAATCATACCTAATGAGAAAAAAGAACTTGTTTGTAATGATACTGCAGCCAGACTGGACAGAAGCTCATCCCATGTTTGTTTAGAGCTGTGCTGTTGGTTTTCTTAGTGACTACTTGACATTTTGCCAAAAACTCTCAGAGTAGGACGGATCAACATTTGATATCAAACAAGCTATAAGTTACATTGCGACCAGCATTGTTTGACCTGGTCCTTCTGGTAAATAAACAGTAACAAAACAGGATGGACCAGCTGTGAGATGATTTACATATCTTTGACTGGATTCCTAACCATGGACAACTATCTTTTCAGATACTGAAATAAAGATTCTGCTGTTGTTCAAAATAGTGCTACTGTATGTGATAGACTGCATACAGTTACATTGTGATATACTGTAAGCAGTTCCACCTAATTGTATCTATCTTGCATCACAGGTTTCAGTCCCTGACTACATTGATACAATTAATTAAGTTGGATAGTCTTATTTTCACCAAATAATAGAGAAGCTTGATTGTAACTTTGATCAAAAATGTGTGTGGGGTTAGTAAGGTCTAATTTTGTTAAATACAAACATTACGTTATGGTGCACTAATTTTCTGAGTTTATTCTATTATTTGCTGCCGCACAAGCAAGGCTTTGCAGGCACTCAGCTTGAACTGTCAAATTGGACCTGCAGTCCAATGTCAACCCATTTTCGTTACATGAATAATTAATCCATTCTTCATTTCAAGGGAGCTATTTAATAGCAGACAAAAACACCTTTTGTCAGTTACTAGATTCAGGGCAAATCACTCCAATCAAACATTCTCCTCGGGTAAAGTTCCAGTGACTTTCAATGAGTTTCTGCTGACTTCCTGCCATCAGATGTAGCGTGGAGCAAGGCAGTCATTTGCAACCCTCCCAGCTAGTTTGGAGTCAGCTCTGCAAACCTCTATGTAGGCCAGACCCCAGAGCCAGATCCTTAGGCATAATTGACACGAGAGAGAGAAAGAGAGAAAGAGAGAAAGAGAGAGAGAGAGAGCGAGACAAAGAACTGGCATAATACAGTATTTTCTGCAGTGCTCCTAATATTTTGCAGCGAGGGAAAGAAAAGTGCTTCATTAGAAGTCGCCCTGTGTGGAACAGCACTACCTGATGTATCAATAAGTGTGGAAATCTGAGGGCCTTAAGAAATTAAGCATAGTGGTAGATACAAACCACTAACTATGTCTTTGACTGGCTAACTTTAAAATCTTGGCTTTGTCATTACAGCTAATGAGCCCCCTGGAGGACTACCACCCACAAGCTCAAAGCTAATCAAAGGAATCACTAAGTGAGAGGGGGACACAGGGCAAACAGTGTGAAGTCCTCAACCGCACAGTGTCACCATTTCTACTTGCAGACTTCTGTTACCCCCTCTCTCACAACCATACCTTCAAATGCTACGATTTCCACCACAGAGAATTCCAGAATGGAATAATCTACTGCAACAAAGTAAAGTCTGTAAAACCCTTTCATCCCCTGTGAGCTTACATTAGTCTTATTACATTATGCAGAACTAAAGAGAGAGAAAAAAAAAATCCTACAGGACCGCAACAATAGAGATACTCCAGAAATGAGGCAAAGGAGAAAGTTGTTGGAGGAAGACAATTGCTCCAGAGGCTGAGATTCAATAACAGCCCTGTTGACTCATAAGTACAAATCCAATCCCATTAGGGAGCCTATGCAGGCAATAATGAATGTTGGGACATGCCACCTGATGCTCGAGGACAGAATTGATCCCCTCTAAGGCTGGCTAAGGCAAGGAACTTTAATTGTCTCATCAGCATTGTTGTCAGTCCAAACGGGTCTACCAAGGTGGCAAACCATGCGCATGTATAACAGCATAAATCTGCGAATGCAAACTTGATGAGAGGCCAAAGGGGATGCAAACGAGGATTTGACTGTCATTTCAAGCCGTGGGTATGTTTTTCTCCCGGACATACTTTGGGAGTGTTGTGTTGCTCTTTTTTCTTTTAAACTTTTTTTTAAAGATGGCAAGAAAGCAAAAGGTGGACATAAAAATGCACAAAATAATCTGGTACTACACCTGCAAAGCTTCAATTATTTGTCCTTTGATGAGGATGTGATAGAGGAGTGGTGATTGAAACCTGGTGTAACATTTGAGGCCATAGTTTGTCTTTGCGTTGGATTGCCAGAAAAGATAATCCTCCCATCTGTTTAAGTTAAACATCGGTGGAATTTAGACTCAAGCTGACTCTTGGCACACCTAAACTTTTAACAATCTCCTTCTTAGTTTTACTTAAAGGAGCCTCCATAAAAACACATTATTTATGGTTTGTGTAAAAGTAGACCTATATACAGTAATTGAAATGTTGAAATCTGCATACATTTCTCATTCTTTTATTTTGACATGCTTTTTAAACCAGAAAAAAGCCTCTGTATACAGTATAAGAATGTAAATGTGTTAATTGAAATTTATAATATGAAAATGAGCCATTTGTCCAGGACTTGTCAGGTTGTAAGTCTGCGTGCTTTTCCTGAATATTAATGTGTATGTATACAGACCTGAGAGACTCATTAGTTTATATTTTCATGTATACTGCACAGAACATTTCAAGTGAATGGGTTTTTCATGTTTCGCACCCTAAATGCCGAGCTACGGTACCATAAAAAAGTACTTTTTTAATGAGCCTACAAACTATATCACAGTTGAGGAACCCAACTTGAAGCTACAGTAGATGAAATAAACTAATTTGTGCAGACTCCATAGCAACACACATAACCTATATAGTGTACTCATTATCTCTTAATAGTGACAAACATAAACACATCCACACACAGTCACCTGCTGGCACGGAGTCATCAGTGCACCCGGGATTCAATAACCCTAAACCTTTCAACACTTAAATTGGTGAATACTTTATGTATGTATGTAAGTATGTATTTACTTTATTAATCCCTGAGGGGATTTTTTTTTTTTTTTTTTTTTTTTTTTTTTTACAGAATTCTTTAAAATCACACAAACCCTCTGTTGTGCTTGTCGATTTCTAAGTCAGTAAAAAAATCGTACACACATCCAATCGCACAGAAAAATACTTATACTTTGAGTGTGGTGCAAAATTCTTGGATTTTATTTTTATGAGCATACCTAATGCATGACATGCTTTGCTTTTCCTTCATTAACTCCCTATAAATCCATGCGAAGGTGTCATCTAAGGTCTTTACTCTGCGTGACACACTTTGTCAAACTTCCAATTACATGTGCCAGATCTGCCCTGCTTCCCAGTTTATACAGTACAGTGCACAGAGGAGACCAGGCCATCCTCATCAAGACACACATAGCAATGGTGTACTTTGAAGCTGTGAAGAAGAGCAGGATATGGTTGAGCAGAATCACAACTGGTCATATAACTGTGCTGGAAAAAATATATAGTGGTGAGACTGGAAAATAGAATTTGTTATAAAACTCAACAATTATTGTAGTTCAGCTTCATTACAACACTTTGCAGTTTTCACAGCCTGCACAGAAAACTGTTTTGTTTCTTATTTGGCAGCAGTGACATTACTGGTGCATGTAAGATAACCAGGTGCATTCATTTGAAATCCAAATACATTTGTGTATCATAAAAGGAAGCATTGGATGCCGCTGAATAATTCATATCCAGGGATTCCTCGAAGCATGGAGAGGTGTTTTGAGCCTGAGGGGCGGAACATCACTGTCCATAACTGGAAAAGGTGCATCAGGTCAGGCGGCCAACCAGGTCATTTTTCTTTGACTTTGGGAGGTTGTGCACCCTAAATTGGCCCCCAGGGTCAGACTGTTAACACAAAGTTCTACTGTGACGTTCTGAGGCATCTGAGAGAAAACATTCAGTGCAAATAACCTGAACTGTCGCACAATGGCACTTTAGTTCTCCAACATGACAATGTGCCTACTCTCGCTCAAGTTTCTCACACACAACAACACAAATGTTGCTCCCCACCACCCCACTTGCTGGTTTTGGCTCCCTGCTACTTCTTTCTGCTCCCCAATAATTTGTCACAAACTTTAATGGGAATTCACTGCTCAAGTTTCAGGTGTTGTGTTTTGTCCTGTTTCTTATGTACTTTTTTGTTAAGTTGTCAGTAAAGACACGTCTAAAGACGAGCATTGTAAATTAGCTTAAATTGTGGTATGTGGTATCATTTCATGCTACAGTGGTGCCTGAAAATTTATGAACCCTTTAGACTTTTTCGAAATAAATATCCCCTAAAACATTATTGGATTTTTACACCCGAGTCCTAAAAGTAAATAAAGAGAACCTAATTCTACAAATAGCACAAAAATATTATACTTATTCTTTTATTTATTTGGGAAAATGATATAATAGTACATACTGTATCTATGAGTAGCCTTTGCTTTCAGTATTTGCTGTGACCCCTTCTGTGGCAATAACTGCAACTAAACATTTCCGGTACATCGGCTTGGAGGAATTCAACCTTATTTTTCTGTACACAATAGATTAAACTCTGGGATGTTGGTGGGTTTTCTCACATGAACTGCTCACTTCAGGTCCTTCAACAAAATTTCTACTACACTGAGGTCAGACTTTGACCAGATATATTAGTCATTGTTGGGGGTAACCATTTAGCATAAGTCCCTGTGATATTGGCTAATACCTAAGTTGTAGTTTAGGCCAATAAATATGTTGTTATTATAATTTATTTTAATTTGAAGGGGGATATAATATCAGCCCTATGTTGGAGACAATACAGAGGCCAGCTGTGATTTCAAAACTGGACTAGCTGAAAATACTTTGTCTAACAGAGAAACTACAGGTATCATCAGAATAGGTAAATTCTGCGGTTTATTTTGAAATACAGTCCGTTATGAGGCGATTGGAACTTAAAAGGGGGCGTGTCAGTCTGCTAATTACACAGCGCGACTTAGAATGATTCTGATTCACTAACATACACAAAGTGGTGAGAACCAAATTGGTTGGTACACATGTGTCATGAATCCCATGGTGATTTTGCGTAAGCACTTACTTTGTGCCCAACGTAAGAACATTTCTACGCACATATTAGTGAATGAGGCCCATTGTCTTTTAGCATTTGCTGATATAATTCAGAGTTGATGGTTGCATCAACAATGACAATCGTCCAGATGCAGAAAAAACAGGTCCAAATCATGATACCTCCACCATCATGTTTCACAGATGGGTTACGGTTCTTATACTGAACTGCACTCCTTTCTCTTTAGAAGATGCAAAAAGACCCCAAAAGTTATATTTTTTCTCATCTGCTCACAAAACATTTTTCCTACAGCCTTCTGGCTTGCCTGAGATCTTTGGCCAACTGCAGACAGGCAACAATGCTCTTTTTTTTGGGAGGGCTTCACTCCGGGTTACCCTGACTACACACCATTTTTGTTCAGTGTTCTCCTGATGGTGGACTTATGAACATTAACGTTAGCCGATGTGAAAGAGGCCTTCAATTGCTTAGAAGTTAACCTCAGTTCCTTTGAACACAATCTGTCTGGCTGTGGATTGGTGGAGTTAAAACTCTTAAGAGATGGTTTTGTAACCTTTTCCAGCCTAATGAGCATCAACAAGTCTTTTTCTGAGGTCCTAAGAAATCTCCTAGTGTCATGATACACTTCCACAAACCTGTGTAGTGAAGCTCAGACTTTGATAGATCCCTGTGTATAAATAAAAAAAACACCTGATTGTCATCCCTTTGACTGAAAACACAACATTTTACCTTCATAATTACTGTTAATCCTAGAGGTTCACATACGTTTTGCTAGTAAGTTCCCTAGTAACTAAATGGCCAAGAGTAATATTTTAATGTAATTTGTTTCATTGAGTTCACTTTATCTATATTTAGGACTTGTTTACAAATCAAATGATGTTTTAGGTCTATTAGGTCTAGGTATATTTATGCAGAAATATAGAAAATTCTTTTAAGCACTGCTGTACTTGTCCTTTAAAAAATAAACATCAAAAAGTGGAAAAATGTCAGTGAAAAAAACACATTTCATCCATCATCAGAGGCATGTTTGGGCCGCACAATATGTGCACTTGGAACTCTCCATCTCCTGTGAGAGAATATTAGTTTCCTCTTAGGTGAAGCTCCTTCAGACTCCATTAGATGACATCAGTACGTCATTGTGGGAAAAGCAATTCTTCCAGAAGGAATTGCTGCCAGACTCCAACACACTCACTGATAATGTATGATAATGGATTCCTTTTAATCCCACCCCTCACCACCCTGGGTGCGCCACGGACCTCCAGTCATTAAAATACCGAAGGTGTGCCGCCACTCCCTCTGCACAATATGCACAGCACACTTGACTGCGCTTCGCACCTGCACTTTGATTCATTCATGGCATTATCACCATTCATCTTTTTATAATTCCATTTTCACTGACAAACAGGGTTGGATCTCCAGGAAAAAGGGGCCACTCCATATGCTCAGACACCAGTGGCACAACACTTTATCAGGCTACCCTGAGTTTAGGACAAAATTCCGGTCTACTAACAGGTTACTAAAAAGAGCATCGTGTCCAGAGTGAATTCCTTCCTTGATTATAGGAATTGGTTACAACAGTAATGAGTGGGATAAAACTGCTGGACCCAGCGGCCTAATTAAGCTAACATCTCTGGCGGATGGCTAATTAATAGTGTAAAGAAAATTAATGAAGAGAGTGTGGCCTGCTGCTGACAGCTAGCAGGAGTAAAATGCAGCTACGTCAGCAGAGAGTCCTGCAGCACTTCAGGTGACTGCCAAAGCCTGCTTTGTCATTTAGACAGCATGCTCCAATCATGGCTCTTATACCAGGCCACTGCCACATGGCCATGGTAAAAATATACTGTTTGCTATAGATACATAATAAAAGATCTCATCTCAAATCAGATTTTTTTTTTTAACAGCCAAACCCTATCTGATGAATCCTCCATTGGGCACTGATCTCACATCAGTTACAGTATGACAGCCAAAGCTTTCCTCGATGATTCAGACACATTCAGAGCCTGATCTGTGACCAGAGAAGCCTCAAGGCTACTGACAGCCTCCTTCTCCATCACCCACAGAACCTGGAGCAGGCTGACTCCAGAGCAGGCAAAGACCTAACAAGCTGCTGTCCATCAGCATGCACTCCCAGCCACTGCCAATGTCCTGTCCCTCAAACCTACACAGTAATCCTGCGAGGAAGTTATTTTGTTGGACAACATGCTGCTAGTCACATTAAATCTGGATATCGGCCCCAAGAGGCTCTATTAAGGGTGTACGATCTAGTTTCAACCACTCGCTGTGTCCCAGAAATGTGTCACTTGGCATTTCTGCTTGACCAGGAGGCCTGGCGAAATGACAGCGGTTCTTCCTCTCTGTTACGGTGAACAGGATTCAAAGACACATGTTGAGAGGGGCTCTACTGCACAGCTTCTGCCCCAGCTAACTACAGCTGACCTTACAAAAGGGGTCTGTGTAACATTTTGAAAATATATATGTCTCTGTCCCCCATGCATGTAATAAAACACATGCACACACACACACACACACACACACACACACACACACACACACACACACACACACACACACACACACACACACACACACACACACACACACACACACACACACACACACACACACACACACACACACACACACACACACCAGTAGTCCAGGAGGAGAAAACTTGATTTTCAGATTCAATAAAATCTGTGTTGCATCGTTATTCAGATCATTTGAATAATTTAAAAGAGGCTGCTAATGAGAGATTAGACCACCTCAGCAAATTCACAGCTACGTCTACAGGGTTCAATTAAACACGGATGAAAATCCAGCGACTTTTAAAACAGACATTTAAGTGGGACTGCATGCATTAATGAAAGATAAATGCTTTTGCCCTGTGTGTACATGTGCAAGGTTTCTTGAGGAATACTAAGTGTAGCTATTGATTAAACTCTTTGCTGGCCCATCCTGAGAGACAAACTACATTGCAAACTCTGACCAATGCCAAGTTTGGCCAATGCAGGTTTTTAATGGATCTGGAAAGAACCCCCTTCCTCTCTGCTAGTGTCTAGGGAACAAAGACAAATAGCTCTTTTATTGCCCTCCTGGTAACACCTCTGTGCTCAGGTTTCCTTTTTTTACGTCCTCAATCCTTTTCCATCTCCTCTTTGATGAATTAATATCACATTCAATAGCCAAGTCTCACATCTTGCCGATTGTTCCCTTTTTAATCAAATGTGATTACAAAAGACTGCTTCTGAAAAGGCGAGGAGGCATACTGGGAGAAGTACAATGAGTGTCTGTGTGAGTGTGTGTGTGTGTGTGTGCACATGAATCTTTGCTCTCCTGAAATAGGCTTGACTTACCGTGCAATTAAGGGACTTTCACCTGAACACAACTGCAGTACTTCACATTAACACACAAAAAAGCCTCATCCGGTCCTTTTAGTTGGTCGGATGTTCACTGCACGCAAAATGAAATCAAATGAATCCATGAAATAATGAATGCCCCTGGTTTTAAGTAAACATGCACCTTCATTATAATGGTTACAGCTCTGTGAAATCAGAGAATCTGAGTTTATTCCTATTTCTGACTGACAATTGACTACATTCCAGGTCAAACATGTATAAGGCTCAGCGCAGGCCGTAGTCGGTTAGCCAGGCGGAAAATTGGAAATTTTAAGCTATAGTGAGTCATTAGCTAAGTCAAATATGAAACAAAAAGCTCCATCTCCCCGGAGAATTATTTCTGAAGTGTAATCTCACATTCAAAGTAAATGATTTCACTTCAGTGGATTCTCGAAAATATGCTAACCTTATCATTGTTCATGGTAGCAGATAAAACTGACCATCTTCAGCAAATTCACTTGTGCACTTTAGCGTAAAAAAAACCTTTCTTTATTTTTTATTATCAGCACAGGCCTGCAACTATTTTCCCATCAGCTTATCCATTTTATACCCATTCCTCTCCCCTTTTCCATCTTGCCTCTGCCCCTTCTTTCTTGAGCTGCAAACTCTGTAACTAATTGGATCTGGCATGGTCTGTAATGACTTTGCACTCTGTGGGGAGCTATGGGAAAAATCACCCTTCATTTCTTCTGGCATAACTCAAGTGACCACATACTGAACTCCAGTGACATATAGCTCCATCCTGCATCCAAAGGGCAGAGACAGCAAAATTTACAGGATACTGCTGATCACAGGTTTGAGAAAATCCTATGGATATGTTGCCCCAGAGTGCACTTTCAGTCAGTGCAAGTGTGGATATATCTACATATGCATCTCTGCATATATAATACAACAGCACTGTTTCATTTTATTCAGCTAACCTTCAGTGTTTGTGGAGCTGGCGGAGTTAGTCAGAGAAGGAAACACAGAGGACATATTTTCTCCATCAAGCAATCAAGCGGAGAGCTGCTTCGCAGCCACAGGCTGAACTCAATCTAACATAAAACTCAATCTGACTGACTACCTGTGTGTCAGTAGGAATAACTCAAAATATCTGTAGTTCAAACACTCGTCTGAACAAAGCCTCTACATTAAGCTCACTTCTTTTTCAGAATAAGGGCTGTTCTTGGAGATACTTAGGAGTGCCATTGATTGATTGATTACTGGAGTGCTTATTGTAGAGTCATCTCACAATCATTGGTTGTGGATTGTTGCCCATGTGCACTCTAAACATATTTTTGTAGCATCAATGTAGTCACTGGTCGTTACCTCAGATGAGAATTGTTTCCTATTCTTAAAACCTTACGCATTCAACAGCGAGCTCCTGCAGCTGGGAAGTTGCAGCAAAAAATGTTGCTCTTCAGTGAAAAGTTAATACACAACATCAGGAGGGAGAGAAATGCTTGCAAGGGAAAAGAACAGGTGCAGAGGAACTTCTGACTCAACAAACCTTTTCCATCATGCCTGTTGCCTCCAGTCAAAGTGAGCTGTCAGATCCACTGGAGTTCCAGTCTAATTTCAGCATGGCTTAGCTGTAAGTAACTACATGTTACTTAGAAAATCAAGTCCCTGGGCCAGGGACAAATTTATGTGTCACCAATAATTATGATCAGGTTTAATTCTTTTGTCAATCCAAGCCTGTTTCCTCAGCATGTGTCCTGTATTGAATGGCTCAGTTATAGCACATGACTTCATGGTGTAAGGTTGCTTCATACCTCTTTTTCTCTGCTTCGTATCTGCTGAGTAGACGCTGCAGACCACCACTCTTAAAGCCCTGGAAGTGGGCTGCAGGAGCACCAACAGTGATGATGTCATAGAACGCATCTGTACAGAGAGAAAACAGCATTTATAGCATCTAAAATAAATACAGCAGCTTGGAACCATTGAAGGCACATGAGGACATTTAGGTGAGAAAATTGTGATTTGAGAAAATTAATTATTCCTGTCAAAGTGGGTTTTTCAATTTGAGATAGACTCCAACTTAATTTCAAGTTGGAATGTTACAAAAATCATCTATTGAAATGCCACTAATAAAATGACACCTGACATGAGGATTGGCTCAGAATTGATTAATAATACAAGCAGCTGTTTCAGGGCTTGAGTTCATATTAAAATGTGAAAGTTATGTGGTGTGTGCCTGCAAAGTGTTTCCTTCCATAAATTAGGTAACAAACCACACAAACAGTATTTTTGCACCAAACCCCCCCCCAAAAAACCAATGTGATCTAAAGCGCTGTGACATTATATCAATGTCTATATATCACTGTACCATCAGTCATCTTTCTCCAGACATGTCTTGGTCTTAGTGTAGGGCTGGTCCCATGTTAAACCGGAAGGACAGCCAATGTCACAGAGCTTCGTTTCAATTTGCACACCAGCGTCAAAAGTAAATAAACAGCTCACAGACAGCTAGGCGGCCACAGAGGTGCTTAGAAGAGGACTCGTTTTGAATGAGTAATGGATGAAGCTGACAATTAAATCAGAAAAACAGGGAGGTGGGAAAAGGAGGTGGATGGAGGGATTATGAGGGTGAATATTTTGGTGTGGTTTCGTGCCAGGTCAGTTAATGAACACCCCTGAGAAAGCCGCAGTCCACAGCTCTGACCGTAGGAAAACAGATTGTTGGAAATATAAATTAATGACAGAACTGTTCCAAGTTTTGCTATAGAGTAAAGTAAATGACAGCACCACAATGGACCAATAGCGGTTTGACGTCGGGGCATTGCTGCTAGTACTACCCACTGTTTCTACCATTAATTACCCCTGTGCTCAGCCAACAGGCTTCCCTGACTGCCATACGTCTGGCCCCTGGAGGTTTCAGATATCCAGGTTCCCTTAATTGGTTCTCTCACAGCAGAAGTATTGCGAAAAAAACAATGGCGGGTTTCAGGACATCAAGTACAATAACCAATTTGTGCATGATTTGCCTGCTCTTCCTCTCACACCATCTATTCCCACTAAATCAACAACAGAACAAGCTGTTTAAGTACTGAGAGGACAATCACTTTCTTTAAGAGGAAACTGATTGTGGCAGGCAGGGTGAGTGCATATAATTCATACTTAACCCATTCAACAATTCTTTTTAACAATAACAAAACATCCTTTTACTTGACCCAAATATATGTTGAACAATGATTTTTAGTTCAGCTCTGCCAAGCTGAGCTTTTTAGGCTGGAAATATTTTTTACAGTTGTCATTTCAGAGACAAATGACAGCCATTAACTGCATAACAAATGTTTTAAAGCTCAAAATGTTATTTTTCCCTGATTTCCTTTACCTGTTGAATGATCAATTGACAAAAATGCAGGGTTCAGCATTGTTGAGTAGATTGCAAGGAAATGCATCACTTTAGAACATCAAATGGAACAATGGAGCAATTGATGTGGTTGGAAACTGAAACTCAGCTGCATTAAGCACCAGGTTCCAGTGTTTCCTGGGCCTGACTGATTGCAGCCATTTATCACATTTATCACATGTTTTTCCTTTTTTTTTTTAAATCAAGCAAAAATGTGAAAATTAAATAGGCATTTCATATTCAACAATGTTGTTAAAGTAAATGAAAACACGTGCCGTTTTTTGTTTGATTCACATCAGATGACCACTGATGTCATGTTCAGTCTGTTGTAAAGCTGTGTTTTCCCATATTCACACAGGTTCAGCAAATTTCACGGTAACTTTTTTAATACTTGAAACATGCAGTCTGTTGCCAGTTTATCAGGTCCAGATAATTAATGCGGTCTAATATAACAGTCATACTGACAGACTTGATTCATATGATGCATTGAGTCAATAGTTTTGTTACTCAACTATTTTTGTGCTGTTTGGCATCACGGCTTTTCAACATTATTCAAATTTCTTAACAGACATTTTGAAGCCAGTGGGAGAAGTCTGTAACCTGCAGGTATGTAGTACGTAGAGTCATATAGTGGTGTGTGCTCACACGTCAGCTAAAGCATTGCTGTCTGGAACTGAGTTAAGGTGTAAATTGTGCGCAGAGAGTAATTAACCATGCATATCAATCAATTGACAAACTTCTCTAAGGCTAGTTTCAATATGGTTTTCCCAATTTTTGTGCCTTGTCAGAACAAAAACGTTGTGGGATAGTATGACGACTTAATTTTACAAATTCTTTCTGCCATTATTAGTTGCTTTAATACACTGAGACAGTTTCAAGGCACTAATAGCCTCCACCAGCCAGAGAGCTGGATGAGACAGCCGAGTCTTTCACTCCCCAAAAAACGCAAAGGGCTTAATTAGTGTTTTATCTATTTTTCTCAGGCCAAGTTAATTCTCACCTTTCAGCCTGGGTGATGACCTGGAACCACCCTGTCTGAGTCCTCTGAGTATCTCTGACAGATGGAGAAGTCAAGCATAGAAGGACAACAGTTGGCGACAACCACCACAGCTTATAGAGGTCATATGTTGCAGAAGCTGTGCTTTGCATAACATAAAGGGCTCCTTTCTATAGAGCCAAGCTGTTGACTGAGAGTGGAAGACAATCTGATGTCAGTACGTGAAACGTACGTGATTCGAAGTTTGTCTCTAAGACAGTTGTGTAATACCTGTTTTTTTGGGGCACGTCACCCTCATCCTCTGGGTGTGCAGGTTTATTGGGATGAACTCCAGGGACTTCTGGGCTTTGCAGCAGCTCGGCTTGAATGAACGACCTGAAAAAACAGAGACAACAGTGTGTGTCACATTAGCCAGTTATGAACAGAGGACCTGGAATATTGCCATAAAGAGACAGAATAAAATGGGGATTTATTGCCAAGAAAATTTTTACACACAAAGAATTTGTCTTGGTAAAGTGATGCATGATAATCAACAACTAAAAAGTAAAAGTAAAAGAAAAATACAAGTAACTTTACAGTGAGAAAAATACAACCAACCCAAAAACAGAAGGTAAAATACAATACGAACTGGTGCATATCACAGTGTAAACAGTGTCTGTAATGTTTTATTGTAATAATATTGATAATTGCATTAATATAATATAAAACTCTGTGTTAGATGTAATTTGGTAACAGATGTGTAATACAAGACTATATATTTCATGTTAATGTGATGTGTAGTGTCTGTGAGTAGGATGAACCTTGATGAGGCTAACTGTCATTAGGTCAGCATTTCTTTTTTACACTAAACCAAACCAAGCGTCATTATGATGCCCCCGTGTGTGTTTGTAGATAGCATTCCCGGCTTTCGGGAAACAGAGGTGTGACACGTCGGTGTCTAGTCCTGCACCATGCCTACCATCCCTTTTACAGGGATGTCATTTCAGCTCTGTGACTACTACTGCTGCCACACTAGTGGCAGAACAACAGTGCCCTCACTGCGTGTTTTTACCTTTTACATAGAACGTGAGGTGGCGTAATGGAGCAACATTCATGCACTGAATAGGCTGTATTGTGTTTTCACAAAACACGATTGTGTTGGTAAAGAAATCAAGGACAAAAACATTTCTGTGAAAGCTTCTTGGCGTATTGAAAGCCCCCACGTTCTGCTACAGCTATAATATGATCATTCCAACATGACTATGTGGCCTTTCTTTTGATCACTGGGTGGCTTAATGTTGTCAGGAAAAAGAGACAGAAACAGCAAATATTATATAATTGTTCTCTTAAAGGATTTACCAATGCAACAGCAAATCAGAATCAATTTAAATTAGAAGCTGTGGAAGTAGCTGCAGTAGAGATACAACTTTACCTCAAAGGGTGTAGGGATTTTTACAACTTCATTGTTACAATAACTAAATGTCACTTTTTCATTTCTCCTCATTGAGGGGTGTGTTGAGAAGTTTACCTTGAAAAAAAAAAAAGTCCAGCAAAACCTAATTAAAATGTATAACAGTGGGATGCAAAATAACTCCTTGTTGGACATCACGGATGGTGTTTAAATCTGTGTTGAAATAATTATTAAATGCTCATGCAAGATCATTTAACACACTTCTGTATACAGCATATTAGATAGAGAATGTATCAATTAGATATCAACAAGCTCGAAAGTAGATACTTTTCAATTAAGTGCTTATAATATCCTCTAATGTTGCAGTGTAACCCATTAAGCACAGGATTGTATCACCTTTGCAGCCATGACTTTACACAAAATGTCCAATAACATTTTTCTGCTAAACAATACTCTTTGTTTGTGGTTTACAGCTAAGATCAAAGTCACACTCTGACGCTGCACGTTGGCTGCTCAAATCTCAAATATTTAAATAGAGTTGATGAGACTTTTTAAGAGGGGGCTAAGTTTTTAAGAAAAATCAAGCAACCAAAGTAATTAAAGAAGTGTTGTGATGTCGGCACGTAGAGATAATTCACTTGAAATGAAGATATTCAGGGAAGGTGCAGAAGACCAAAAGAGGAACAAACAATCTAATATCACAAAGTTTCATTATCGAGGCATCAAAACTTAATTAACCCTCTTTTAAGGCAGATGACTTTGAATTCCCCGTCGAAAGCATTACAGTGGAGTTAGAAAAAACTATTAAAAAAAACCTGCTGTAGAGCAAGTTTGATGTGTTCCAGCTTGTATGTGACAAATTATTTTGTTGTAGAGGGAATGGTTTACCTCATTAATCCAAATTGTGATGTAACAACTAATGAGTTTCACATAAGTGTGTGAAGACATTCATATGCTTGAGAGGTTACATCAGATTGTTTTAATTACAGCAGATTCATTTAGTGTTTCAGTATATTGATTTCTCTCTACCTCGTATTTCATAAGCAAAAATGGCCAAATGATCTTGATGTTATATTTCTATATTATGTTCCTTTTTATAATATTACAGTGTTAATGTGAAAAGGCTTCTGTTCCAGTTTTTGATAATATATGAAATATAATTGGCAGATTACAGAGATGACTTTACAAATTATTTCAGTGCTTCTGTAATAACTTTTCTTTAAGTTTGCCTGTTGATAAAGTTTAAACCTCTGTTGACAAAGGTCTTTAATCATCTGTCTTCCCACAAAGGCTATATCTTAAAAGGATATCCACACAGTTTTTTTGTTCTTCTTTTCAGACAATCTGCCTTTACTGATGCAGGAAACACATCATCACATTCCTCTAAAAGGAATGGTAGGAGAGGAAGGGATTTTTCTCCCCAGGAAAGAATAAAAACTTTCCTGTGCAGTGGTTTACATCAATCAGCATCAGAGCAATAAAAAGACGAGGCCAACACGGCTGGACCATGTATGCATCACTGGAAAGCTTTTAATTTGAAAAGCATACAGGAAGTTGAAGGCTTTGGATGGCTGATCGTGTAACTTTGATCACTCAGTCAGTGACAGACATTCAAGTTTATAGGGGCCAAACCTGTTTTCCCTATTATTACTTTACCATAACCAATTTGTATATTTATTTACAAACATAAGAAGCAATTCAATTTAACACTCAGGTTTCTCAAAGAAAGTAAATTCTTGTCTACAATGTTTTGTTTCTTATAACCACCATCAAAAAGTCTTCAGTTACTAAAATGTCCAAATGTAAAGAATAGCAACATTGAGAAAACATACTTGCCTATCAGCAATTATTAACCTTCTTATGATATTATAGTATATTTAATTTGTGTGGTGGTTCAGTGTGTTAAAATGAAGCACAGTGTGTCCCTATAATGTGTGTTAATTGCAGCATAATGACTAAAGTGGCACATTTAAGCTCTTCTTTTTGACATTCGCCATAGCTCACCTTTATGAGAGCTACGAAGCTTTTCTTCCCCTGTTCATTAATTACTCTTGAGGCAACAGTCCAGTATCTACCAATCAGAATCCCCGTACTACAGAATGTGTATGTTGACATAGAAATCGAGATGTGAAAACCTGTTAGCCGCCACAGATTTGTATCATTATCAGGCAGGTAGGCCAAACATGAAAACAAATCCACTGCAGCTCAATTATTGCATATAATGTTGAGACTGCAGACCCACTCAAGCAAAAACGTGTTACCTCAAATATAGATGACACGAATGACTCAGCCGGAGCTGACAGCGATGTGTTTGTTTTTCAAGCACTGAAAATCAATCATGACTTCTTACTAGGTTGCAGCAGATTTGCTGCCCATTATCAAAGTGCAAATATAAACAGATGCCATTTCTAACTACTGAATGTACATCCTGTCTATTGGATACAATAAAAAAAAACAAAGCATGAGCTTCACATGTGGAAAAATATGCAGTATAAACACATTCAATATTAGGTACCAGAGAAATATTTCAACTTTCAAGTAAATCATTTGGGTACCAGGACAACCTTTTTGCTGCTAGCACATCTAATGTCCACTAGCTAGTCGCAAGGACAAGACAAGCACTGTGCTCTTTAGGTCAACAGGACAAGCAGATTATAGGCATGCTGGTGGCTCTGTGAGGCTGTAATTTGACAATGAGATGGTTTGTGCTAAATGCTAATACCAGCATGATAGCCCTTCAGTTGTAGTCTTTACCAAGTTCACTATAGCATGCTAACGTTTGCTCATTACCACTGAACACAAGCACAACAAGTAGAGCTGAGACTGAAGTAAATGGCCTGAGTCTGGCAGATATCTAGTCCTAAACCAAAGCATCGGGCCTATCGAAATGAGCAAATACCTCAAACGTATCCTCTGGGGGCGAAAATATCTAGATAATTTCAAAGAAAGTCATCAAATGATGAAAAAATGTCGATGTCATGGTGGTGCTGAAGAGTAAAAGTCACCAGCAGGCTTCAACCCCTGGAGACTACGAGGCTGTTGAAAGATTTCAGTTTACAGACAAACCCCATAACACAACAACATAGCTTTGCCACTGGCTAGATAATAAAACAATTTCTTTATACTGTATACGGTTATAAACTTTTATCCATCCAGATAAGCTGATCTCCTCAGTAAACACATTTCTGGACTAGAAGGAATTGCTTCCAAAGAGTAACATTCAAGTCAATGGCTGTGCTGTCATCCCTGCTCAGTGGGCTCTCACTGCCGGCTCCAGAGCTCTGGGGACCAGGCTAATGAAGCTCGTGACCATTGTAGGTTAGATGAATTAGCCATATCAGATTCCCATCTGTTTGCCCAGGTGGGCTGGCTATGTGACAGAAAGACTGGATTCAGGCAGTAGTGACCAACATCCAACCACTATCTCTTCTTTTAATCTTTTCTGTCATTCCTGTTCTCTGAGCCACTTTTCTCTAATTCTTTCATTCCTTTAGAAGACGAGCAAACCAAAATCCTATGCATTGAAAATCTTCTGCGTAGGTGCCTGAGGACAAACTGAACAATAATTAAAAAAAAGATCACAAACTGAAACAATCAGGCATGAAAAAAGCATCCTGTCAGATGAAAGTGGTCCTATGTTGAGGGTTTCATTGTCATGGTCCTAAGGCACTAAGAACACAGCAGGCTTTTTAATCAATCTACAGTTCTAACATATTGTAGACACAGAGGATGATTGGACACATGCTGTGTGAGCAGTGGATTCAGACTGAGAGGAGTGTGAATTAGACAAGTGAGTTGTGTCTGACAGTACCTCTTTTTTTTTTCCTTTTAACCAATCTATGTCTTTTAACATTTTGAGCATTCAATTTAACCTGCAGAAAATAATATTTCTGTGCACTCCACAGCTGAACATCTTTACCTGGAGGCAGCAGACTGCAGAGATGACTGTCCTAATACAGATATCAGAGAGAATGTAAGATATGAGCTATCACGTCCACCTGTCCTGCTATCGGTACAATAACTTTACTGCCAGCCACACAGATATATGACGCTGCCTTAAATACTCAGCTCTTGGCTTTAGGCTGTCGTTATCCTATAAGTGAAGTATTGGGGGTCCAGTGCTCCGCTTATGGGATGACTGACAGTTCTGTGCCGACAGTATTGAACAAACAACACACTAACAGGATTATGTCTGTGCCTTTAATTCACCAGCTGGTAAACAATGAAGCAAGGGATTTTTTTTAAATTTATGAATAGAAAACAGTTATTAGAGCATCTGATGTGTTCGTTTAGGTCAGTGCATCATTAAAAGTGGACAAAATAGAATCAGGCAGGGTGCTGAACCTGAACATGGGGACTCCTCGACCTCCCGCAGGGCTGCTTCTCCTTTTCCCCTCATTTTTGTACTAAGTAAAGTTTCTCAACCTCAGTTTTTATTTTCTTTCTTGGAAATAAATAATAAATAGAAGACAAATAAACCTACATCAGGCCTATATTATTCACAGGCCACTGATTCTTCTTTGCACATGAAAATCCTCCTGACTCAGTTCTGACCTTCAATTATGTGTGCATAAGAGGTCCTCTGCTTAATATAAATGCACAAATAATCCTATTTAAGGACAGCAATCCCTAGAGCCATGTGCAAATCTGCAAAACCTAATTATTTTAAAAACATAATTAAAATGTAGGAAATGCAAAAGTCTATCCTGTGGGAGCATTTTACATCTCTCATCCTCCCATCAGTTTTGTTATTTGCAAACCTGAAGAGTACCATTAAAATACAACATAATTTAGTGTATATAAGCTTAAAATATATCTTGATTAAATGTAGTAATTACAGATAAGTAATTTGAAAGTAAGAACATATTGATACATCCACTAAAAGGCCTTCATTTGTGTGCACATACAAGTAATAGGAAAGCAAGACCCACTAACTTTATTTTAATGAACTTCTTTCTGTTGAATCCTGCTCAGTCCTCATATTGATCACCATTTGATTATCCAGGTAATTATTTTTTCATTCCTTGTCTTCCCTGTCTTTGCTCAGCCACTCAGCCTCCTCCACAGTCTGTCTCTTTTTGTCTTTTCTCTCAACCTTTTTTAATCATATTACTTATCAATAATTAATCTGCAGCAGCTTTCCCACCCAGCTTGTTTAACAATGTCTGTCATCCTATTTAGTTATTACAGGACTGGATTAGAGTGGCAAGACAGGCAGGGGATCTTCCATGTATTGCAACATCTGGGGCACGCTAAAGGACTTGTCAAGAACCATAATGACCAATGCCACATTACCCATTCCCCCCAAACCCCCCTCCTTGGGGCCCAGGCAGGCAGCGCAGAGGCTTAGCCATTTATATTTCTTATCAGCTGCGGGCAAAGAAAAGAGCAGCATAGACAAATATCTCATTATGGGGATGAAAGTAAATCAGTGTAAAATTAATCACCAGCAGAAATGTTCGTGGATAAAATATGCATAGAGGTAGAGGTGTTTGAAAGAAACAAATTCAGACTGGTCAGTTCATGAGCTTTTGTTATTCGTATTGAGATTTTAATTTGTAATAATTTAATGATCTTTACTGAGGACAGACATGGATAATGTATTATGAACACCTAACATCTGTCGTTTTGAAAAATCAAATGAGAATGCAGCCCTGAACACACTTGGCATTAATATAAGGTGGGTGATCCAACCGTTCAAGCAGACGGCACACGAAGTGCATCAGTTCACACACGGCATTAACATGCATCTCCAGTGACCACTTATGATTGGATCTCACTTCCCTTGTTTATGTGCAAATAAACACATACATCATGTAAATAAACTTGTAAACACATACAGAAAAATGAGGAGGAGTTGAAGCAACAGGTATTTAATAAAATTAGATATCTTTGCTCACTGGAGCCTTATTTAATGTGCCATCAACAAGTCTACTTAAGACATATTTTACATTTTGTCAATTATTCTCACAAATTATGATGTCCAAAAAATTAAAAAAATTCACTTTGTTGTGATGCACAATGGGTTTTTAACAAATACAGTGTAAATAAAAGCTATTATGTTGACCATGAAGATCTTTGAAATCATTCAGACCCCTACGGTGGCTTTCAAATTATTATTGTAGCCTAGACTCAGCAAGTGCATGCAGCACCAGATAGAGACAAATAATCTGATGAGGAAAATTACCTGAGTATATTCGGAGCCGATTGGTTGCCTTTTTTCATTTTGTGCTCAAAATATCCAGCAAAAGTTGAAACTCATCCTCAACTCACTATGTAGGAAAGTATAAATGTCTGAACACTTGAATTTGTAACTCTCAACCTGAGCCCTGTCAGGCATGAACCGATCACATCGGTTCAGGCTCTGATTATTTAATGATTCCAGCGGGTTTGAGAAAGTCGGAACTGAACTCGGGTGAATAAATGATCCGTGCACATCCTTGAACAGTAGAACTTTAGTAGCACTTAAAATTACACTTACTTATAGCACTTTGTAGTTTGGCTTTCTTGAAGAAATTGTATTTACCTGATTCCTGTTGTTCTGGGTTTTGTACCCTCATGGTTGAAATGCACTTATTGTAAGTCGCTGTGGATAAAAGCGTCAGCTAAATGTAATGTAATGTAATGTGCAAGGGAGTGGGGCTCTTCCACTTGTAGGTTGTAGGTCTGATTGTCTAAGAAATTGCAGACAACACATATTTAGAAAAACAAAAAACAGAGGGAGCTTTGCTGAAACAAGTGTCAGGTAAACTGTTTGTGTTTTTATTCACTTGCAGCCACTTTGTAAGACACCAGTTGACTTTGCAAGTCAACTTCTGTTTGCGGTCCTTCAATGTGGCCCAGGACATGTTTGTGTACAAGCTGCTAAAGCAATACAGCCATATGCAGCCCAGAGCTGGTCAGATCTTAATGCGTTGTCTATGCATCTTAGGTGCATTCACACCCATGTTAATACCACATGCAAACAGGGCCTGTCTTTGAGTACTAGAGTATATATACAAGAACAACACCTACTGTATACACGGTACAGTAGAAGCTAGCAGTTCACATGTAGCATTAGTTTTCATCTTGCTTTTAGTGTTTAAAACAAAGACAACACACACATCACAAACATATTACCAAATGCATTTTAAACACCTCATCATCGCTGGCATGTGGCATAATCACATGTTAATTTTTTTCTTGTTGAATGTCGGGCCAAAAGAGACACAGCATAATTATTTCCTGTGTTCACATTAGACCTAACTGGTTGAATTAATTTTATTATGTAAAACATTTGCAAAAAGTGTGGAAATATTTGCATACTAAATAGAACACTGAATATTTGTAAATGAAATGCACCACTTATTGCTTCTGCTTGCATGCATGTGTAGCAGTTTTTATGTACACTGGTCATATATATATATATATAAAGAGCATATAGGCACAATACACACATTTCAATTGCCCCTAATGAAACCTGTGTTGCTATGGAAACTCTTTGACAGCAACTTCTCACTAAGCTTGCCATTGACACAAATCACCCCAAATCCATCCTTGAGCTTGGTGAGTCCTGTCTTGATCTAACAACTTTAGGGCTGCTGCAGTGTTTTGAGCTATGACCAGAATCCACAACGGGAAGAAGTTGGACCAGACTACAGTCATTATATACCACACTCCTTCAATTATTCCCAGGATGTTTCTGTATGTAAGGACCACACATAGTAGGAGACAACCTTTACTATAAACTTTTTTTTACAAAGAAACTAATTTAAGTTCCTCTGAAAAGAGAGAGTTGGTCAATAAGCAGTGCCATCAGTTATTCACAGTCATCGTACTATATCATATCTGAATAAAGATACTCAAGCTATGAAACACTTCAAACATCTTGAAATTTCATTGTCACGCTTTTTTATGAGTGAAATACCTTTCAGTGTGTGTATAAGAGAATTAATGCATGTGTGGACTCAGGTATGAATGTAAAGAAGAGTGTGCAGTCGTACCAGTAATCTTGTCCAGCTCAGCCAAAGTCTCCTGGTAGGAGCTGATGATTCCGCCATATCTTGCCATCACCTCCTTCCTCAAGTTGTCCCAGTGAGGAGAAAGCTCCCCCAGATCCCTCAGATCCTGCACCCTACAGACAGACACAGATGTATGAGGATCACTTGTGGTTTTGATGGATGTACACAGATCATCACGATAAACTCCATAAACGCCGGCTTGCTTACTGACTTAATACAATCCCATTTTATTGAGAAAAGTACTGAGTAATATTGTAATGCTATAGCTGGTGGTGTTGCATCATACTCATGCTTTTCAAAGTCCTTTTAAATTACCTCAATTTCCCACTGACAAAAAGTGATTAACAATCCTGGTAAAACACAAGCTTGTACTCTAAATCAGACACACACGCACACACCGTGTCCAGAAGCATCCTGTGCTGAGCCAGATAAACACATTTCTGAACCTCAGGCGTGTAGCTGGTGCCCACTTATCTACTCTGCCCTATCAAATTCCTCCCCTGCTCCTGCCGTCTTTCTACCATTAGATATACTGTGTAACAAACTCATGCACTCTTTACTGGTGTCACTGGACCAAGCAGTGGTCTGTCTTTCAGTTAGTTGTGCCTGTAGCCTGAGACCAAAATCACCTGCGCTCCTTCTTGAGAAGATAATTGTAGTGACGCATGAGTGTGCGCATTTTGTTTGTGTGTGTAGCTGATTTCCAACTGGGAACTGCAGTTTCTTTCACTTGGCCATCATTTGTATATGAAAGGCGACATGAGATGGACAGATATCATTCAGAATCAAGCCCTCCAGCATCCACGGAAAAGTAAGTTGGACTGGTATAGAAATGAGTGGTTTAAGGAGCTTTTATATGCTATTCAGGATCACAAATACACAGTCATGTGTTTTGCTTTCATGATAGCAAGCTCCATTTTTAGTGATTACACCTCATGCATTTTGTATACTATGTGACCTAAAATGAAAGGCTTCATGTATCATTACTAGTTTGTTCGACTTATTGTTAAGACCAGGTATAATTTCTTGAATGCATAATATGACTTACTTCTTGTAGTTCAACTACTAAAACAAAGCATTAGGTGCAGATACTAAGGCGTCTGAAGACTATTTTCTTGTTTCCTCCATGCAAGTAAGTTATTTTTAGATGACTTTGAAGTATTTCAATACACAGCAGAGAAATGATGCTAGAGAGAGAGAAGCGGGAGAGATGAAGCGAGAGAAAAAAGTCCAGGTCCAACAATATTTTAACCAACCCTGTAACGTTTTAAAGAATTGGTTCCACCAAGAGAACAAAAAAGTATCCATCCATCAATTAGAAATATCTGCATGTGCTTTGGTGTTGCAGGGAACCTAAAGCAGCTGACATTGGGTGAGACTAGTTGTCTGTAACAAAGAGCACACTGCTGTTTATCATCTAAAATGAGGTAGTTGTAGATATGAAAACATCACCGATTTAGAAATAAGAAATTGCTAGTAGAGAAATGTAAAGTAGGGTCATTTAGTAACAGTGTCTCCATTACATACACAAATTAAACTCAAATTATCTGCATGGAATCTGCTTAAGGTAGGTGACGATTTTTTTTTTTTTTTTTTTTTTAATTCTTAATTGTAATTTGGATAAACTAATTCTTTAATTACACCGCATGCCTTCAGCTCACCATGTATATGTTGGGAACATTTGCAAATGACACAAGACAGTGAGATGTTTTTAGCATAACTAAAAACAACTGAACAGGCTGTAGACAAATGGTAGATCACATGTGAAACACTTTCCTCCTCTCTTGCCTCCTTGTAGCTCCAAACAAACTTGGAGCTTGAAACAAGCTCTAGGCAGAGAGGCGCTACATGCTGGGCGACCCTGCCGACACGCTCTGTAGGTGGCTGTAAGTAAGTCGTGTTTATGGCATAGAAAAATAGGATGCTTTCTGACAAAGTACGTTTATTTCAGATTATCAGGAGGAAAGGAAGCTCATAGCACCACGAGCAGCAGAGACATGCGTTTGGTTTTAGGTCGTTCATTTTCACTCATATAATAAGTGCTTAAAACAATTTTTAATTACAAAGACCATTGATTAATATGTTTATTTAAAAGGAGTGATGTGCAGCAGACCCAGACATGGGATCGTAAATGGTACCAAATTCAAAGAAGGAAATATCTAACATCGGTTTGAAAAAAAATAAATACCAAAAAATTATATCAAAAAACAATCACAGGTCGCAGCGTGGTATATGACCCAGCTAACAGGGTCTAAGCAGTGCCACTCCACATCTCTCACTGGTTTCAATCAAATGCATTGTTCCCACTCTATTGAAGTAGCTCCTAATACCATAAATGGACAATTTTATCCAATCAAGAGGGCAATTTACAATAGTTTAAAAAAAAAAAAAATAGCAATAGGTTTTGTCAATAGTCTTAACCAAATGCAATCATTCACGGTGGCCTATATCCTTAGACTAACCCCTCAGACATTACTATTTGTTCTTTACAGCTGTAAACCACTCTAATGTCACCTGAGAGATCTGTTTTTTAGTTCTGGAAGGAAGGTCAGGGTGGTTGATCCTGGTAAATAACAGAGAATAGATAAAATAATAGATAAACATATCTGCTTGCTAAATGAGAGTGATAAGGCAGCGAGATGGTGAATAGAGAGATATAGCTATTATCACCTTCTTTAATCAGCTCACTATTGTCGGGAGAGGGTAAAGGTGTGATTATACTGTGGAACAATTGTAAGTATAGACTGATTATCGATATCAATCTTTTCCTAAACCTAACCACGTGGTTTTGGTGCCTAAACCTCAGGCAACTTATGTGTATCTCAGAGATGACAGCTGGTTTTGACAAAACATGCTGAGGTGAGAACAACATGTCAGATCTGTAAGTACTGAATGAAGGTAATGTTATATTCAAGCCACTTTAAGGCATTAGAAGATTTTATTCTTCTTTGAAAAAAATTCTTGAACTAATGTTTTGACAACTGGAGATGAGGTTTTAGGTTGTTTTGTTTTTTTTAATGCCAGGAGAGGACATTTAAGTTTGTTGAGGATATTTTGTTACTGTTCGGGTTTTGTTGATAACTCAAAATTCTGATAATTATTGGATAAGTTGTTGGGAATTCATCTAAAGGAGCCTTAAACATGAGGACAGCTAGAAAACTATTTATCCTTTAGTAACTAAAAGTATTATCCCCCCTACAGTACAGTAGGGAGTGATAACTACATCAACTACTACAATAGATGATGTAGTTGGGTATACTTTCCAAACAATCACAAGCTGTATTTTGTTTGTTCTACTTACGGACTTAGAGATGAGAAAACCGAAGATGAAAAGTGTAAACAACAGATACAAATGGATCGACAAAAAACAAAGTATTATAGTACAAAACAAGGACAGAAAGAAACAAAGAAGCACAAAGAATAACAAAAATTATATAAGGACCTTGATTTGCATGAAGACGATCAAAAGCTGACGCAGTTTAATCTTTGATTCCTACTGAAACGCAATTTAAATATCAGAAAAATAAACCATTGACAAAAATCAAGGGGGACAATGTGATAAATGGACTCAAGACCGATGACTGGGATAACAGAACACAGTTCCCAAAGAGAAAAGACCTGTCATGTGGGCACCTTTATTTCATGGTGTGTTATAGTGCCTGTTCAATTTAATCACAGCAGGCTTTGTGTGCGTGGTCAATAAAAGCCAATGTGAGGACTGAAAAGCAAATGTTCGTTTCACCATACATTCAGGTGGTTCTGAACTGCTCCATGTAACAAGAACAGTCATTATTACTGATCCTAAATGTACAGAACAAGTAGAAATAAAAAAGCTGGGTGTCAAAATGTCACCTATATAATCTTGACACACAAACACAGTACTTGTTAATTAACACAAAAAGAAGAGAATAACTTGTTTTTTTCTATTAATGAGAAACCAGACAGCTCAAAAGAATGGAGTTTCATCTACACCCACAGACTTTACTACACACGCATTCATTATCTTTACACACACTCAAGGAGACAGACCATCTTCACTGGAGGAATGAGGGAAACACATCTGCCACGTCTGTGTTCATACAGTTAGATTAGAACATGAGTGTAGACATCAAAGCTAACAAATAGAAGGAAGAAATATCCAAGATTATCAGAGAGCGGTGAAGCAAACTAAGCCACCCACCATCGGCTGCTGGGACTCATAACTTTGCAGCACCAATGGAATCATTAAAAACCCTGAGCTAGCACCACTGTGAGCTTGGCTGACAGAATCGGCTAAATGGAGAGGCACCGTGGAGAAAGACAACATTTAAAGAGGATTATAGGAGAGGTGCTTAAGCGACCAAGCTGGAGATACGGTACACATGGCTGTTAATAAACAAGCATTGTATATGGTCGTCATGGTTTGGAGCCTGCTGAGTGCTCATGAGCTGTATTATACAGATAAGACATTTTCATAAATATTCTATAATTGTCTTCTAAATTTAGTTGTGGTTTAAATTACGAGTTGGCAGAGCAGATCACTTTTTATTTAAACAGAAAGTGAGGTTGGAGATACAGAGAGAGGACATGGGAACTACGGTCTGGGGCATTTGAATGGATTCCAGTAGTTTGATGGGTAAACTAATGACAAAGCTCATCTAGTCAATCTGTTAAGAATGTCTCTGTGACTGTTTCAGTGTGGATGAGTGTGGTGGAGGAAGTGAATGCATCCTTAAACTGTATGTGTGTGTGAGAGAGAGATTCCTTTAGTTGCATGCGATGATTACGAATCAAAAACTCCTACTACCAAGTTTATCCAAATGTCTGATTGCATCTTTGTGTACCTTGTCCTCGTAGTGATGTAAGCATAAAGAACTCATGTTCTGCGGCGCGCGTGCGTGTGTATTCGTTCATGTGTTATGTATGAGAAGGGGTTGCTCGGGACAACAGGCTAGTTGAAGAATGATCTGTCTTGACAAACACTGGTCGAGCCTGAGGGAAGGGACTCTTTGATCTACTTACGGATGCACACTCGGAGACTGGTGAAACATCACCTGTCTGTCATTGTCTTCACCTGCCCTGATTCTCACACAGTATTAACCGGACTGGACTTCAACTGCAGTTACATTCTTCGTTTCCATAATGACCTTTTTACATGAATCAAAACCAAGGTTTTTTGGTTTTGACAGTGGGTTTGATTTAGATATTGGAGGAAGTAATTGAACTAGAAGGAGATTCCACAGTGAGCAATTAGATTAACTTCTGATTGTTCTACCTGCACAAAGACTATAAGAACTAACTGATACAATTTTGCCATGACATCCACAGGATTAACAGTATGATTTAAAGGCGTCTTACCTGCTCATGTCCTCCTGGATGTACAGTGAGAGCAGCTGTTTGGGGATGCTAAACGACAAAGTACACTCCTCCATTTGTTCCCGCACAAGCATCCACTTGCTTTCCGCTGTTTGAAATCTGTACACCTTGCATACTGGGTTCCTGAACACTGCGGGAGGGAGACAAAGGGAGAAAAGAACGGGATATTGAGCCATCTGACACTGCAGGAAATATAACATTTTCTCATCAAAAGAAATTCTAAAGATAATCCTTCTTTAATTTTAGAAAAGGTAAGCAGAACATCTAAACCAACTCTGACAGTCACCTGCTTCAAGGACGCCACTGAAGAGAAAGAAAGTCTTCAAAAGTCACATGAGGTATGGAGCACAAATTAAATTCTATAATCAATAACTGTCTGCCGTAGATAAGGCATTTCACATCGTCCAAGGCCTTCTCTCTCTCTCTCTAGCTCTCTCTTTCTCTCTCTCTCTCTATGTACTTCAGTGGCAGCACAGCAGACTAGAATACAGACCAAAATATGGAGACCTTGTTCTGTTAATCTTTGCCTTATTATTTCCTCCATTTCTATTTTAATTGCTTATGTATTGTACAACAGTGAGGCACAGTAAGTTGAATCATTTTGAAACTTTCCTTGCGAACCCCACCGCCCAGCTCGGCCATTAGAAACGATTCATATTCAGTCCCATCTTCATTTTTGCAGAGAGTGGCTAATAGCAGCAATCGAAGGCTGGAAACGAAAAACAGCTCTAATGCTCTTATCTGCATGCTGGCAGCAGAGGGCAAGAAAAGCTGTGAGCCTTAAACGGTGTTTACTGCTCCTTTTTCGTTTGCAGAGCTGCAGTCAGAAAGAAAGTCCCTCAATAAGTCAGAGCTGAAGCGCCCGGGGTGAAACGTCGACAATCTTGCTTGGGGTAGTCAAACATGCATGGCAGGAAAATGGTTTTGCTTGAATTTCAAAAGTGGGAGCCATACTTCTGCTCCTACTGCCAGTACAGAGACCTGACCCCATAACAAACCCTTCATACTGTACTGTAACAATTAGCTCTAAATTGTTCTTTTTTTTTTTTTTTTTTTAAAGTCGTCCGTCTAATTGTTCAAGCCATTAATTCTGGTGCTGCAACATCTTTTGTTCAGTGATGCCCTTCATGGGCAAAAAAGGCATACTACAGTTGAAGTTCTTGTGTGGTAAGAGTAACTGATTTAGGATGCAGTCTTATGATGTGTGCTGTGCTGTGTGTTTCAATAAAAGCTAGTTTCCACATTTAATTTGGCCGACCATTTGAAACTTAAAAAAATACTGCCTTGTAGAATAATATGGAATTTTTCAACAAGACAAATTTGTCTCGTGTTTTCCATTGACTTTCAGTGGCAAACTGTCTCTTTAGCATCAACCAACATTATTACATGTAGCTCTAATATTATTCTATTGTTTTCTTGTCATCAAAAAACCCCATTGGACCAAATCCAACAATAAATTGATCCAGAACTGTATATGCATCCAAAGATTTAAATATTATTCCTCGGTGCCATAAACCTTCATTGGTGTCCAAAAACTATTAAAGCCCATCAGTATGGCACATTGTTGCACAGGGTAACAACAACACTGACATTCTTCATTACTATGAAGATGACAACCACGGTCTATTTCAGTTTATTTTCAATCCGACAAACACCATGGTGGGACTTTAAATAATCATTACCTGTGCATATGTATATTGATCCGTGGCTGAAAATGGTCCTGAAGAGATTCAGTGTTTTTTCCTGTTTGGGTACCTTTCATTAACACCCTCAGTGACCAGCTGTTACTGCTACTTGCTCATTAAGAAGAAATTGAACTGCATTTCTGTGATCCAACTGAAGGATTTACATCTTCATTTGGAATTGGATGGGCTGCAGTAAAGTGCCACAGGCAGGAAAAAGAAAAGTACTGAGAAGGCAAGTGGATAATAGTTTGTGTTTTCATGGGATTTCTAGATGATGACAAAAATAAAGAATAATGATACCGTTACATTTATAAGGTGAAAACGATTTTTTGATTTTTGATTTTATACACTTTAGTAATCCCAGAGGGGAAATTTCATTACACATGTACACATGTACAGACCTAATTGGCCATATGCAGTCAGCATGGTGAACACTTTAGTAATGAAGCTTCATCTGCTATGGCCTTTCTGACATCTAAAGACACGTATAAACCTCTTCACAGAAGGTATTTTCTATTAGCGTCTGTTATGCAATTCCTTTTATAAACAAATACATGTTCTGCATCAATGCAGCATATTTTGGAGATATATTCCTGCATACTATTAATAAGGCTGAAGGTCAATTTGTTTTGGAATTTGCCACATCATAATGGGTGTGAATAAAAACCCATGAGCATACAGACACCAGAGAGCCTCTTAAGAAAAATAACTGTAATTAAAATAGAATATAGACAGGCTTGTAATTATTTTTCTATGCTGCTGAAGATGATGTTAAAATTAATGGTAATTAAGGTTAAAACCCCAGAAAGAGTGTATATTTGCATCTAAATTAAATGGGATATTCAGATATTGTTGGCATGGGGATTAGCGAAAGTGAAATGGATGACAAAAATAAATGGGGAGCAAGGGACACATGCAGAGAAGGGGCTGAAGGCACAACCTTAATCGGAAGAGCGACAGTTGCTGACTTCCACCTCCATCGGAGAAGCGGATTAACCCCTGAACTCCCCCCTGCCACCACACTAATCTGACCACCAATCAGAAGCCACGGTTTCCCTTCCTGACACCTCTTAAGAAAATTACTTCCTGAGAAGTGCTGTGCGTGGGCTCAACTATCTCTCCGTTCTCTGCATGCTAATTTTGAAAGGTAATAAAAGTGGAAGACTAAATTGCATTACTCAATCTGGCAGTATCTGCAGGGAGGGTATTGTTTTGACAGGCTGCAGATGTGCACCTGCAAACATGGTTTCAGTTTGCTAGTTAATCACAGTGAAAACAGTAAGCAACAATGACACCCTAACAACAGGCGTGGGGCTGCTGTGGAGCTTGGGGAGGTTTTATCTGGATAAAACAGAACATAGATGTGTGGAACAAATGGATGCATGGGATGAAAAAAGGAAACTAGTTTCCCAAGTCTCCATTGAACAAGGGCTGTGAAGAGTTTGAACACAGCAGGAGTTGTGACCTTTTCAAGTCTATCCCTTTTCAGTCTACACTTCTTTCATTTTCTCTCTACATTCTCCTTTTCGTTACCAGTGAGAGAGCTATCTTTCTGTGTTGCCACTAAATTAGTCTCGCTCAGCTCTTTTGCTGGTCTTCAGTAAGCCAACAAGGAAGTGAGTAGGTTTACTCCTTGTCAGGTGCCTCCCACTGCCTGCCTAAAAACATCAAGACTTCAATTGAATCAAAGCAAGAAAGTTCATTTATCTTTAATCAAATAGCATACCTCAGAGATGCTTGTTAATGAAAAGGTTATTCGAGGGCAGTTTGATGTTAATTAGTTGCAAGGGACCTTTAGATAAAGATGTTACAAGATGGCCACAAAAGCATTACAGTAGAGTATAGATGAATTACAATATTTCAAGATTTCCTTAGGGGCTATGACAGAGTGAGTTCTTACAATTTTCTCCAGCTAGAAATACCTTGTTGAAAGGGGACAAAGAAAAACTATCAAGTAAGAGGATAGACAAATTAGAGAGCATTGCCACATCTTTCTGCAAATTCCAGGTGTTCAGGGTGTAAATCCTACCTGGCCCTGTCAGAGGGTTATTTTCTCTGTCGGCGCAAGAGTGGTGCGCAGACTCACAAACCAGGGGACACTGGAGAGGAGAGAAAGGAAAGGAACAGAGAGAATTGACATCAATGATTTCTAGCGACATATTTTTCTGAGGAGCAAACAGGTTTTGATCACGACTATCGCCAAAATAATTTAGTCGCAGTTTGGGTATGAAAATCCCAGTTTGGCTTTGTCACTCAGAAGCATTGTGAGACAAAGCTGTGGTTGGCGACTTCTCTTATTAAATACAACTACTTTGATCCAAGTGAGCAGCACAACAACAAACTAAAGTGAAAATTGAAACTCCAAACATGCTCATAATAGTCTATGACAACTGCATTCTGATATAGCTAAAGATATAATGCATGAATACTTGAATGTATGATTTCATATTTTATGTTTTATTTGGGTTTGCATTTGCTATTTCATTTAATTTCCCTAGAACAACAATCTGTGGTGACAAAAATGATAGCTACTACATTTACTTCATGCACATTGCCATTACTACACTTTAAGACTAGTCTCTTGAGGAACCACAGAGAGCAAAGAGCTGCTGATGCACAGCTCTCCTTTCAGCTCACATCTTCAAGCATTTGCCCTTCTGCCTTTACTGCAATCAGTGAGGTCACGGCAGGCGTCAGTCGAAGGAAGGCACTTGCTGTGACTCCACTGAATGGGTGGTAAATTGGTAACCCTCACCGCCACTCCAGTCATTATTAACCCACCATAATATAGTTCCTCCTCTGATAGTAAATTCTAAATTACGATCAACTTGCATACAGTACACTACGAAGCTCATACAGAATACTTCACAGTTTTAATCTCTAAATTGTAGTATGTTACTAGGCAACAGATCCATTATTTTCAAGGTTATTTAATTTTTTAAGCAAAACTAACAAGGAGGAAAATTCTGTGAAGAAGAAAATCCTCCCTCATACAACATACAGTATCCTGTAATGTGCTGTTTTAGTTTAGGCGAAACCCATTCGCCTAAACAAATTAGGCACATAAATAATACACATAAATGACAGCCGATTATTTGCAAAGCCCCACGTCCGATCACTTACTGCTGCAAAGCCTGTCTAGTTTTCAGTTGTCACATGGTTGCACAGATGCAGTTGAACTAAAATAACAAGGATGACAGATTTACCGCTCACTCACTTTATTGGGGATTTTTCCCAAAAAAATGTTTTCGATTTCAAGCAAATTGTACAAAAGCAACCTTCTTTTCGAGCAGCTGCAGACTTTATCATCTGTTACCAGCTGATGTCAGATCCATCAGTCGGTTAAAAACTCTGCCTCTGTGTAGTAAATAATTCCATCTCACTAGTGTTAAAGGGAGAATCTTTAACACTCCATCTCCTGATGGTGACATTCCTAAAAAAAAAAGTGAATGCACTAGAATAGATGAGAATAAAAAAAACAAACAGCATGGTCCTTGTATGATAAGGAAAAACTAAATTTTCCACCTCATGGCTGAATGTCTCCGCCGACCTTCCAAGTTGCAGTTCACATCCATGTCTGTAGAGACTCGTATAACATAGGAGGAAGGAATTTGGTCAATAAAGCTCATTCTGATAGAACATAAAGTTGTAGCCATGACAGTAGACAGTGCTTCAGATGTGAATGTTGCTGCAAAAATAAATACAAATTGTAAAACATGGTATGCTTCACATACATCTTCAACCTGACGGCAGAGAAAATAATCACCACAGTTTCAAGTGGAACAAACCAAAAGAAGTATCGCCAATCACTACCTGACCAAATGAGAAATCTGGTCATAATCTCTGCTTCTGTTCCTGAGTTATGCCGTTGAATAATGGCTGGAAAAGTTTGAAGAAATGTCATCAAGGCACTCTTGAGATATTGTGCTCAGGAGATTTGGGTGGACAGAGGGACAACCCTAAAGCATCACCGTTCCCGGCGTGGCAACATGCCAACCATGTTTTTCTGCCAGCTTGACGAGTTGTTTGTATTTCCAAACAGTATTGCCGTGTTCCAAATGACATATGGCACACTAACAAATAGATCCCTTACATGATAGAACTCTTACTTGTGTTATACTTGAATTTTGACAGGGTAGTGTAGTCTCAAACTGCATACCGCCGTTCTGCACTGACCGGAAATAACCTCAGCATGTGAATGTATCACCCGCCAACGTGTCTGCAGCGTTAATTATTTCATCCAGAAAAGAACATGTTTTCATTCCCTATGTTAACACGATCAACACACTGATGGCTTCTGTCCAACAGCAGTATGGTGGTACTTAGTGAAAAATATACACTTTACTGAGGTGTTCAGGAACAGGTGCAGCTTCCTCAGACGCCTTAATATAAAAATTCCTCCATGTAGCCAAGATGGTGACTATTTAGGGGGAAAAGTGTCCAGTGTCTCCTACTTATTTTTTGGAAAGTTTTGAGTGCAACATCCAGGTACTTCTAATACACTGCATGGTTTTGTACTTGACAGTGTAAATGCACTCATGAACTCAAATTAGTGAGTGTCAATACGGAAGTACGTCCTTTGGAACACAGCATATGTCTCACTTTTAATGCTATGAGAGAAAAATACTTTTAGGAAAAGAATCACCTGATTTGTTTATCAAGCGTAACGCTATACAGGCTACAACACAGTAAATACATTATCATGAAAGGGAATTTTGTTTTTTACTGAACGTATGATTGCACAAACAAATCTAGTAAATTAATGATGTGCTTTACTTTGAAATGACAGTGCTGAGCTGGGTAGCCTGACATACAGAACATTGCAGCTCGTTGCAGTTGAGCAAAAAACGTACCAGCAACTTAATCTTTGCACTTTTGCTCGTGTGTTTGGTCATGAAAAGGTTGAATCAAATTAACACAAACCTTGGGGTTTTACCGCATTAGGTTAAGCATATTACTGTTTTGAAAAAAACAAACAAAACATAAAACAGTTAAATACATTTTAAAACATTCTGCTTCATAACACACAAATGTGTATTTGCTGAAATAATGCCTGTTGTAGGCATTTTATAGTGATTCTCGATGCATCAAGTGTGGGTTTTCTTATCAGCAATACTGACAACAAACAATCTTTCTAGCTGGCTGTTTGTCAGTTCTGGCCTGTCTGATGAACCACTTAACACAGCTAGACAACCAAATCTGTCCCCAGAAAAAGGACTTGAATGACTGCTAGGAGCAATCCATCACCTCTCCAAGCTTAGAAACTGATCCTGAATATACCAGACACCAACCAGTGCCCGCACTCACACACAAGCTACAAAGCAAACTGTGTCCATTGAACCGAACAGGCTGAAACAACATTTGGCATTTGGAAAATTCAGTAAGTAAGGTCTCTTATAATGAAAAGTATTAACAATGAGCCAAAGGCCACAGCTGTGAAAGGGGTTCCATTGTAATTGTAGTCAGAGGACAGCAAGTGTTGAACGGCTCTTTGATGACTAAAATATGTAAAGAGATCAGATCAAAGGTGACTGGAGGCTCTTTCTTGTCACAGCTGACTGTTTTTGCAGGGTCAGTAAGATATTCATGATCAGCAGCCACCCAAGCAATGACAGCGAATGATCAAACAAGCGCCTCCAAACCCCCCTACAGACACAAACATACACAAATATGTTAATTCAGGCAGCCAAACATATGCACGACTAAGGTAGCTTGAACAAGAACTTCCCCACAAGTGAGTCATGAGTCTCAAGTGAGCCGCCCCTAATGCTTGTCATATCCCTTCCCTCCTTCCTCCCCTCATCTTCAACAACAGACAAGACACAAGGGGAAATGTGCTGTGACAACACACACACACACACACACACACACACACACACACACACACACACACACACACACACACACACACACACACACACACACACACACACACACACACACACACACACACACACACACACACACACACACGGTACACGGTACACATTCATCAAGGCGACATGGGCAGATTTTCAGTGACACTCTGGAGCCCAGCAGGGAACCTCCCTGCACCAGCGACAGCGGTGGGCAGAACCGAAAGTCAGTCAACCATGTAGAAGCCCTTGGTCAATTATATAAGACAGTGATTATCAAACATATGTGCATGCAAACATACAAATACGCACATTTAGCCACACATACAACAGCAGATCAACAGCAGGAAAGGCCGACAAGTCTCTCGGTTGCCTTGCAGAGCAGTGCTGTAAAAGAAAATCTGACTGTTCCTCATTAAAGATCAAAAATATCTTTAAAGTTCCTTCTTTACTTTTTAATATCCAACTAGTGGCTCCACAGCTTGTATTCACTTAACAAATCTCTCTCTATTAGCAATCTACAGAAAGTTAAGTGAAATCAGAGTACATACAACTTCATTTCTGCTGTGGTGGCATCCCATTTGACAGACACAATCTTCTGTTTACTGTCGAGCACTAAAAGAGAAAGCTCCTTCTTCTTCTTCTTTCTCTTCTCAGTTTATGTAAGTCACTTCACAGCCCAGTTAAGCAGCATGTATTGAATGAGATTAGGGTGGAGGCAGGCGGGCCACATCTCGGAAGTATTTTGGTCGAACAATTAAGAGAAAATTCAACACAGAGTTGTATGTTTCAGTTTGATCAGTTACTTTAAAATCTTTTCTGTATCGACAGAGAAACAACACATGTACTCATGGACAGAGCCACTGCACGCACACACCTCCTGTAAATCCCCATTAGAGATTATTACTTAATCTCATTGGAAAGCTTGAGCAGTGCAGTCTAATCCTAGCGGCAGGCACAAGGCATCTGGGGAAGGGAGACTCCTGCAGTTGTGGAACCACCCTGCTATTTTACCTTCTGTGATGGTATGTCGGTGGTGATGTGGTCCACGTCAACCTCCTCCATCTCCCCCATCTTCAGACGACTCACCACCACTGTTCCTGCTGCGCACACACCATCAGATGACCTGAAGGGACACAGGAAGAGAGAGAAAAAAAAGAGATACATTCATTGTTAGCCTCTTTATTTAATCTGTTAAATAAAAAGTCTTCTCAGTTAAATGATCTTTTCCTCCAGCTAATATCCCTCTAAAGGCCTCAGAAATATTAATCTTCATGTTGGACCCCCCCAACTCTCCAAACCTAATAAGATTATTTCCAGCCTTGAACAGGTTGTGAAATCATAAAGCTTTTGGAATAAAAAGTGGAATCAGGACATGGATGCTTGCACTGCGGCGATTTCTCTCCCTTTTTTTTTTTTTTCATGACAGATTTTGCAGATGACTCTGCATGCGGAATAAAGCCAAGCCTGCTCCAGTGGGAAGTTGATAGGGGTGAAGGAAGGAACACTTCGTCTAACTGTTCAAATGGCGGTCTAATAACCCGGGCCATGTGCCCTGACAGAGATAAAATTGATACTAGAGTTTTCATATCAGAGAGCCCGACCAATCACTTTCCCAATCATGGAGCCATGATTAAGGAGCTGATAGAAAATCTATAGTATTGGCAGCCAGACAGAGGCTCTCAAATGAAGAGAAATGGTCCCTGGGCATCACGGGAGCAAGTCTGATCACCTTAACAGACCCATCCCTAATGTGCTCAGTTCCACTCCAGCTGGAGAAAATATTGGATGCTGCGTGCCAGCCAATATTCTGGGGAGGCAGAGGGGGAGGGTGACACACCCCTGCCTGAGGAGGAGAGAATGCAAGGAGGGTGATGGCAGGAGAAAGGATTCTGTTAAGGCCAATCCATCTTTGTTGCATATAAGGAAAAAAAATATATAAATGCACCCAAGAGAAGAGAGGGAAGAAGAGACGCTGAGGACAGGAAGCAGCGTGAGGGAATACAGGATAGGAGGCCTTGGAGCTCGAGGAGGGAACAGTGTCTCTGCAGAGGGACACTGGGAGCCTCAGTTAGCGCTTAATGCCTTACAGCAGTCTCCAAGCAGAGAAAATAACATTGGCTGGTTTATAAATCTAATCATTGTCCGTTGCCAGACACCTGTCTCAGTGTTTACTCCTCTGCTCATCTTCCTGTTTCCTCCCGATCCTCATCATACCCCCTCCCTCCCTTTTTCTCTGTGAAACAGAGGACAGAAGCACGGTAAAAGAAAGTCACCCTGACTTTGAACAAACAGTATGTACTGACAGTGTCCCTCACATAATCGTGGAAATGGAGATTAACATGAATCACATTCAGTGATAGTCCTCCCAAGGCAAACCATAGGGGTTAGAGTGGCCCTCTACTCTTTGGATTGCTCCACCGCAATCCACTAATGAAACTCTCCATTTAAACAGACAGGGAGACCCTGTTAGAATTGCTTTGAGATAATTGACTTACAGTATGCCTGAGAGATATATTGTGATTTTGTTTGATTTGTAGCCAAACATGAACTCAGCGCCTGCTCAAATACAATCTATATTATTGTCTGTGAGTAGAAGGACTCTTACAGATGATTTGATTTAGCTCAATAACTGCACTGCCTGTTTACAGAACAAATTGTCCTAAACTCACGCACAAAAAAAGGCAGAGACTTCTTGACAGAGTGAGTGCTCTGCAGAGACACACCTTTTCTTTTTTGAACCACAGTCTTTCAGCATGCACACTAACTGACCTCAATTTGACTTTGAAGGTTTTGATGAGAGCTGTAGTTAAAAAAAAAAAACTTCTGCTACTCCTCTTCCCTCCATTATTCCCTCCTATTCTACCTCTCTTTCCATCTGTCTGAGCTGGCAGGGAAACAAATCTGCAGATTGTTCTTTGCTCACAAACCCATCTTTTTTTTTTTTTATCTAATTGGCCCAGGATTTCTTTTATGACAACACTTAATCAGACGGCTTTGTTCAAGTGACAAAATAATGAGCTTAAAATGTCCGCTGTGAATTTGGCACGATTCAAAAAATAATTAGTTATCAGGGAAGTGCCTTACATTTAACAGTTATTTTCTTTTGAAAGCCTGTCCTGCAATTTACAAATACATTTCTCTTCGTAGGAACATACACTGCAATTTGTTTTAAATAACTGATTTGTACAAAGAGGCTTGTGATGTATGAGCCATAAACTGTAAATTAAGTACATATACATGCCATCAACTATCTGCAATAAACTATCTGCATAAAATAGACGTTATCTGCTGAATCAAATTTTTACTGAAATATAGCAGGAATGCTCCGTTTCATGGTAGACACAATCATATGAAATATAGTGTTATCCACAAATATACCCAAAATAAAAATGTAATGTTAGGTTGGACTTACTGGTTACGTACTTCCTACTGAGATTCAATGAATTAGTCCTTACTGTAGAAACTGCTATATCATGCTTTTGAGATCATCATGGTTGCACTGGCTGTTCAAAACATGACCACAGAGAAATTAACACTGAATGTGACAGCCCTTAAACATCCAAAAATAACAGATAACACCAGGGCAATGTTGCACATTTTAGCCTGAAATTAAACCAGAAAGACAGTGGAGATGGTGCTGAATGAAGGGTCTTTGAGACAAACATGTCAAACTTAAAAAAAAACACATTTAGCAACCAAGAAAGAAACTTACTTTGCCAGTTTGGTTAGTTTGAGTAAATATGTCCAGCCTGGGGGCTTAGCTGGATTTATGTGTGTGGTGCTCTGTAGCAGAACCTGAGCACCATTATGTGTTGTGTTATCCACTGTAACACATTTACTGTTATTGTTTCCCCCCCATTGTTGTAAATACTATTATTACTATTATCATTATGTGCTGCTTTGGTGGTTCGATGGCAGCTGGTAAAGGTTGCTATTAGTGATTTTTTGTTTTTGTTTTGGTGAAATGAGCAGTGGTGTGACAGGCTTGCACTGCAAATGGTGCCCCGCACAAAATATGGAGACCCAGCACATTTAAAAGGATTGCTTTGTCCTGGTCTCTAAATTGAATCTGAAACCAGTTTGTATGCAACCTGTTGTTTCTCTAAAGAAGGGCTCTCCAACTTTTTTCCTCAGAGACCTACTTTGACAAAATCAAAGTGTCCAAGAGCTACTCGTGTTTGATAACATGCCTACTGCATTGCACACAACTCTTGTGTGGCCAAACTGGTTTTAAAAGTGTCAAATAAAACTGATATAAGATTTAACCAGGAAAACCTAGTATGTCCCCTTCAATTGGGCCCCCCTGCCCCTCCTGAAAGCAACATCTGTCCAGGTCAAATCCTACTATATGACTGGGCCCTGTGTCAAACTACAGGCCTTTTATTTTGAAAAGTCACAGCATTCAGCTAACCTGCGAGTTAATTTTGGTCTCTCACTCCCTCAGTGACTTACCCGCTTTATAGCTATGGCCCCGCTGTTGTGATCCAGTTCAAAACATAGTATTTATGTTATTTACCTAATACTTATGAGCACCCATTTCTTTCCAGCTCAGTGTGAGAGTCTCTGCTATGTGTTGCAGGCACGTTGCAGGTTGCAGTTTCTGTCTTCTGATCTCTGTGAGTTTCATGAACGGCGGAGCTCAACCTCTGCTGCACTGACGTGCATACAGGTAAAAAGCCACAGGTAGCTCGTGAGCGACGGGTTGGAGAGCCCTGCCTTCAACCGAGTGGAACAGGTGAAGGTTGTAAATGTCGACTCACAACAAGGATGATGCTGTGAAACCTTTTCAGAAAACTTGAGGAGTGAAAGTAATGAAGTGAATGCACTGCTTCTGCTGTTTGGTATACCAAAAGAAGGAGAGATTTGCAGAGGGACGCCAAGGGAGGAACAATTGTACTTAATTTTCAAAGGTCTGAATTTAACAGCCCATGGGTGGGGAAAGTTCATCAAAAAACTTCAAAGCAGCCATACTTCTGCAGTCGTCAGGCTCTTTTCTCTGTGGGAACCCACACAGAGGAAAACACCTGACAGCCATAGAAATGAAGAAAAACACCATTGGCTTTTCCCCTCACAAGGGCTTTTGCTTCAACTGAAAGAAACTAAAAATACCCAGCAGAACCCTTAAAAAAAAACCATTCTGCTTTCCGCTCCGGATTTTGCCAACAGAAGATTGTCCTTCCGGACACCTTGCAGCTGTATGCTGCCTGTGGAATGGGAGTGGTTCGAGAAAACTAATTGCTACGATCCTACACAGGCAACAAGAATACTACAGCCTTCAAGTGCAGCAGTGGAACTGTGGATGGGAATCTTGACCTATATAAAGCTGGACGGGTGCGCTAATTATAGCACTGGCTAGTTTTCACTGAGGACAGATGTTAGAACACGGGACAGCAATAATGGAGAATGCCAGCTTTCGAAGTGATATTGCTGCTCCTGATTTTCATTGGTGATGAATGACACTATTATGTGATTCAGCAGTAATTGTACATTTTGCAACTGGATAACTGACTCAATCAATAAGACTGCAAAGCAGGCATTGTTCATAGAGCTGACCAGAATCACCGGGGGACCCTATACTGAGCACTCTCTCTGGTTTGTCTGGACCACTTGAAGTGTATTACCAAAGAAAAAACTGCCCTGGTTTCCACTTGATGAAAGAGACAAAAACTACATATTCAGTCTGAATCAAAAATATATGTAAAACAGTCATGTATTGATTAAAGGTTTGTAAAAATGTGATCTGAATTCAGATTAAGTATGCTTTAATGGCATTGGCATTCTCAGGACTTTTTACGCTTGAAGGTCGAGCAAGCAACACATTTTCAACCAAAACAAGCTGATATTACATCAGTGTGATCATCATGTAAATGTATTCAATGTTAAAATCTGTTTGTCTGCTGCAATATATCTGTCGTAAGCAGAATAGGAGCTATGTCAGTGCAAGATGCATACTTGTATATGATTTGGGAGTTTTAACACATCCTATTTGTTCCACTTCCATCACTCACACTACTGTACTCTTGCATGACGATAACTATCTTTACACTACATTTACTTTTATGTCAGTGCTTAAACACTGTCAGAATCTGTCTGGGATAAGCATTTTTCACAGAAGAAAAAATAACTAGAAAGAATGCTGCTTCTTCAACCATTCACATCAATCCATACCGCAGCTCGAACGTAAGCAGCCGAAAATTCTCATGCGACAATGTCTATACATTTCATGGAATTTTAAGAAAGTCAGATTGGGGAGAAAAAGCTGTAGATGCAGCTAAAGAGCACAGACAAATTAATGAAAACAATCCATTGTTCTATGTTAAAGGTCCCATATTTTACACTTTTCCCAGTGTTTTAGTTACAATCTTGATATCCATAAAAATTATTTTTGTAGTTTTAAGTACCAAAACCATCTCAGGTAGTTTTACATCTCTGCTCTGTAGCTTCTCTCTGGAGCTCTACTAAGAAAAGGCTGTTGTTTGTCTGTCTTTAAGGCCCTTTGATGTCAATGAACCTTTCTTATGATTGACTGACTCATTTCTGAGAGACACCCAGGTCTACCACAGTTTTTTGTCGCTCTTGAACCTCACCAGTTTAGCTACAGAATGAGCCGTTGGTGTTGTCTTTCACAAAAAAGGTTGTGCTGAGCCCTCAGCACAACCTTTTGACATATGACATGAGTTTGAGTTTGTGACATCACAAACTAACAGATGTCAATAAATCTTTTCACACTAGTTACTTCGGTGTTGTTAGCGAGAGTCGCTCCTTCTTATTAGTTTCATGACGGTCCATCTAAAAATAATCCCGTCATAAATTTGAAAAATAAACTGAAAAAATTCCGCTTGGAATTAGCAAGACGGCTGCGGCCAAAAGCCAAACTCGAAGCTTCATAACGGCTGTTCAACAAACCAGTGGGTGACATCAGTGTTGGTTTCTCTTTGAATCAAACTAAACTGTTCAGCATAATTTTGTCACTCGCGAATGGAAAAGAGATCTAATGGGAAAGTCTTAATTTAACACTGCAAAACACATCAAATGTCAGGAAGTGGTTTAGGTGAGAATACGTCAAGAAACGGGACTTTCACCATCTGTGGTGTTTAACAGATCTACAGAAACCTAAAAAAAACACTATAAGAACTGAGAGGATCCCTTTGATTTAAAGGATAGGCTCACATCTTTTTCAAGTCTATCTAAAAACAATATGGCTACGCCAATACGTACATTTAAAGGGTTGCTGAAATTGCTGATCGTGTACACACACACACACACACACAAATTCTCTCTTCAATCAAAGTGATGGGGGATGGTCCGCAGTGTACGGAAGGTGCATTGAAATGTAATTTAAAGTTACAGGCTTTATGAAATTCCTTCTTTGTACTTTGATGAATAGTGTTTTCTCGCAGCAGAACAACAGAAAGGATGAATCTTGTACTAAGTACAAGGTTGGAACATACGCTCATAACCTTTACAATTCAGACTGCATTAGTTTCCTATTAGCTTTAAAAATGCATTTTTGAACAGAAAAAGGACAGAATTTTGTTCACTATCACTTAAACTGAAATTGCTTTAGGATGAGACCATAAGGCAACCTATTGCTCAACTTCAAAATGCAATGTCAATCTGAGGACTGCCTTTAAATAGGCTTGGAAAAATGTGAACCTGTCCTTTATTATACATGGCAGCTGTGCCAAATAGTTAAAGTTGGATTTAAGAACCGTGTAAGAGCAAGCAGTACGAGTCAGTCTAATGGCAGAAATATCTTCCTTACTTACACTCTGAACAACATACAACAATGCTCATCATTTCTGTATCACAATTCAATGTAAAGCTATTTTGTGAATGTGTATAGTGTCACAAATAAGATGTGAGCGACCTAAAGGTGTCTGTGTTGTTCTTGTTCCTGCGTGCATACATTTCTGACAATGAAGATGGCTGGCATACATTGAGTGTGAAGTCGCTGAAAAGCTAAGTGCAGATCAATGACAATTGGATGAGCGTGGGTGGGGAAGACGCTCGAGTGGGAGAGGGCAGGGATAGCAGCAACACTGAATGTACTGTATGCTCAGATGATGACCTTCATCACCACTCACTCAATAAATACTACATGATCAACTCCAAAGTGAGAAGGGGTCAAACAAAGTCAGCAGGCTGCACTGCAAAAAAAAAAAAAAACAAACAAAAAAAAACATCCTCACATATGCATCACATTCTGAGAAACCGAGGAGAAAATCACAGCCTGTTTAACGTGTAATGGCTTAGAGAGAGAGAGAGTAGATGCCCCGGCAGAGTGACTGAAGCTTCACACTTATTTTCCAACAAACTGTGAGAGTGCTGACAAAATAGAGACTCCTTTCATCTCTCAAGCAGATGTTGATGTCCTTTAATTGCTCCTGAAAAAGAAGCCAATCAAAGACATATATCATCTGACAAACATACACATGCACTCAACAGGAGGCTGACAAGAAAGTGTTAGTGTTTGTATGATTTGTGCCTTCAATTTTATTGTATTTTCTCTGTTGAAAGCAAAGCAACCTTTGCTTGATGAGGAAATGTTAAGTAATAAAGGAATAGTGTGACATTTGAGAAATACTCTTACTGCTTTCTAGCTGAGATTTAAAAGGAAAATTGATACTTCTATCCTTCAGGCAATGTAAAAACAGAGCCTGAAGAGAGACGGCTTAGTTTAGCTTAGCATAAAGCTCTGTCCAAGAGCAACAAAATAATTTACTAGAACCTGTAAAGCTCACTAATCAATATGGGTAGGTAGGTAGGTAGGTATATACTTTATTAATCCCCGAGGGGAAATTTTTTCGCCACAGCAGCATACATACAGAAGCAATAATAGAAACAATAGAATAAAATAATAGAATAGAATAATATAATAGAAAAGCAATCAAATAAAATAGCAGTAAATAGCAGTAAAAAAATATAAATATAAAATATAAAATGCACAGTATATATACAGTACATTATATATATTATATACAACAAACCAATAAACACAGTCAACATATATATATATGTATATATATACATACAGTACAGTATATATCTATATATATATAATATACAAGCAACCATATGTTTTATCTTGTTTGATTAATGTGTACAAAAATCAAAGTATAGAAACAAGTTTGTGGTTTTAAGTGGATTACTTGCGGGACAATTTTTTTGTCTAGGTGTGAGGACTTATTGGAGTCTTTGCAGAAATACTTCTAATGGTCCTTGGCTACTAGCTATATATGCATGTATATACTTATCAAAGCCTACCAGAGAATGTTCTTGTGTTTTGTATGTTTTTGTAAACTACTTATGGGACATACTTATGGGACATGGAATGGTAAATGGTCTGTACTTGTATAGTGCTTTATCACCTTTCGGCCTCAAAGCGCTTTAACATGGTTTTCCCATTCACACACTAATGAGACAGATCACCATGCAAGGTGCTGCCATCAGGAGAACATTCACACACCGATGGTACACCATCGGGAGCAACTTAAGGGTCAGTGTCTTGCTCAAGGACACTTAGGCATATGGACAGGAGGAGCTGGGGATTAAACCACCAACCTTCCGATTAGTGTTCAACCCACTCTACTGTCTGAGCCACAGCCTCCCTTGGAGGAAAGGAAAGGATCAGAATGCTTTTTGTGAACAAAATCACAAGGGAAAAAAGTCTGAGGCTCTTGACTGCATTTAGCAAAAGAAAAAATATATTCCTGGCAGTGTATCAGCTAAACATATGGATATTACAGCTGCCTTAATACGGAGGCCACAGTGTTTAATTAAGAGAACCTGACACATCTGCAATTTTCTGTATATGCTGCCTAATTTGATACTGAAGCTCGTTAAAAGAGTCCTGATAGCTTCAAAATCACCACGCCCTTGGTTTAATTCCAGCTGAGGACAATGCCTCTTCATCTCTTGTTGACTTCTACAGGGTGCTGTCCTATTTATTTATAAGAAAAGGTAATCACTATTAGCACTGCCTCCCTGTGGTAATATCTGGGGCCGTATTAACAAAGAATCTTAAAATCCTCTCCGAGAGCTACTAACTTAGCCTAACATTGTTTGGCAAGGAGTCTTAGCTTAGGAGTGATTTAGGAAACTTCTCGGAGCAACTCTGAGCAAGGAAAGAGCAGAAACCCTTATCTTAGTGATGAGGTGTGGTTGACCCTGTTGCTAGGGATGACACATCTAGTGGAAACAAAATAAACTGCGTGCCAATACAAGACTGTATCATTCTTAAGCCTCTTAAAAGTCCTCCTCCCTGCACATAACAGTTTTTCTCCTTAGGAGCTCTCTTAATGGCTAAGATGTTTTGTGAATACCTTTTATCTTTACAAGGATCTACTTCTAACTTTTAGAGGACATTCTTAGAAAATGTCACAACTCTAAGAATCCTCTTAGAATTTCGCCACTAGCCATAACTTTAAGTCCTCAGAATCTTTGTGAATACTTCCCCTGATTCACATAGAAAACACTTTACAAAAACAATGTCACAAACAGAATCACGAATATCATCTTTTTAACGCCTTCCACATACATTATCCACAAAACAACTTGGCCACTGCCATATCTGCCGGACATCTGGTTGTGTTATGCAACTAGCGGCTCACGTAGCCTCAAGCAGATACCCGGAGTCAGAGATGAGGAGCAGGTTACAAAAGTCTGGTAAAATTATTTCTCTCCACACTCCGTTTTTTTTTTTTTATGTTCAAACGGTAATCTTCTGCTCCAACTAATGCTGACTCAAGCAACATCACTTCAGGCAATTTCACAGATTTGTTGAAGCTCCCTCTTCAGCCACAAAAAGCTTTAAACAATTAGTTTTAGTTTTTTTTTTACCCATGCAGTAAAGTTCAAGACTTTGAAAATCTTTAAGATTTTGTTCCCCTTTAAAGTCTAAATTCTATTGATGTCTAAAAGAAGAAATTATAACACTCATTAACTCTTTTGTTTACTCACTCACAATGCTACAGTGGACTGTTTTCCATTTATCTGCTGGTATCTTTGAATGATGTGGCTTAATTGCTGTTTAACTTAATTTTATGAATTGAAAACTTTGATTACATTCTGATATTGTGCATTTAATTTCCTGCTTTCTGTCTTAAACCTTTGACAAAGCAACAGACTCTTTGCAACTGTATGTCCTTCAGGAGGCAGAAAGCACTTACACAACAGCACCTTTTAGCCTGATAAATACACTATGCAAGTCCTTTGATCAACATATCTATTGCTTGTGACCTTTGTGACACATTTAAAGGCGTCAAAACATCTACATTGGACAGCAATACAGCCAGGAACACATGCACACAAACTGTGCACACAGAGAGGGAAAAAACAAGAGAGCAATCTCTTGCTCTATGTGGCATTGGAATAGTTTCTTTATACATCAACAACAAGCCTTCATTTGTGTCCAACTTTAATTTGGGGACTGTAGGGGAGTCCACATGAAAACAACACTGTGCATGTATGCGTGTCGTGACAGCGAGAGAGAGAGCGAGAGAGCGCGTGAGCTGCAGGAAAGCAGATGGAGTGTGAGAGCTACTGTTGCTAGTGGTGATTGCAGTGGCTTATTGACACAGGTAGGCAGTAAATGATAGGTGTGCTGTGCTCCATTGATTCTTACCGGCAGGGGAATTGAATGGGGACATAGTAGGAAGGCCTTAGCTCTGCACAGTGTTTTAGATGGTAAAACAACACACATACACCTGCACGCCCACAGTCTCCTTCACACAGACACACACACAAAGAATGACAGATGGGATTGGGTGAGTGAGCGTGTGCAGAGAAGCAGGCAGGGATGTTGGTTAACACACTCGGCAGACCCATAATCCATGGGGACTTTCTGGAGATGAAGGTAAAGAAACAAAAACAGAGCAGAGAGTTGAGAGTCTGTTACTTGAGAATGTTAATGAGTTGGAAGCAAAGTGCCATGTCTTGGCATTTGTCTCTTCAATCTTCAGCAAAGCTTTATGTTTTCCAACAGCCATATGTTAGTAATGTAATAACCAACAATAACATGCAGCAGATTTTATGCTCTCTTTTACCGGCTTCATTTTACCTTGAAGATTATTTAAACCTTTACTTTAGACAATGCAATGGTTTGTCACACACTATAGCATTAGTGTTGGCTGTATCACATCACATTATTATCCATTTAAAAATTTTAGGTAAAAACCTTTTACAAAATCCCAGAGAAGCCCTTCGGTCCAAATATTTTACAAGCATCTTAAAGTGCACTTATCATCTTTTAAATAATAAGGATTGTTTTTAATAAACAACCCAACTCAGTGTAAACTTTAATGTTTAATACACTGCATACCACAATTATTTTCATTATTGATCTTCATCAATAAAAGTTTCAGAAAAGGGTCAAAAATTATCTTTGATGCAGGGGTAAGAAGTCGTAAGTATGACTAGTGAAATGTTAACAGCTTGTGAGCTCATGTAAACACATCAACCTCTGTGAAATTTGACCAAACTCCATCTGCTGATTGTTTGATACAGTTAATATCTCTGGAAAAAAAACAACAGGTGAAACTGTTTATCGTGGTCACAGGTCAAGAATGACATTATATTCTAAAAAATGTATGAAGGTTTTAGATTTAGTTAGATCTATTGTTTTATGCATTACTGGAGTAAAGCCTACTGAAGAGGTAGAAACACTAAGTCAGTACATAGTACTCCAGTTATGGTGTGCTGAGCTAGTTGGCGATTACAGTTGAGAAGCAAAATAATAATTAAAATAATAAAACTTGTAATCGTAATTGACTTGTTACGACTGAAATCAGGAACCAAAACTATTTGGGTCAGGTTAAAAAAAAAAGATCATAGTTTGGGTTAAAATAAGTATTATATTTATGTAGGATAGGTCTCGTCTGTGACGTTAGTTGCATTACCTATATTACATAAATGAAACATGTTAAATTATCTTACCTGCGTTGCTTAAAAAAGGTTAATCTTGACTTTTGTTTTGACACGGGACACAAACAGTGGCCTCCTTAGTAAAACTGGTGTGTTTGAACCATCCAACCACCCCAACAAACTCCCTACGGAGACGTTGTCACTCTTTAACTACTCTATCTGACCTCTTCCTTTGATACTATGGCCACTAGAGGTTGCATTAAATGTAACTATGAGCTGCATTAAGCTGCTTGTACAGACGACCTATTCGGACACATTTTAAGGGAGTACGTTGTTTATTCATGTTCTCACTGGATTTAGGAGGTTGCTTGGCAACACAACTCTAATTGCGTTCTACCACTAATCAATCTATTGTTCGTTATATTCTCTCAGTTTTTAAATATGTCCAACTATCAGACTGTAAAGAGTAGAACATCTGTGTACAGTATGTTGGGGAAGTCTGTGTATGTGTTTTGTTTAATATTTATATCCTTCTGAAAAATGCCTCTGTGTGTTTGCTGAAAGGCTCTCAGATCCTATTTGCAAAGAGCTCAACAGGTAGTAAATACCCTTGCTCAGAAAACGCCTTCTCATAACTATATGAATACTGGAAAAGCGTGCTGTGCCAAATAAATAGCTTCTCCAAAATACTGACCACCAGGTAGTAGTTAATCTGAAATACATAATGGACAGTTTTCTCTGGTGTTGGTGCAGGATGAAAGGCCCTGTTATTACCTTTATCATAAAAAAGATGATCTTCTGTACAGTGAACATTTTTGGCACATAGACCGTTAGCCTCTTTGTGTAGCAGTATAAGCTGTTCTTTGTCTGCCATGTACTTAGACTGAGCAGCTATGTTCTGGGTTGAATGTTAAAATTAGCATGCTAATGCATAATCTTGGATATGGACAAATTTTACTCAACTGACGGCATGTGGCGGAAAGTTAGTGGAACATCAATGACATTAGGATCCAAAAGTCCAAATAACACATCTATTGGTGATCTAAACCAATCAAATGTTGACATATGTTTTACTCTAGACCACTTTTCAATGCCTTAAGTGTAACCTACAATCCCTTTCAGCCAAATGTATTTTATTTTAGACCGCCAAAAGGTCACTGACCCACCTAATATGTATATATATAGTTGATGCCTTTTTTAAATTTAATTTTACAAATCATTTTTCAGTTTAAAGCTCATAAAAGTCATGTGTAAAGATGGTATAAAAGCTACATCTACAGTCAAAAACTGAAACAAAAATATTTGCAGTGAGCAGACTGAGATCATAACAACAAGGTGAGTCTCAGGCCAACTCTCCCCAAGGTGCTTCGAGTCACTTTGAAAAAACACGATAAGAAAGGTCAGCCGTAACTGCTATCAAAACTTGCCTTTCAAATCTGGTTATGGCAGTCGGCACTGAGCTCACTTCCCATTCCCAGTAAATAAAAGGGATTTATAAGCTACATTTTATATATATTGACACAGGTCATTGGTATTGGAAAGTCAGGTAGTTAGCATTCTGCATAGGCTCCTTCTGAGGGTGTTAAAAAGACAGGGATCTGGTTCTGAAAAGTGTTTTACGTCTCCCAGAAATATATGACCTAATGTGAAATGTATGCAAATAGTGGGCTATATATACAGTAATAATACCAGAACCTCTCTGCTTCTCTCTTTTATGTACACAAAAAGGGCAAAGAAGCCAAAATTTAAAGCAGAAATCTTTTTGTTTCTTTACTGTTGAGCAGTCGTCTCTCACTCTCACCCACTGTCTCTCAAATAAAAAAACAAATCAAATACAGTGCCATGGTGCAGTTTACTATTACTGCGCTAAAGAAACAAGATAAAGACTTGACCTTCACCTGAAATGAAGGCAATCTTAGTTTAGACATTACTAAACCATAAAGACTATTAAAAGAGGATTTAGCCACATCAATAAGCCCCTGTAGTGTGTGTCTGTGTGTTGTATTTCTATACCTCTGCGTGTCTATGTGTTAACACATAGCAATGTCTGAAACAACAAATTCATGCTCACATCCCATCTCCTTCTGCTCCCACACACACTTGAGTGTCCAGACCTGAGTGACCATTTATGCAAAATGCAGCTGAACTAAATAATAGAAAAGCACCCGTGCAGCACAACCCCACAGCGTCGCCTCGCTCACAGTTTACTACAAACAGTGTCAACATTATGAGTCAACATGAGCTTCTTGTTATGCTAATGGAGATACATGTCACCGAGGATATGCAGCATGCATGACTGGAGAAACACAAGTCCAATAGATGTGAGTAATTCTTGTTTGTTGAGATGCTTGAATTGGCGATGAGCTGGGAACTCCGGAGATATCCCAAGGTTAGGAGACTCAAGACACCAAAACAAATACAGCAACACAATGAGAATTAACCTCCTCTCGGTGGCGACACATTGTTCAACACATTTCAAACTAGATACAATTAAACACAAATTTGGGCAGTGCAGAAAAAAGGTTGAAACGTATTAACTTGGCAAGAAAAGTAATTTCTCACTTTTATAACCTAACTTAAAAGCTTTAAAAAAAAAAACTTTGTGGTTGGTGAAATATTTGTCATAGTTGAAAGCTGGCTTATAAAGATTTCTACTACGGGTTTATCCTGCATGCACATTTCAAAAAGACAAAAATAAAAAATACACTACACATACTGTATTTGCTTGTCAGTCCGATAAGCATACTGTTATTATGTGTATACTTGCAATCCTCGTACTTTACTTTACATAAGATTGATAGACTGTAGTGTCACATTCAAGAGCAGTGTGAGGACAGACTTTCAAAACATGAAAGGATCTGAAGAGTGTATCATGCAACCGCACTTGAAGAAAGTGTTTGTGCATACAGTAGTATGTGAAAGTGTTTGTGTATGTGTACTTACTATCTTTTACAATGTTTGCAAAATGCACGTTAGTTACTCTACAGCATGAATAAATTAGGATAATTAGGAAACAAAGAAACAACACAATACTATTACAGTGCAGCCTGCAAGACAGACAAACATTTGATCATTTAAAGCTATTATATGCCTACAAATGAAAACTGAATTTCATCATTGAAGATTATATTAAAAAGCAAGGCACACGGGATATTATGCATGGCCTCTCCTTAGAGCACACATTGGAGATGGAGCAAAAGGAAAGATTGCATTGCGCTCTGTTCACTGTCCCAGCAGGATGCTTGAATGATGGAACACCACAATTTAATCTCAGGGCAAAAAATAGAGGAAGGCATACAAAAAAACAAAAAAAACAAACAAACGTGATTTTATACACTTACTCGCTTCCCCTCTTCTGTTTTGCCCTCATTATTATCCTCTGATTTCGTAGACAAGGGCTTGACATGAGCTGTGTCCTTAGCATGCCTCAGCATCACATTGGGCCATATTAAATCTCTCTTCTCCATCTTTGGCCTTTAACACCACATTTCATTTCGCATCTCTATGACCTATATGTGTTATGTTGTAAGGAGATGACCCACAGGAGGAACCTTTGAATGATTGATTTGGACTTAAAGATCTTAACGCAGCTCTGTTACCTGTTTAATTTGAAAGTTATGTTAACCGCTCTATACAATGATTGAGGCTTAGCCCTGATGTTCAGGCTCAGTTTATTGGAATTGGAATTACCCATGGCAGATAATTAAGCATCTTGTCAATAATAAAAAATAAAAAAAAATGTTCACAGTTTTTCTCTCAGTTCCATTTTGATGCCATGAAGCAGCACTGGCCGAAATAGTTATTTTCATATTCTGCCCATGAACCCTAATGCCTGGGGGATCTCACAGATTATGCAGAAGAACTGCACAGAAAAGAAGCAGTTTTAGTATTGAAGGGAGAAAAATGAGAAAGCCATAGGTGCATTTATTTTAGCCCAACTGAGTGTATCCCCCCCTCACCTCCATTTTACATATGTGGTGTGTGTGTGTGTGTGTGTAAATAATAATACTCTGTATATACACGTAAGGGAAACAACTGTTTGGATTATGTAATGTGATGTAAGGAAACTCATTCCACCTGCATTAGATGCATTTTATGCACACACAAAAAAACACACAAAAACTTGCTTCCAACAGCCCTCTCCATGTGCAGACCACTGATAAAACATTTCCCACCAGCCGTATACTCAAAGGCCACGGCCTTAAGTGTCCTTTTGTCTCCCCCAAGTGCCTCAGTACATATGTTCTTCGATTCACTACTGCACTGATAAAACAAATAGGCTGTAAATAAAGACATTTATACGGTTAATAATTATCCTCCTCCTTTCATTACCATTTTCTTCAGACTGAATATTCCTCTGGTTTAAACTGAGCATCTCACGGCTGCACAAAGAACATTATGACATATGTGTGACTGTCACAAGGGAGGGAAGAAGAATCACCGCAGAGTAGTGAAAATAGCCCCACTGCTTTATATTTGGGGCACTTGCTGACCTATACAAAACAACAGTAGATGAGTTAATACTAAAAACTTACATTTCTTCATAGCTAAATCAGCATTTTGTGTGCATTTTATGGCAATGACATGTCAAATCATTGTATCACGTAATATGATGTAATTAAAAATTTCCCTGGAGCATGAAGGACTCCCAAAGAAACGTTGTGCTTATAACAGCATCATTTAACCACACATGAATAAACTCAAACCCAAACACTAACGTTAGTCGAATCTTTACGTGACTGGAAGCAGCTCTAAAATATAACGGTTTATCTGGTGGGGACCAGCTTTTTGTCTCCAAATAGGAGGAGAGTCTGTGTGTGTGAAAAGATAAATGTCCCCACAGTCAGATAAATACAAGTACACACAACCATACACATGGTCACAGCCACAATCATTCTCCTGTATAACTGGATCAGATTGTTGATCTTTAGGCTTTTAGGTCAGGCTCAGATAGAATCAGTCACAGGGGATAGTGTGTAAGGGAGAGTTGGCTGTCTGAGGATAAGTGTAAGAATTGGGACGGGGCGATACTAAGGGGATACTCTGGGGTGGTAAAATGATATTATCATGATAGCAGGCTAAACTGTTACTGGTGGGAGAATAGAGAAAGGCTCTATTCAAAGGGAATGGATGAATAAGCCATGAAGCCAGGCAGCCGAAGCACTGGTCTGTGATAATGTAGTTTTGCCATGGATAAATCTCGGATGCACACGCATGTACATGTAGACACACACGCACACTAGCACAAGCATACAAATTAATATCAGAGTCAAATCTCAAACTGTGCTGTAGAACTGGGTCATAGAGTGCCTCTCCAAATGTGTGCATGAAGTTTCATAGATAACAAGATGTGCAAAATGGGATCTACAGAGAAGCCAACAGAAGGAGTGCGTGGGACAAAACAGAGCTGAAGTAGCAATATTTAAACTGGAGAGTGTGTCACTAATCTGGAATACACATGCTCATACTGTATATTTTTAAGTACACCTGCATCCACTTATTTTTATGGTGTAGGCGCATAGACAACACTATTCAGTGATGGGGTGGGGTGGGGTGAAGGAGGCACATGTCTCTTTGTGGAGATAATAATCCTTCTCTCCATGTGTATACATAACATGCATTATTGAGAGAACTCTGCAGTGCTGTTTTCTTTGCTGCTCCTGTAGTACACTGGTTGTGTTGCTCGTCCTAGGTTCCCATTTAAACCATGCTAGATTTAGAATGTGCGTGCCTGCAGACTGAGCCAAACCCCATACTGCAGGGAGAAACAAGTACAATCCCTCTCAAGTTATTTAGTACGAAAATGTCTGCAGGGCTAGCAGATAAAAACTTGCAAATGTATGTCAATGGGTTTCCTAATTGAGTTTGAAATAAAAAAATGTGACAAAATCCAATGACAATGAAATTTTATGAACAAGCTTAGTTAAAAGTTAAACAGCTCATCATTAAATGACTTGTTATATAGCTTCAGTAAATATTCAGGTATGTATTGTTTAGCCAATTATGATAGTGATTAGCTTTTACAGTAGCTCCTTCATTCTGTGTAACTGTCACAACGAAAAACAGCAGGGAGTCCAAGTCCATACAACACACAACCAGAGAGGTGTGCAGGTACCAGGGCAAACGGCAGCATGGAGATCACTGCTCAAAGCCCTATATTGGGGCAGCATATTTAGTGTGGAGCAGGGTTAACAGAGACTTCCGATATAATGACTGCTCCATTAATCAAGAGTAATGCGGGACTAAGCTAAAAGCTGCAGTAATTATGTTTTAATTCATCATGAGTAGAACAATTATATGGAATGTGAAAAGTGACAACCTCACAGATAGCAGCAGTTTCTCAGCCCTTCACACCGTTTTAGCCTCTTTCAGTTCACTGTTTCTTACCACTCCAATCAACTTTGGGCCTCATTCACCAATATCTTTTTATCTAAGATTTTTCTTAAATTTGTTCTCAAGAAATGTCCTAAGAACATCAGATTCATGACGTGTTCTTAAAACCCCGATTTGTTCACACCTGTGTTCTTAGACTGATGAATCCCGTGGTCCTCCTAAGTTGAAAGCAGGTGCCAGTTGTTCTTAATTAGCATAAGTAAACACCCTGCCAATGCCCATAAAAGGACATGAGACTGCAGGGCTGTGTGCACATGGAGACAGAAAGAGAGGGAGAAGAGAAAAGTTGAGAGAAACGTAAATAATGCTGAAAGACGGTGGAGCAGCGGACTCCCAAGAGGAAGACCAACTACAGCTGTTCTGAAGCAGGGGTTCTGCTGCAGGAAGTGAAGAGAAAAAGCGTTGTCATATTTAATAGCGTAGCGTAAGTACTGGATGTAAAATTTTGAAAACAAAATAAGATGCATGTGATTGGATTTCTCATTCAGTGAACGCTGTCAGGAGAACGCCGCAAAACCGATTATGTAAAATTAACCAGCAGCCCGCAGACTGTACACTCCTGCAGCAACACCTACATACCTGTCCTACATACCTGCACCCAGATCCAGTTCACCTGCCCCACGTCTGATCTCAGATCCTGGACATTCAGGAGCAAACAGCCCAAACACTGACAGTCTCAACACTGGGTACAATCCCAGAAACACTTCAAGAAAATCATTTAAAAAATTTAAATACACTAAAACGTCTTCGATTTTTGTTTTTGTTTTGTTTGTTTCTTTAATTGTATTATATAAAGTATCACACCGTAAAAGTTAAATTAATTTTAATTTACTAACAAGCAAATCACTGCTGTCAAACTTGGACAGCAAGTCTGCTGACCGGGCCTCAGATTGTTAGTGTAGTGTTTCTTCTAAACCATGATGGTTTGTAAAGTAATGAAAATAATTATAAAAATTATGAATTATGAAGAAATATAATTGGAGATGAAATACTATATTATTATACACCTGTTGAATTAAATTAAACACACTTAACAAATTATTTTGCACAAACATGTCAGCAGTCATTTGTGCTTAAGTGTGCTCTTGAGTGTGCACAGATTTTGTTCTTACCCAAGAAAAAATCTCCAGCAATTGTTCAGTATCCTCTACATACATTCAATTTATGTCATAAAACACTGGGCATAATGCAGCTCTTGTGTCACAGTGAAATTACAACAAACACACTGTTGTTGTTGATGTATCTGGGTTTTCAGAGGCATAACTGCAGGCAAGAGAACACGGGAGATGCTGCAAAGTACATCTTCAAAACACAAATGCACACACATGCGGCCAGGCAGACATGCATACACATATGCATTCCAAAATCATTCCAGCTATCTAAAACTTATTAATTTCCTTGTAGATTCCTCTGGTATTGAGTATTTACACTATTCCCTGTTCGGTTTTCATCTCAATCAGGAGACAAAATCTCACACAATAAGGCCATTCACCTTTCAGATTCCAGTCTTGATTATGTTTATTCCTATCTCTACACACAAACTGAGACTGCAGCTTTAAATCAAGACATTCAACAGTTTTTGTTTGTTTTTTCAGGCAAACTTTGCAGTGACCATCGGACAAACTTGTGCTAAATTTGTGTGCTTTGCAACCATATCATCAATAATTCTCTTAAAATTAGAAATCTGCTCGTTTCTGGTGTTTTTTTTTGTGTTTTTTTTATGTAGCCATGCGTGTAGGCTGGTGAGTAACTGATATACCTCTGTGTTTTTTAGTTGTGTGAAAGCAGCAGGAAAGTATGATTTTCTCATCATCACTTAAATGGCTTCTGGTACCAACAAAAGAGGCCGATCTACACATGAGCTGAGTTTATGTGTCCAGAACCCAGAACACCCCCCCCACACACACACACACACACACCTACACCTTCAAAAAAAAAAAATGCACCAAATCCAATTTGTCGTGCCTTACAGGAAAACAAAAACAATCCGTGACGAACATCCAAACCAGGCACACATGAAAGTGAGCATGCAACATAAGAGGAGCTGAAATGCAAAGAATTCATGTGAATAAGGACTGAGCTTTGAGGCGGACAGCCTGGCAGCAGAGTCAACTTTACTGAAGGGCCGAAGTAAAAGCAAAAATCACATACACACAGTAGAGCTGGTCAAATACCAATTTCCTCTCCACATATGCTCAGCACCAATGTAAATCTAGAGCTTGAAGAGAAGTTGGTCAAAGTCATATTGGTTTTGAGATTCACTGAAAGGAATCCATCCTTGCCTCATGGAGATAAAGTAGTCCCACTTCCCGTTCTGCTGAGCGAAACTGCTCAAATTAACAGACTTTCTGCAACAACTGACAGACAGAGGATTAGAACATTGTATTAAAATGAAGCATTTGTTTCCATATTGGGCAGAATGAATTGCATTTCTGCCCATGTCAGTGCCGCAGCATCTGGGCTGCTTGGCCAGCAGAGCTAATTTGAACTGTGAATCACAGACTCTTCCACAGGTCAAACAGCCCAGAATGAATCATACATACTTATGAAAAGCTGCTCATCTTTGAAATGTTTTCTCACTGGATGAACCAACGAGCAAACGGCATATCAAATCAAGACAGTTTCCGTGGTCTGTCGATATGTGTTATGCATGCATCACTGACTGTCTATGTAGCCCATTCAAGCTCCAACACCACACCAGAAACAGATCCTCAGGTCACAAGAACTTTGTTTGAGTTTGTGGAGGAAAGATTTTAAATGTGGTACCTCTCATTGTTTAGTGCAGTACAAGTAACTCCAGGGTCTCCAACCAGTCGCGTATTAATTAGTTATTGTTCACATAAAAGAAGCTTATTCAGCTGGTTTGGTGAAGTTGAAGCTTTTGTTGTCAAGTAGATCACTATGTTACAGTACATAGAAATATACTGTTTATTGTGACCACAACAATAAACTTAAATAAAATTAAAGCTAATTAAATAAATCTCTACAATATTTACCAGCCCTTGCAATTTTGCAAAAATTCTTGCAATATTTCTGCAATAAACATCCTTAAAAGAAAAACTTTCAATTTGTATTGCAATTTTATTGTACTTTTTTTTTACCCCCTTTAAAATCCCTCTGTTTACGTCGACAACGTGATTTTCAATAATCCCCCCCCCCAAAATAATTTTGAACTTTTTCAGGGGCCTAGAGGTAAGATTAACCAGTAATTCTCAAGAAAAGAAAAAATATTAAAAAAAAGATAGCACAGTAACGGCAATCTCTTAATATTGAGGCAATTGTTGATTCTAGAAAACTGTTTTTTTTTTTCAGTTATTAAAAAGCATCGTGTCAGTGCTGTGAGTACCAAGAGAGGACTTCATGTTATCCTCAGGAACAAATAAAACACACTCCACCAAACAACAAAATGAATGAGAAACACAACAGTGCAGTTGTGTGTGTGTGTGTGTGTGTGTGTGTGTGTGTGTGTGTGTGTGTGTGTGTGTGTGTGTGTGTGTGTGTGTGTGTGTGTGTGTGTGTGTGTGTGTGTGTGTGTGTGTGTGTGTGTGTGTGTGTGTGTGTGTGTGTGTGTGTGTGTGTGTGTCAAACTCAGAGGGGGGGGGGGGGGGCTGCAACCTCTATTCTTACTGCAGCTCGTATAGTCAATCGTGCAAGACACAATTATACCCAGTGACCTGGGATCACCTCCAGGAAATGAAAAGCATAACAAAAGAGAGTAGAAAAAGAAGGGAATAAAGAGAGAAGATTGCCAAAGGGGGCATATTTTCAGATACAACTATGAGTGTGAAGGAAAAAGGAAATTCAGCCTGACAATACAAACAGGACAGTTTCATTTCAACAGTTTACAGGTGTAGAAAAAAACATCCTGACCGTTGAATCACAAGCGCTACTTGCATAAGAAGCCTTGAGGCATTATGCATATTTAAATACATCAACAGCACAAAGTCAGATCCGTAAAACTGAATCACAGACATGAGGAAGAAATACAAAAGGCTATTTTCCACCAGTTCTGTTTGCGTTGCGTTCCGTCTCCAACACGGCCACTGGAGCTGATCACCGCCATTTAAGTCAAAGCTTCATATCCCACCGGTTGCACCGTGGTACGTGTGGACAGTGTCAGAGAACTGGGTCGGCGCTTAGTGGCACGAAAGTTAGGCTCAAGTCTATTTTTTATGAAAGCCACACTGAGATCACGACAAGCTGAACAGAGCAGATTGGCCAAGCAGGAAGTCAGAAAGAGGACAAAAATAGAATCTGTTCACTTTTCAAAAATAAAACACCCATGTGCAGAACTAATTAGAAGGATTGATGTTTTTGAATAACTAAAACAGCAAGCTGTATTTACTTTGTCTGTTGGCTGCAGCATAATGTAGGCACTAACAACAATAAACACAATACAAACAAATAAGAAACCATTTAACAACATTTACCAATGCTAAAAGTACAAAAATCAAGGAGCAGTTAAGAAAAAACAGGCAGACAAAACACTTTGCCTATGAAAAGCTGCGGTGGGGTATGAAGCTGTGCAGAGGATGGAACAAAATAGAGGCGAGCACGCGACGTGACCAGACCATGCCCGGTGGAAAATGCACGTAAGAACAGCATACACTTATACAGTAGCAGACTTATCTTCAGGCGAATGCTTGAAAAACACACGTTCTACCATACACAACATTTACATAACAACCTACTGTGTACCAGCAGATAGGATCTTGTCCCTGGTCCCCATGGTAACCCTTCTGTTCTTTACCTTTCTTCATGTGGCCTTTGCAACACGCGTTATCACTCAAGACCACCAATTATGATGAGTCTGCCTGTCACAAAACCCTCTTTGTGGGCTTCAAGATATTCGATACCTTCAAGCTCGCCAGAGTCATACACATCCTCATCATGATTACATATTCATCTGAGGTGAGCATTTGGTGTCCAAACAGACGACACTTCATACCAGGCGCAGCAAAGACTAGAAAATCCCAGTAGGATAATAATCAATCTATTGAAGACACGAGACTTAAGCTGTGGCTCAAAAAGTAGAATGGGTCATTTATGAACTACTCGAGAAGCTCCTCTTATCCACATCTTGAACTGTCCTTGTGAATTAAATTCTTCAACACTGAAGATGAAAAAATAGCTAGTGTATATAAAGGCAGCCATTAAAGACTTATTTCAACTCCACAACAATAAAGCAAAGTATGTGATATATGTTAACATGTTTGGTCTTGTTCAATATTAGCAAAAGCCTAAATCTGCTTCAGCTCTGACCAGATTCAGCATAAATGATGGGTGTGTTTGGGTGTGGTCATACACTAGCTTCGCTGCACCTGTAACCACATCCAACAATGATTTCACTGGGCTCTGTCAATCAGCAAGTATACAAGTTAAACAATTGAAAGTCAGCAAAACTTTCAGCAAACTCTGTGACATGTGGGTTAAGATACGGTAGTTGGTGGTGTGTTTTTGGCAGTGGCAGCAAAAAAAATAGCAAAAAATAATTTGCATCAGCAATGGGAGATAGATGACTGAAGACAGATCAATGAGAAGTTGTTTTATGGTGATCATATGAATGCACTGTGTTGTACATGTGCAGTCAATGATGACCTGATCTGAGCGGCATTAATGACTACACATTGCTGTTCACTATAAACAATGACTCATTTCACATTGAAAGAAACACAAGAATTACAGTCAGTTTTCATGACAGGCCAGAGGTTTCCTTTTTCTCTATTGTAACTATAAGCAGATGTACATTAATGCACTTTTGTGCTGTTTCAGCCGTCAATCTTCAAACCAACATTAGATTTAAGCTCACTTTGTGTAAAATTAATAAACCTACCAGGAAAATAGCATTTCATGCCTGTCAAACCCTGCCAGCCATATATTTACAAACCTGCATCGTGGTCCTTAGCAATCATGTCCGGCACTTCGTAAGAAGGGTGCAGCATTAATCATGTTCAGGACCACAGCTTATCTGTTGTTTGTGACATGAAAATGTGTCCTCCAAAAGGCAAACAAACAATCTTCTCTATGGCAACATTACTGATCCTTATATCCTTATAGTCGCTGTCTTTGAGGAAGTATGTGCCCTATGATGTGCATCTGCTTTCTGAATACAAAGCTCAAAATCTCCTTTTTTCTCTGTTGTTTGCTTGATTTTATCGAGCAGTTATCTTACTTTGACTTTAATCACTAAAGATACAGAGCACATCCATGGTCTTGACCTTTATACGGCATGCTCACATGCAGAGTAAACTCCATATTGCTTTATGGTGGTCAGTTTTTGGCTCCATGTGCATTGCAAATTATATTAAAGAAGTACTTTATCGATCCACATGATGACATTGATCCTCTGCATTTGATACATCCCACAAACTAGAAGCAGTGGGCAGCAGCAGTGCAGCACCCAGGGACCAACTCCAGTTTTCTTGCCAGGGCCACAGACAAGAGTAAACTGGGAGGAAATCAAAGCACCGGCAGGAACCTACAGAAACATGTGGAGAACATGCAAACTCCACACAGAAAGGACCTGACAGGGCAACTCAGAAGCTTCTTGGTGTGAGACAACAGCGCAAACCACCGAGCCGCTTCTACAGTTGTCATTGGCCTATCTCTGTAAAGAGACACAGGTATTTCTTTTCATTCCACTCATTTAAAAGCCTCTCAGAAATACCCTTATTCCCATTCCTATTTAGCACAAAAAACAAAGAGCAGATCAGAGTACTGGGTTCCCACAACATCCCTGAAACAAACAACTGGGGCAGCTGCTGCAGCATTCCTGAAGCTGCTGCTGCAACATCTGTGGATATGGTGTCTTTTCCCAACTCAGTTTTAGGTTTAAGATGATCTGTCATTTCTTGTGTAGACACATAATCTTTGGACTCAGAAGTCTCAGTTCTGTTTAGCCTGGAGTGGACACAATAACTATGACAGAAACATGCACTTACCTGAGACTCAAGGTCAGTCGTTCATCTTTAGCCCTCAGCAGATCCCCTACTGAAAATGTGGCACTACCCAGGAAGCTGCTCTGTAGAGAGGACAGAGAGGAAACAAGCTGGTTAAATTAAGTATTTCAGAGGCAAGTGCAGAGTTGAATAATAAAACTACAGAAAGAGTACTGAACTCTTTCCTTTGGCAGCACACAGGTGTTAGAAACAGATAAGTCATGTGTCGTGTCAGATATCACTCTGACCACTGTGATCTGAAGAAGCAAAAATGTGCGATCATGTCGTCACAAAGCACAGGGACGTACAATCCATCTCTGTGTCTCTTTAACCATTTTCCCCTTTCTCACTGCTCTGACAACATGTTTTTGCTGTAGGCGTGATATGAACAGGGGGTGTCAGCACACCAGAACTGGGTCACAGTGAGAGAAGTACGGGACGAACCCATCAATAACGAAGAGGGATGATCCACATTTGTGGAGGACACATGCTCACACGCTCCCTCATTGTGTATATTGTGCCCAGATACGTGCACATCTACACACACACAGTACAAGCCCTGCAACTGCAAACAACACCATTAACATGGTAACTTATACTGCAGGAGGGGAGGGCTGCGACCGTGCCAAGGACACACACTGCTGTGAACAAAGCTACAACACAATGTAGGAAAAATAACAAGGGACAAAGGTGATTCCAAGTATTTCATCACAATGGTAGGAAAGACTTTAATTAAAGCATCTGCAGCCTGTTGACACAATCGAAATGCTACAGCGCTGTTTCCAGCGCATTCATTCAACAAATATTCAGCGTTTTCATTCCTAGACTCTTATAAAAGTGCTGCTGATGGTTCCTTGAACACTGAAATGACAATGCAAAACAACAATTTGTGCCTTGCCCTTTTTTTTGTTTGTTTGCATAGCTGTCAAAGGCTTCACCGTGCCTCTCAAGATGAAAACAGAGTTGTGTTTTTCTAATGAATGCAAGTGAGTTCAACAGAACAACAGAACCAAGCATTCAACAGATTTTTTTAAACTTCCCCTTAAAGAGAAGAGAGTGCAAACAATTTCAGCCTGTGAAAATGGAATGCATTGATCCAATAAGCCAGATGAGTACTGTATCATACTTACTTCATTAACAGATTTGGCATCTGTCACGACTGAAGCTGCAGTTAATCGTTTTTTTTCCAATCCATTCCACATTTGTCAATAAAGATAATAATAAAATTAAATCAATAACAATTTCCACAAATGTTCATTTTAATTTTTCAGAACTCAAAAAGGCCTCTAAAAATTGTTGCTTTTATCTGACTTATCAGTCCAAACAACTAATTTCTCTCATAAATGAACCAAGAAAATCAACAAAACTTCGTATTTTAGAAACCAGAATGTTTTGTAGTAATTTGAAAAATCATTTACATGATTTATAAATTATCCATATAATTGCCAATTATTTTCTGTGAACTGATCTATTAATCGACTCATTATTTCAGCTCTAGCTATGCTATGACAAATCCACGTTAAATACAGTTTCTTGTGTTTTTAGTTGCATTTATTCAGTGACAGAAGGCAGCTAACTCATTCCTAATGAATAAAAAATGATTCTCATGAGTTCCACTTAGTGAGAAGTAAAGAGATTTTATTTGGGGAAATGAAGGTGAAAACATTTGGTCTTGGTATGAGACAGCCCTGGTTCAGTTATCAGGAGACCATGTTGGATTGGTGAATCTCTATTGTAAAAAGCATCACAAAGGACATGTTACAGAATCATAGCGCTCAGGTCAAATGGCAACTGTGGTTAAATGGGAATGACTGCAGTGAGCTACTCTAGCACCCTGAAACTCAGCAAAGCTGACAGGTCACATGACTCTTACATTTCCTATTAGAAGTCAGTCATCAGAGATGTGACTCACTGAGCTTTAGTTTCATGACTTTCAATTATGTCACTGGCTAAAAATATTTTGCGACTGTTTTTCTTTGCCTTTCTTTCATTTTCTAGAATTATTTGGTCATTTGGCTCCACTTTTACCTCTAATATTCCTTCCTCCCTTTTCCTAACACTGCACTGCTTTTTCTCTCCCTCCCCTTCTGGGTTTCTCTGCAGTCTCGGGTATCAGAATTTTTTTTAAAAAGGGCATCCTGTCTAGTGACCTTTTCTCTCAATCATTTCCTCCCCAGCATTTTTCTGCTACCCCATACAAATCCCCATACGCTTACAGCAAAACTCAGCCTAGAACACACTCTCCTGTCCAAATCCATTCACAAGTAGGCAAACACACGCATGCATGCACACACAGAAAAGAAAGAGAAACAGACCAAAACACAAGGTCAGTGCGAGGAGAAAAAGAGCCATGACAATAAATAATACTGAAACACATGTGAAAGGTCTAAAAAAAAACAACATGTAAACAAAGTTCAAATTTACAAAGACACACAAACCCTAGTATCACATTCACTCACAAGTTTATGCAGCAGAGTGCCATTTCCTTATGAATTAAACAGACTCAGGATCCCCAGCAGGCACTACTTCGTATGCACAACGTCATATTCCTCAGCGCTGACGTACCGCAGCCAATCCCAGTTTGCCCTGATAACCCAGAGCACAAGTCACAGAGGACCATTACACCCTGTGGAGGAACATTATATCCCCATGTAGCCATTACTTGCAAGTCAGTACAGAACATCTGGTAAATGGTCTTAGAAATCCATTCCTTAGCATCTTTTTATGGCCCCTCACGATGAAGGCTTTAAAAGTAATGAAGCTCTGGAGACCCGTCTTCTTACGCAAGATCAAAGTAGCTATACCACAGAAAATGAGAGGAAGATGAGGGCAAGAAGAGGAGTGGAGTGAGAAAAGAAGACAAATGATGCTCTTCCAGGATCATGAAGGATTGATTATGATGGTCTCCCTCTTACATGCTGTTTTTTTTTTTTTTTTCTATCTATCTCTTCGCCTGCTCTGACTCATTCCCCTGACTGCTTCTATTGGTCATACCGGCTGAGAGCAGCAAGGGAAACTTTTGATCTATGATCTCCTTCCCCTGTTTTCAAAAAAAAGAAAAGAAAAAAAAAGGTACAGCTTTAACTGACGTTTTACACAAACCTAACACAAAGGAGCTCTCAAAAACACACACGCAAAAGATCAATCATAGACACAAAGTGATAGACACCCGTGCAGGAGCTGACAGACCTCACATCTGCGGGCCATCCCAAGCACCTGTCTGGACCCCTGAAGGCCACAGTGTCTGCTCATCACTTGGCAGAGGTAAACGGTCCAACTCGAGCTGTAGATCTATTGATTTTCTCCACGCCCTGGGTGACAGTGACACGCATGCACGTAGACACACACTAACACTCTCAATCATTCCCGCTCTCCCTATCTGTTGCTCACTCACACACCCACCAACTGCACAGAATAACTGCAGGTGAGGGCATCCATTCACATGCTACGCCAACAAATGACATTTTACAGAAATGGCAGCAGTGACAGTTTGAATAATATGCATCTGCCGTATTATGAACATTTATGAATATGAGCAGATTTATGCCGGGGAGGGTCAGTAGTGTCTACATGAATATACTACAAATAGAGCTCTACAAATTGGCCTGATTAAGTCATCAGAGATGTCACGACATGCCATTTATTCTGGCATGCAAATATGTGCACTCAGGCATAAATGATGGCTATAGTAAGTTAAATTTTACAAAGCGCAAGATCATAGACAGAAACACATACAGTAGTAGAACCACACACACACACACACACACACACACACACACACACACACACACACACACACACACACACACACACACACACACACACACACACACACACACACAAGGAAGTCCACTTACAGTTATGTTTCACAGAATCGCAGCAGCAGCAACGAGTGAGCCAGAGAAAGAGAGAGACTAAGATAACGAAAAGAGAGAGAGAGAGAGAGGAAAAAGTGATGTTATGTCTTCCTTCTTCCTCTTAATGAGCTCCAGGATGGTCTTCCTCAAGATCTTCCTCCCGTCCTTGGTTAGAATAACTCCATGTATACCTTATATTCGCTCTTTAGAGAGCAGCAGGCACACTGGCTGATACATACATGGCAAACACATAAAACCACGCACACACCACACTGCAGCCTGCGCTGTCACAGAGGATGGCTGGAGTGAGCCACTGGCGCTACTGCTGTTGCTGCTGTGGCTGGCTTGGTGGTAAGCGAGACCAGTGAGAGAGAGAGAGAGAGAGAGAGAGAGAGAGAGAGAGAGAGAGAGAGAGAGAGAGAGAGAGAGAGAGAGGAGTCACAAGAGTCGAGGGAGTCGACAAATACAAGCAGTCAGGCGGGGGGCGGGGTAGAACAACACAGAAGAGGAAGAGACTGAGAGGAAGGAAGACAGACAATTAATGGGCAGAAAACCAAGATAGCAACACAGAAAAGGGGAGAGAGGTATAGAAGATATATAGGAAGGTGGAGAGAGAGAAAGAGAGAGAGAGAGAGAGACACACAGACTTGTGTGTCACACCTCGGTTGCAGCCTGTGACTCAGATGGCCAAAAGGAAAAGAAGCACTTGTTATGGCTACTTGAATTAACATAAATTCCAACCACAAGGTGCAAGGTACATATGTAGGCGTGCATGTTTGCACACAAAGACTTCAAAACACAGGCTGACATATTTGAGGATCAAACAAGAGGCTTGTTGAGATACTCACATCCTCTATACATTTTAAATCTGATATTTACTGACAAGAGGCAGCAGCAACAAGGAACAAACCCACACAGCAGTGCCAGCCAGTGACACCGCGCTTAGGTTTTAACTATCTGGGCTCGAACCTTAGGTTAAGAAGGGTTTAATTTACCCATGCTGACACAGGGGGATGAGTAATTGTGGCAGAACAAAGGACACGCTCCACACTGGCCCTTATCACCCTGAACAGGTACACAACCAAACACAATGAGAGACACACACAAAGCAGTTCAGCACACACTCACCTACCCAAACACCTAAGGTGGAAGCACACACAACCTGCTACAAATTCACTCAGGACTGGAGGTCATGGTGATGAGGGGTCAACCTTTCTACCTTTCTGTATATAGGAGACGAGGTGTGTATTCTTGCTGCTTTTATCACCACAAGTATTGATGACCTGGGTGCTAAGTGGAGGTCAGAGACTGACGCATGCACTCATACCTGCCAAAATATTACCCAAGATGCCTCCCAGTGTGCTAACAAACTGCTTTCTCTGACTATGCCACAGTATTTATGTACACGGGTGCTGTTGCCAAATCCATTTGAACATTTTTAGTTGGTTACTGCTCATATTTTCTAAGTGATTACTGATGTGTTTTGTGGCTTTTCTTGTGTGCACTCCCACTCTAAATTTCAGCTTACAATAGGAATTAGTTGGATTCTTGCAGAAACAGAGATGTATTTTGAATAGCAGCATTCATGGGCAATCGGAGATCAAAGCTTGTTCAAAATATGAATCAAGCACAGAGCAAGAGGAAATGTTTATTGCCACACTTTGAAGTCCAAAATGTTTGACATATTTTAAGCATTGAAAATCTGAGTTCCTAAAAAGCAGTTTAGTGGGTACTGGTCTAACCTTCAACACGGAGAGCACAGGCTACTTAATTAAAACGTGAGAAGCTCCTGGCTGTAAAATGAGAACCCTTTAAAATATACTCGTTAATTTCCACTTTTTAGCATTTTTAACCAGCCCTCACAGCTGAACATGAACACAGCGCCGCACTGAACACACATTATTCATTGACCTTACATGAATCTGTGAGCAGATGTGTCAGATGTCTGTGTAAAGATGACAGAACAAATGCAACTGGCTGCTGAAGGGATCTCCGACCAACCAGTCAACCCAAACCCAGATGAGCACAGACAAAAGCACTGGGCTGTGTTTTCCCTGGTTGAGCTGATGTTCTTATTCTTAGCTGTCTATCCGTGACATTGTCCTTGCATTCCTCCCTGGTTCTCTACCTTGACCTCATTCATCTGCTTTTGATCTGGAAAAAAAAAAGGAAAGTCTGCAGAAGGACCTGAGCTCACCTCTTTTTGCCCTTCTCATCTATTTTCTCATTGTGTTACCACCAGCTTACATGACAAGGGCAACCAAGCAGGACTGATATTTCCCCTGTATTGGCTTGAATGTAATAAAATATATAACACGCCATGCCATTATTTAGTGAATTATTGTAGGTTTATTGTTACTAGGTCTGTTTATAGTGTCTGTTTATAGTGTCAGTCAAGCCTACAAGTGTTTTGGAAGCTCCTTTGCTGTAATGCAAAGTATTTCATAGTTTTGTTTTCACTTGGAAAAAAGGTTTAAAAATAGTTCATATCTTCCAAAAGTCTCCCCCAACACAAACATGAATCATCAAAAGAGGGTCATATTACAGCCAGGCTTGTCTTACTGTGGCCAACATAAGGGGGTTTGTTTGTGGGTTTTGATGTAATGGTCTGTTGGATATAATCAGTTGTAACAAGATTTTCAACGGTCCCAGTCTGACCTGTAGGGAAAGTATCGCAGGCTGCAGGTTCTGTGTACTTCCTGTTATGTTACTTTAGTCCTGAGGCAGTGTGTGTGTGTGTGTGTGTGTGTGTGTGTGTGTGTGTGTGTGTGTGTGTGTGTGTGTGTGTGTGTGTGTGTGTGTGTGTGTGTGTGTGTGTTCTAAACAGGAATATGGCAGACTTATCTAAATGTAATAACACTGATTTGTACTAAGATACAAAATACTTTGAAGTGTTCTTCTACTTAGTTTTTTTTTTTTTTTTTGCCATTACATGCCTTATTAATCGTTTGTACTATTTTTTGACTCTTTTATGAATACCTTTTGAAATTGATCAAAGGCACCAAAACACACCTACTGTAAAACAAGTCCAGTATTGTTGTGCAAACATGAAGCTGAAACAGGAGAGACGAATGCCTTCTGGGTCTGGCTTTGATAAAAGAAAGCAAAACTTTAATCTTTTTCAACTATAGTAAGATTATCGAGTGTAAAATTGTGGAAGTGGGCTCTTAATTGGCATAGCTTTCCATGACTTCACTTCTGTTCTCACACAAATCAGTGATAATTCTTATCTAACTTGGGAGTCAGACGAGTGTATATTACCATGACGACATGAAGTTAAAAAAAAACAAAAAACATTCTTAAAGTATATTGTGAAGTGGAGTACAAGGACCAAACACAAAGGGTGCATTACAGTGCATTAAGGACTGAATCAATACCTTAATATCTGAGTGATGTGAAAAGTGAAGCTACAATGGTATACTTAAATTAGTACTCAATGCATTTGGTAGTTTAATTAGCCAGCTGTCTGAGGACCACAGCTCACTGTGCTGAAATATGGGCTATAATGACAAACAAATTCAATCATTATCACAGCTTATTATGCCATCTTTGATAGCATAGCAATGAAGTCTCCATATTTTGGGGGTTGGAGATTTTTCACTGAATGTATTCACCAGTCTTTCGTGTGCTATTTCTACCATTGTGTATCTGCAGTAAGCCAGAGTGGGATTTTTTTTTCTGGGACTGTGAAATTGGCTTTTCCAATCAGATAATGACCCAAATTCATGTGTGCAAAAACAGACAATTCAACATAAATCATACATCATACAAACACTGTGACCTGAAGGAGCGAAAAGTAAAAGCAGTTCTCTTTCAGTGCTTGTCTTTTCAGGACACTAAAAGCGTTTAACATACTGAAAATACAACGCTTGTGATGCAATACCTCCCGCTTTTCAAAAACATTTAAACTGACACACTTCCTGTGCTAAAACTATGGAATCCAAGAGGATATTTTTGCACCTAATTCAAAGACTTCATGAGCACTCGAAAGGGCGCTTGAGTTTTCGAGCCTGAGAGGTAAATACTCACTGAAAGCTGACTGCTGAGAGAGAATGATTCCCTCCAGGGGAAGCTCCTTTTAGGATCCCGTCTCCTGCAGTTACTGTAAGTACAGAGAGATCTATAGAGTCGCGTATGATAAATGCTGCACAACAGCAGACAAGTTAATATCGCTCTTACTCACAAAACAGTTTAAGGTTCCTGAGGATCTGTGATTCTCTGTCGCAGAAGGAAAAAATAGCAACAGAGGCTCATACCTGCTCACACACATTCTTCAGCCTGTCAATGCATGCCCCTAAACAAGAATCCCTTCCTACCACTGTTAGTTTTCACATCTTCCTCCCTCTATCCCCGCTCTTGCTTACTTCATCAGGTTTCGGCTATGTCCTTTTGGGGCACGACCAACTGTCGGGCGTCCCAGGTTTTCTGACAGAAGCATCCAACAATAATAATAGGGAAAAGAATAATAGGGATGTGCCTGAGCGTCATTAAAACAGAAAATTTGATTCCAATGTTCATGTCTATCTATCTTTCAGGCAAAAGCTGCAAGTAGGAGAGACACAAACTCAAGTTGTGGCAGCTGCAACTTGCCCTTCGTACACTGGAAGCATATTACCAAAGCCTTCCCCCACACTCTCAGCTTTGCTTCATAAACTTTAATAGCTAACCCCAATGCAGACTAGGTGATAAAAATCAAGGCTCCCTTCACTCACAGTCTGTAAACATGACTTGGTAGCAGGTCTAGAGACTGTACCACCTCATTCAAATCCCCTCTCTATTGACTTAAGCACCACATTTAAATTACAGCACAACAAACGTAAAGCTGTTTTGAAAGAGTTGCATTTTAATGGGCTCTTTTTGTCTCTGTCAGCACATGAGGCAGATCCATATGATCATACACTTACTGCATTGCAAGTGTTTAAAAGCAGCTACTTACTGCACGCTGCTATCAGCTCGAGCTGATGCAGGCTGTGGATAGGAACTTCCTCTTTTCTGTCTCTGCAGTTCAGAGGCCCACAAATGTAGCAAAAGTTGCATACAAAGTAAAGGAAAAAAATATATCTTTTCATCACCCACAAAACATGTTGCTAAAACCAACTTCCTGTTTGTCACATCATATATTATCTTGTGGCATGAGTACAAGCTCCACAGACAAACAATAGCTGAATATAGCCTGCAATTTTGTGTACAGCAGAGTCACAACATGTGGTTCTGTGTACTAATTTCCTTACATACCTGTGGCTAGATGGCAGGGAATATCCAGCTTGCAGTTCCCTGCCCTTATGTAACAGCAAGAAACTGCTAGCTCACCCCGAGGCTACAGGCTTGGCTAGGTCTCTCTCTCTTTTTCTCCTTCACATGCACTCACATGCACAGGCACACAATAATGGTGCCATAATATGCTAGCTCATGCCTGAAGTAGTTGATAGCTCTCTTCTTCAGAGAGCAGGGCTACAGGGGCTGTGAAAGTAAACAGCTCGGATCAAACCAACTCTTAGCTCCCTTTGAAGAGTGAGAGACAATTACAGAGATCAATGGTGCAGCCCAGAGGTGGTTAACAGCCTAGACAGGCAGAAAGACAGAGATTGATGCCCCATAAGATCTGGAGAGAGTCTGCTCCTCAACGGCTGCCCCGTTCAGTCAAATCCAGCGTTCAAGTGCATCCTCACTCAACACACATGTTGGAAAACAATGAACGTAACAGTAGGCTGCGATACATGCACTGTACCTTGGGAGCATTCACCCCTCAGTGGGCAAGATTCATACACTACTGTGCGGGTTTCACCGCAGTACATTTGAAGTTGTAGCAAATGGGGGTCAAAGCTTTGTGTGGGTGGACAGGTCTTCCAGCAATACTCTTCAAGTGTTATCCCCTGTCTTAACTACATATAAATACAGCACAGTACAAACTCACAAGGAGATAATGATAGCCTTGTGACCACTGAGCTTCTGTAAGACTGTGTGCATGCTCTTCTGTGAGTTGTAACTTGCATGTTGCATGTTACTTCCGCCTACAGTACCTCGGACAGCATTTGAACAGCTATAAAGATGGCAAAAACAGACTTAGAAAACTGCACTGCCAAGTGTCAAGTGAAAGTTTGTTTGTGTGTGTGTGTGTGTGTGTGTGTGTGTGTGTGTGTGTGTGTGTGTGTGTGTGTGTGTGTGTGTGTGTGTGTGTGTGTGTGTGTGTGTGTGTGTGTGTGTGTGTGTGTGTGCGTGCGTGCGTCCGTGCGTGCGTGTGTCACTCACTCCTGGTGCAAGAGGTGAGCCGTGAACTCTAACTTTAAAAGCTCTGGCAGCACACTTGCTCTCACTGTGTAGGAGTTTCAGAACAAGCTCTCCTGGACCTTCCTTTTCTAGTGTGATAACATAAAACTAAGTCCATATAGAAGCTGCCATTTCAGGTGGCACGCTGTACCTCGACGTCGTAAACAACAAGTTGCAGGAAGGAGTGGGAGAAGTGCGACCGCAGGTAGCTATTTTTGTTTTCTTAGCACGCCACAGCCGTATTAGTGGCCTAAATGACATATTTGAGAGCTGATGTGGAACAACACCAACAAAAGAGCCTTTTGAACTGAATATACTGCTTATGTGAAAGTGGAATTTGTCCTTCGTGGCTCGGAGATAGAATATGAATAGATTCAGAGAGTGTGTTTTTTTTCCAATCATGAATAGCAAATAAGATTCTTAAAAACGAGGGAAAGATAAGATCAAAACAAATATATTTATATTTCCTGGATAGGGAAAAAAAATAGCCTCTGAGGTTTTTAATGTCTTCCCGCCCTCTTTGGGTGTACAGAGGGGAAACAATGTTGGCTGATTTCTGATAATCTTATAATTCCATCTGAGCAAACAGAACAAAACAAAACAACAAGGCAGGGACAAAAGAACGCTCTGCCCCACAATCGTTTACTCCTCTGTCCTCCTGGGTGAGGGAAGGTGGAGAAAAGTAGAATGCCATTATCTCCATCAACAAGCTTAAAACGCAGACTGCTGTAAGAGAGGTGATACACTTTAATGTCTGCACACGCCGATGCTTGGACAGGCAGGTGCAGAACTACTGTCCAAAAATTCGGTATTACATCTATCTTAACTGAACAATTGAGCCTGGCTTTAATTGTACGCACCCAGCATGACTGCACAGTACATTGACACCCACACACGATTACAAATGCTGCTTGCCCAGAGGCTGACTCACGCACTGTGCGAGAGACCCTGGCCGGGCCAGCAAGCTCATCAGTGGCTCAGTTAGCCATGGAAAATAGCTCTCTTTCTGCAAAAGAAAACACACACACACACACACACACACACACACACACACACACACACACACACACACACACACACACACACACACACACACACACACACACACACACACACACACACACACACACACACACACACACACAGCCAACAAGCATCAGCACTTTCCACCAGTGTCTCTCTCAAAGGAAACCATTACACTGCAGAAACCCACGGGAAGCCAAGCAGAAGGGGATTTTCTCAAGCACTTCTCTTTACCCGTCTCTCTCAGAAAAAAATGAGAGAGAGAAAAAAAAAAAAAAGCCTAACTTACAATAAGCTACTTTTCCCTGAGAAAAAAAGATAACAGTCAGCCGAGCATCTAATTCACCTGTGACCCAGTAATTTATTTGTCTGATAATCTGCTATTGCAGGCGACGCTAACAATCGCCGATAAAATGGGTAGAAAGACGAGGGAGGGTTACAAGGGGTATGGGCTGGGCTGATTGGTGAAGGCGATATTTGATTAAATTCTCAAATGAATAATGCATTATGAAGTTGATCCAGACAAATCCCACCTTGAGGAGATTGTTGTGGGATTATATGGGGAAAGGTTTGGGAGAGGTTATGACAAAGAGAAGGTCTCCTGGAAAAGTGCACTTCAGCATCAAGTGGTTACCTGGTGCTTGATAAGGCAATTTGCCGTACCCCCATTTATATGCACGCCAGCTGCGTGAAGAAAGAACACATTGTGAGGTGCATGTACAGGAGTTGATCGTGTAAAATATAGCCCTAATAGTATGTCGCACAAGTCTATTACATATTATATCTGATGGCCTCATTTATTTCTTTTTATAGTTATTTCATCCTGATATTCACTGATATACAGCTGAGTTTAAATTATGAGAATATCATCTATACAGATTTAGCTTTATATCTCCTAGCTTCACTTACCGTCAAATACGTTTATTCACTTTCTGGCTGAGAGTTAGAAGATTAATACTGCTCTTGTGTTTGTATGGGTTAGGGTGAAACAGGAGTCAGCAGTTAGTGAGCTAAGCATAAAGAAAACCACACTGTCTTGTTTTTTGCACTTCATTTTTTTAAAGTTTTAGTTAGCTTAATTAATTCGGTAAAAAGGTGCTGGTAGGAGGTTTCCAGTATTAGCGACAAGCTCGGCTAACCGATTGCTGGCAACGACTTAATATTGGTCAGACAAATATGAACGCAATAATGACCTTCACATCGAACTCTTCGGTAATTAAAAAAAAATGGTTAAGTATTCCTTTAAAGTTGTTGTTTTATTTTGTTTTCACATTTTATTATGCACTTCATGCAATGAACAGATACAAAAAAAAAAATCAAAACAATATTCGGTGTGACCGCTATTTGCCTTCAAAACAGATTCTCCTGAATATTTTTTTTAATGTTTCTTGGCAGATGCAACTTGCAACAGTTCTTCTGTTAATTCAGTCTCGTCCCTGACTGACTCCATGTTTTGAGATCTGTTGCAGGACTCCGACGTCTTCTTGTCACTGAATATTGTTCTTTATGACTCTGGTTGTATGTTTGGGATACTTCTCAAGCTGCAGAATGAACTTAACACCAAGATGACTCCCTGATGGTATCTGAATACCCAAAATATGCCTGAAAGTCTTAAATGCAGTGCGTTTTCCACAGTGTTACAAAATGAACCACTCAAAGATTGAACCAAATACTGACAGAAACCACTTAGTTTATTGGCACCAACCCCCTGCTTGTGCCGCTTGTGTATCAACCATAGACCTTTTGCTGGTGTATTTTACACGTGTTAACTTGTGGCTTTACCCTTTAAAAGAAAGGGCGTCTCCTTGTGGCAACAGCACCAGTTCACAGTTTTTATTAGTAATTAGCTTCTCTGCTTAAATTTAATTGGTTGCTTTTAATGAGCGTGCACTATTTCAACAACTATTTTCACGAATGACTGCAGACACCCTGACAACAAAACGTGGAGTACACTTAATTTCTAACAACTGTAAATATTCATTGGCACGATGAGTCACTTTATTGAAGAGCATGTCAATATAGTGGAGGGGAACAATGTGGGGAGGACAGATTAATTATCTGGTGGCTTCCTAAATACAGTAAACAGGAGTATGAAGTATTGTCAGCCATTGGAAATAATTTCATTAATGTGAAGCACTTCAGAGGCTCAGGCTTTGGAAATGTTTTCTTAACACATCGCTCCGGTGTGACATGTTTTGCTGCTCACAGTCTGTCCATAGGGCTTTTCACATACCGTGTGAGACATACAGTATGTAGTGTTAATCCAACATGACAGAGCAAGTGCTCAGTTGTCAATAAAAATGCTTTAGTGTGTTTAAACTTTCTATTCTCCGGGGTCAGGGGCCATTTATTCCCTCTCAACTGTCATCCGTCGAGCTCCAATACTTTTACAAGTGTGCTAAAGCTAACAGGATTTTCTTTTAATAAGAAAAGGTAGAGAGCGGTGCGTTCAAAGCTGGCATATCACGCCTTATCTGCATAGTACCTCAGGTTCAGGCTTCAGGCTTTAATTCATTACTATGTCAAATTTATCTGTCTTATGAAAGGCAAATCCCATTCAGGTTTGGAGGCTTGCCATACAGTATATAATCTGAATCCATAATATTAAAAGCTGCCATGGTTTCTTTAATGATGAGGTTGATTTGCAGACTGTGTGTCTACAAACAAGCCTGACTTTACCCTGCTAATAAAAGCCATACATTTTCCATGCCTCTATTAATCCATAAACAGTACTTTGCTTTAATGTAATGCAAGCGTTTAAGCAAAAAGGTGTTTTATGCCTGCCAAAGTGGAAGCTTAACCAATTAGCATTCAGTACCAGGCAAAACTGGTTACTCTCTCCTATCTTGCTTTATGTTTTATCCTCCAACTTTAGCTGGTAATGGAGCACAAAACTAAGAGGCCATCGGTTGCTGTAATGGGAGCAGTGTTTAAAACGAATTCAAACGCTCAGTAATCAAGTGAATTATTAGCAAGGCTGCCAGAACACAGGAGTTTTAACTTAAATTAAATTGAAATTAGGTAGAATTTAGGAAAGAGCATTTCAGTGATGCCTGATTAAAGAGAGGTATTTCCTAGGTTGGGTGAGGCAACGGAAAGTAATTGTGCGATCTATCAAATGCCGTCTTTGTTGCCTTCATGGAAGGCAACAATGTGAAATTAAATGCACATAAATGAGCACAATTCAGGACGTTGGAATGAGCAGAATGTAAGACTACAGTCTGTGTACAGTATGTGATATCTCAATCAATGGAACTGGTTCTGTGGCATCGTGAGGATGCTATTACATACTCAAAAGTGACACAGCTAGGCCTCACGTTCTCACTGTTGGTTTACTAGTCATTTATATGACTGACAGATATCAATACCAAGACAGTCCGACACAAATGTCTTACCTCTGCTAATGTTTCAGAGCAGGTATCACGGGTTTCTGATGGATTTAAAGATCATACAACAAACAGCATTCTACTAAAAGCCCAGGCAGAATCTAATATTACACAGTTTGATTAACATATTCAACCGGAAGCCGTCTTTGACTCACTTTATCTGTAGGATTATAGCAAAGCCCCTTCTTGTCTCAATCTACAGTATCATGCCGTGGATTGTTTTCCATATAACTTTTACGCTTTGTCAACAGAGATGGTGTTTGAGCTGCATTTCTCACTTGTATGAAGGTACAGGTATGATCCACTGTATCCATGGCAACATTATACTTTCTATAAGTGAAGACTTTTTATTCCGAATAACATTGTCTGTCTCTGTCTCTCTCTCAGACACACACACGCACGCACGCACGCACGCACACACACACACACACACACACAGAGAAAAGTGGTTTGAGGTGTATGAGAGGAGTCCCAAAGCCTGTGTAAGATGACACACACTTAAAGCTCATATTCATTATAGTAAATCAGGTTGCACCAAACACCCCAATTTATATGCCGCAAGCATATTGAGTGCAACACAAGAAGACGTGAGTACCTTCAACATAAATCGGACAGATTAAATATCAAAATCTAATTCGGTGTCAGGCCTGTTTTTTCACTTAAGCATAAATTACAAAGGTTGAAAAACAAGCTGTTTTTTTATGTGGAATTCATAAAGAAAAAATGAAATAATATATTGTATTTCCATTATTTGTTTTTTTTTACTTTCAATTAAATAATACAAATATATATAATGATACTCGGATTCTGTCTGCAGTCTACAGTACACTGGTAGCGGTAATTAAATGCTTTAAAAATGCTATACATCTGTAAATGTAACCTCAAGGACATGTTTTCCTTCACGTCTGTTTTGCTGCATTTTCATCACGTAACTACATTGATTGTGAATGAAGCTGAGCGCGTCCAAAAGGCAGGTGACCTACTCCATATTATGCCATTCTGTGTGGGCACAGACGAAGCACTGAAGCTGCTGCTGCTCTGCTAATGTGCTGCTCACACTACGCCTTCTATGTAGACGGTCTCAAGGAAGGTCACCGGTTTGATCCTTGAACCCAATGGTATAAATCTGCAGGATATTTAAAGAGCAACGCTTCACTCATTTTTCACCCCCCATGGTGCTCTTGGGGAAGTTTCTTAACGCTTCACTCATTTTTCACCCCCCATGGTGCTCTTGGGGAAGTTTCTTAACGCTTCACTCATTTTTCACCCCCCATGGTGCTCTTGGGGAAGTTTCTTAACCCCAATAGCACCAGTGGAGCCTTTCACTGGTCTACAGATCACACTATCACACATGACGTATAATGGGTTGTCCTTTAATCACAGGATTGGTGGTTCAATCGCCTTCAGTGACACAATGAATCCCAGCGCTGCTGGCAGCTGACGAGCTGATAGGCGTTTTTTATAAACACAAGACATCAGTGTGTGAATGAATGGTGTGCATGAGAAGCCATTGGAAAGGTGGTGTGTCCATTAAGGTACTAAAGTGTTATACAAGTGCCATTTACTGTAGTTGTACTGGGCAGCTTCCAGGTGTGGACGTGTGTCACTGTAGGCAGGACATTATTTACAGAAAGAACTGCTTTCAGTGATGGCAGTCAATAAATAATGGTTCAAGTTAATATACATGTTTTATGACACAATATTTTAATTAAGTAAGGATTCAAAATAATATTACAAGAAGTTATATTGCATAATGTATGAGGAAATCCTCAGGGATATACGTAGCTGTATTTTGTAGGAAAAAAATTACAACACACATAATTTAATTTAATAGGGAAGGACAAACTGTTGTGTATTGATTATAGCTGTGACATTTTAATATGCTGCATTGACACAACACTAATTGGACATTGGCATGCCATGCATCCATTACAGAAAATGGTTTGGGCAAATGGTACAGAAGCAATACTATTAATCTTAAATTTTGTGCACAGCGGGACAAGCGCACAGGAAAGAGAGAGAGGTTTCTAGTTTAACTAATTTTAGTATTGCAGACTTGAACAGCAGTACTTTTCAGCACTTGTGACATTGGCTGACATTGCCACAATGATGGTGAGGGAAGCAAAGTGGCATTCAGACAAGAGACAGTCCTTATCTGTGGACTCGTACTCTGGTAGGTTATCACCGCTGAGCTGTCCACCCAATCACTACCAAGGCCTTTCTTGGATATCTCTGAGATTGGTTCTTGTATGGTGTGTCCCTGTCTGTCTGTCTGTCTGTTTGTGTGTGTGTGTGTGTGTGTGTGTGTGTGTGTGTGTGTGTGTGTGTGTGTGTGTGTGTGTGTGTGTGTGTGTGTGTGTGTGTGTGTGTGTGTGTGTGTGTGTGTGTGTGTGTGTGTGTGTGTGTGTGTGTGTGTGTGTGTCCCCTCCAGCTCTCTCTCACTGTCTGCTCTGTTCCCCTGCCTGCTTCCATTTCTCTGCCCCCTCTCTTTTTCTGGCAGTAAACACTTGCACTTACAGAAAATTCCCACCACATTGACACTCATCCAGCTAAAAGCAAGTGGCTATGCCAAAAATATGTCAAGTCACCGTCTTTTACACATCATGATTATTGGCAGGGCAGGATTAACTGAGGCTGGGATTCTCCATACTTCAGCAGTTCATAATTGGAGTGACAATTCAGCATGGGACAGTGGCTGTTCGAACAGCCTCCTGAGATGTGGCTAATATCTGCCAGTCAAACAGTCCTCAAATCAGGTCGACAACACAATAACAGAATCTGCATGAATCACCACAATGAAACACAATGGGATATGGAGTCACTGAGAGATGGTACGCAATGTCAAATCAGTTGATATATGAGTTATTTTTTGTACTTTGGCATTTAATTTTATGTTGAAGGAAAAAAAACAATATATTTCAGAAAATATACCAGAAAAATATTTTAATGGTTTGTTCTGTTAAATTAGTCATCTATAGATTTTCTCTGAAAACTTGGCAAAGTCAAAACTAACCGGATTTTCAGCTCAGCAATTTTTCAAGGTCAGATCTAAAAACTGTGATGAACTGGGACTTAAAGTCACAATTTAAAACACACAGTGAAAATATGTACGCACAACACGAACACTGAATCATGGTTAGACATCATCTTGAATTTTATGTTTATCAGATAAAATCATCATAACTCTTGAACTTAAAAGTTATCAGCAAATTTACTCTCACAAGGCAGAAAGGGAGTTGCTCAAATAGACTAATGAAAACAGTTCAACTCACAGGTACCAGATATGAACACGTGTTTTTAACAGTGAACATAATATCATAAAATCGTTCTCAAGCAAAATTATCCCTACGCTAGTCAGGCCCAAGCAGCAACCAACAGTGACGTCAACCATTGGTTTGTGAACTGCTGTCATGAAGCCTCAACTTTGTTATTTTGTCCGTCACCAACTCGCTAGCTCGAAACGGTTTGGAGCCAGAAGTGAGCATATTTGGACAAGCTGGGGATCTGATTGGAAAGTCCCAGACACTATGCCCTGCCCACGATAGCGCAGACCTGATTTTACTAAAGGCCTGTCAATTAAACAGACATGCCTCCAAAAACAAAGCTTTTTGAGGCCTAATATTTAATTAAGGGTGGGACTATTTTCAGATGGACCAACAGAAAACTAATAAGAAGGAAAGACTAACAACACCACATGTCATGAGACAAGTAAATGGGAGAATCCGGAGACTTATTGCGGGCAAACCCAAACGGATTCTGTGGTGTTGCACTTCTGCATCAGCCTAATTTTTCAGACCTGGAAGCTACATCCACTTTTATACACACTCTATGGTCAAAGCATTTTTTTTGTATGGATTGATCTGCCTTATAGAAATGCAGCGTTACTAACGATTCAAAATATTTGGAAATATATGGTATGAAATAGTGTTGGAAAAATTACGGGTGTTTGAGTGTTAAAACAATGTCATATTCCAGCACGGAGAACCTGAATTGTACAAAACATGAACTGAAAATGGTCTAATTTAATTCCAACAATAAAATAAAAATAACAAAGTTGAAACGTGTTTTACCCACAAAGGGGAATGTAAGAAAGCCATGTTTAAACAATTATGCAAAGTTCAAGCCACTGAAATAAATCCAACAATACCTCATAATGCACAAGCTCTGGGACTCCTCTCATACGCCTATAACCAATTTTCTCAGTATGTGTGTGTGTGTGTGTGTGTGTGTGTGTGTGTGTGTGTGTGTGTGTGTGTGTGTGTGTGTGTGTGTGTGTGTTGCACACGGACCAGCCGTTTGAGATGGAGCTTTGATCGGTTATTTCTGCATTGCCCTCTGAATCAAAGATATCTTGCTGTATGCTTTTAGCGCAGCTGGTGTGTGCGAGTGTTCATCAGGCTGCTTGTGGCAGCCAGGGGAAGAAAAGGCCATTACAGTATCACAGTAAAAAAAAAAAAACTCTGCTTGTGTTTTATTTGATTGAATACATTTTATGGCTGCTTTATGGAAATGACCAGACATGTTCCATTTCCCTGTTTTACTCAAATGAGGTCTTTTGTTTGTCACACCGTGGTGCACATCACAGAAACCAATCAAAATTCCTCGCCATGGTCAGTTACAAGAATACAAGCTGAAAACTGCATTAAACATTCATTCCAGATTGCAGAGAGTAAAAGCAGGATAAATGAGGTTGTGATTAGAGAGAAGAGCTTCTCCAGAGGCAGCTGCCCTGTCCCTTTATACCACAAGAACACTCAGTAATAGGTTTGCACTGACAACAAACCACAGGTCTGTCATTAGCAGGCAGAATTTGAGCCTCTTCACAGAGGTAAGTGAGCACAAATGTAATGCACCAAAGGCTCTCTATCCTACGTCTTTCAGAAAAGCCTTGCTAAGATTTTTGGTAAACCTTAAAGATAATGATTGGCTATTGAAATACCCTCTTTCTCTTGCAGGTAATGCAGGTAAAAGCTGCTTTATACTTGAAACTTTAAAAAAAAAAAGAAAAAAAAAAAAAAAAAAAAAAGAGGAATCCAATGTCCTCTTTGCTACTCTGTATTCAAAATGCAATTATAGTTTTGTGCTTTATCATGACAGCCAGAGATGGTTTTCTCTCTTCAAACTATATTCAAACAAGATGCAGCACATTAGTTCGATGTTGGATGGTTTTAATGTTGCTCTGCGTAAATATCCAGATGAGCCTGTGATCAAATTGGTTTGAATGAAGCGGCATTTGTAAAGTAAAACTGTTCTCAACCACAAAGAATATTTCTTGATTGAGTGATCCGGATGTGAGCTGAAAGACAATTTACTGTCCCCAGGAGGCATTCAAAGTGGAGTTGCAGGTAAGACAACAGTGACAATGTAAGCCTGTCACCATTTGACAACCAGGCTTGAGGGTGGGATCACATACACCTGAAAGACATTTAACCCGGTCATACTCTCCCCTCACACCTCCACTCCCTCACTTATCGCTCCCTCAGCCCTGTGTGCATGCTCAAATATTCATGAACATGCAACCAGTGTCATCTTAGAATATCTGCCCAAGGCAGACAAAAATCATCCTACTATGAAATTCTTCGGAGCACTACGAATGTTCAAGCAGTCATCTATAAACCTCGCTCCACCAGTTTCCCCCCCCTCACTCTTTCAATTTCAACCCCCTCTTATTTACACTCCAAAACCTTTATGGTAGATATGGTAACAAACAATGTGGCGTATCACAGAAAATGGCCAAAACGTTTGTTTTATTTATTTGTTTATTTTTATCGTGTGTTATTTTGCTTTCCACTACAGTGAATCAGCTTGTGGCACAACATCTGCTACCAAAGCTGAAAGTGATATGTAAAACTTTTAAAAGCTGATTTGTAAAACACAGACAAACATACACATATATATATATATACACACACACACACACACACAAACACACTGACTGTGATTTTCAATTCGCCACTTAAGCAACTGGGAGCTGACGCATTGTGCCAGCTCATGTTCAGGGTCATGCTTGTGTCACTCGAAGACTCTGTAATGAGACCCAGACAAGCACGCTGTGCCTAGCCGAGTGGAGACGAAAATCGAACAGCCAAACGCCGCACAATAAAGCTCATACCAGAAGAAAAGAGGGAACGAGGATCTTTAAGTATTGCAGAGGGACGACACAAGGAAAAAAAAATTAAATGGTCACAAAACATTTTTTTTTTTTTTTTAAATCTAATGGAGCTCATAATTAAAGAATTAACTGCTAAATATTTTTTGAAGGATGAGGAGGGAAGGGAATGAGGACATGAGAGAAGAGTACGACACAGGCCCTATTCTAGGAGCCAAAACAAACAAGCAAACCAGACGCTCCTATTATTTTCTGTGTAGACCCTCACATCAGCGGCAGCTAAACGCAACGCCCATCGACACTTCACGTACCTGTCCTATTTCCAGTGTCGCCGCGCCTGAAATAAAATGTCTTCCCCCAGAGAAATAGCTATGCTATGAGCTGTAGCTCCACGTGACGCGCCGCGGCACCTGTGCGTTTTCAGCTTAAGGCTGTTGGTCTAGCCATCAGTTCACTCTATAACCCAAGTTTGAGTGAAATGTCACGGTTCTGTCTCTCTTTTTTTCATTAACTATTATTTCAGTCTAATCACTTGCTGGACCACAACAGCAGGGTCACCCCTATAAAGGTGAATGTCTGTCACTGATTGATTGATAGTTACACCATCGTTCGGCCCAATGCCACAACTTCAAAATAAAGCCCTTGTTTCAAATGAAAAGCCCTCTAGCGATTCAAGCCCACATACTAGGTTTTTATCTTGTATATTTCCTTGCACTCAATATTGTCATTTCAGACACTGTCGCTCCCGCCTGCGTACCTTTCCTGGCAGCAGGGTCACATGACCTGCTTCTCCTCTCCACTCCATTCACCTGTCCCCACTCAGCCAATCAACACCGCTGTACAATGTGTATACTGTACCTCTGCCGGATCGTCTTTGTGCCTCGTGTTGTTGCTTTCCAGGGTTCAATTCCTGTCTCATCCTTGTTTGTTTTTGAAACTTGATTATGTTTTGGGATTCTGCCTCAACCTGCTCTGTGTGATTTGCTTCCTGCCTGTTTGTATTTGTCCAAGGTTTGTAACTGCCCTTCTTGCAAGTAAAGCTCTTTTGGTGTCAACAGTCATGCTATTTGGTCCTAATTTATGTCTATGATAGTGTTTTTTTAAGGATTTAGAAATACCACTCACAAAGACAGAGTGAAGGACAGTGTGAAAGACTGAAAAACCTAAATTCTAACCCAGTCAATAACATCTAATATTTTATCCAGAGCCTGTACCTGAAAGCACCCATAGCATATAAAAAATGGTCCGATTTTTACCAAAGCTTTTCATATAAGCTTGAATTTAGGTGGTAATGTAACAAACATCAGGAAAGTATCTTTATATCCAGACATTAGATAGCTTGGCCAGGTATTTGGTAAAACCTCTGGTGACAGCACACTAAAACAACAGAAATACTCCTAGGAAGGAGGTGGGAAATGAATGGGGAGTTTATACATTGTTGAGCTCACATGGGAATTGTACAACATGAATATTCAATGCACACCTTAGAATAAACTATTGTGTTCCCATTTCAAGCCCATTTCAGCCGGGATTGTTTTCCAAGTCTGAATTCAAAGAGGCAAATGACTATACAGTCAGACACACAAGCTAATGCTGTTACATAAAAATACAAGTAGATGGAGTGATGCATGATGAAATTCAAATTAAACTTAAAAGAAACTGATCTACAGATTTTATTTTTCAGAATTTAATGTTTGAAAAGTACATTACATGTAAGAATAGACATTTTAACAGAGTGCTGTAACGTGATGTGACTAGAGCAGGGGGAAGCATTAACCTTTATAAGGAAGTATTCCAAGTTATAATGCTTTATCAACATCAGTATCTGCGTTACACACATGTATAAATATTATAAATTAATGTATTATTGATTAATATGTTTTTTTACTAAAATAATTAGAAATTTGAAAATAGGCAGTCAAAGAAGCTTAACATGCATTTAATAATACCACCACGGCATATGCTGTACTTAATGAAATTGTCTAGATGTTTACTTGACTGTGTGAATAGTATTACCATACCCCATTTACACAAATTAAAATATTATTTCAGTTATCCAGAAAAAAATGGTGTTTCAGAAGTAAAATAAAAGTCAGGATTTTTTTAAGGAGCTCAGTATGAATCCTGAAGATGGTTTCTACCGCTACAACTGGTATATCACTCAAATAATGGCCTGCATTAATTATTCTAATCACATTAAAGGGGGCTGTTGGTTCCCAGGGATGACATTAAGAAATGGTCTCCACAGGCGGAAATACAAGACATTTTGTGCCAATACAAGTAGCAGACTGCACAATCCACCCAGCTCGGAGGAAGTAGATTAATTTAAAGCAACACAACTACTACCCAACCAGCCACAAAGTGACCGTAGAAATAAAACCTGACTCATGCCAAAGAAAAGTGATACGCCAACTGTGTTTGTGCTGCTGCTGGCTGTGTGTGCCAGCGCACAATCAGAGGCCTTAATGTGATACATTTGTGAATAGTAACTACTGCTATAATGGAGTCCTAACTGATCATAAAGCTCATGAATGTTTCATACTAAGATATGCCAAATTAAGATCCTGGCACCCAGGGTTGAGTGGGGTGCTTGATTAAGATCAAGCAGAGACCCACACTGAAGAGCCTGTTATAAAGTCTGTTTTAAATGTCTAAATCAGAGGGCCTGGCCCAGTCAGGATTCTATGTCTGGCTCTCTTTCCAATTCCCACTGATGTGCCGGCTGGTTTTCCCAGAGGGATCAGGGCCAAAGGATGATCTGCCATGCTCAGAGGCTCATCGAAGACTGCAAACCCCTTTCCTTCAAAATGCGAGGCAAAGGTCTTGGTTTAAGACCAACTCAAATGAATAATCACTAATACAGTACCATAAATCACTGCTTTAATTCAGCACACATCTCTTTGTAACTCCGAATATGTAGGATAAACTTAACATAATGACATTCTGAAGCGGATTCCTCACAGCTTTTCATGTTCATCCCCTGTAAAGTTTAAAGCTCAATGCTGCACAACCTACATTTGAAAGGTGGCTGCATCACAAGTGGCTATCATTATCGCCATCTTTTTTCACACACTGGATTTTTAACGTGCAAATTTAAAACACACATTCAGAGGAAATCAACAACTGTTTACTCACTGATTCCTGGCTCTTGTCCTTTGCATCATACACAGTTAGCTTGACTAGTGTCTCTGGGCTAGCAGGATACTCTGAAGGGAAGGTCACCCCTGTCAGAAACAGCGGGTCTTTGTTGGCCTGTCAGAGAGGGGGACAACACAGAAGCGTGAGATACATTGTGTGTGTGTGTGTGTGTGTGTGTGTGTGTGTGTGTGTGTGTGTGTGTGTGTGTGTGTGTGTGTGTGTGTGTGTGTGTGTGTGTGTGTGTGTGTGTGTGTGTGTGTGTGTGTGTGTGTGTGTGTGTGTGTACGTGTGACAGTGTCCTGCCACACATGTTCATGAAAAAGCAGGAAGCCAAAGGGAAAAAAGGAGGGGAAGGGGGAATTGGGTGGGTAAATTCAGCCAGCAGCTGGTCTCAGTCTGTCCTCTTCTTCCTTCTCCAGGCGTTTTACCCCTTTCCTCTCTCCTCCCCTGCTTCCTCTCCTGGGCATGAAGAAAGAAGAAGATAGACCTCTCCCTGGTGGGTCTACCTGGAGCCCTGGCATAACTACAGTCTCCCAACTGAAACAGCTGGTTGGGAGCAACAAATGTTGACAGTTAAACTGGCACAGTGGCAGGCTGGAAATGGGATTAAACCAAATACAGCAGCCAGTGTTGGACTTTCAAACATACCAGAGGGCCAAAATGGCATGAGCTAACGTTTGCTCACCACCTCCCAGAAATCACAATACCCAGTTACCACCTTTAACTTCAGGCTTGTTTAGCCATGGCCTTAAGAGGCCCTGATTGCATTCCGCTGTCAACATCTCCACCCAACGAGGGTTTTACTGGCATTTGATTTATATTTAAAAGCTCTCTGAAACCACTGCAGTGACAGCAGAGTGAAAAACTGTATGTTAACTGGTGGAACTGCAGTGCTTATTGTTTAGATTACAGATAAGTAAAATCAGGAAATAAGGCAGGTCTCTGTAGTAGTACACAGATGATATGATTGATTTTAACATCATTTTGAAAAAAGGGACATTTTCTGACAGTATCATAGTGATATGCCATGTGTCTACACTGTCTCTTTAAGAGACTTGTTTAAACAAAACTCAAACTGTTGAAAAAGTCCTGTTTGAAGTAGTTTATTTATTCTACTATATAATTTCTAGATTTGACAAGATCTTGATCAAGATATTAGGGTGTGGCATCCTGAGAGTTTCAGCCAGCTACATAGTTCATGAGTTCTAGCCCATAAATATTTTAGGTCATCTATCTTGCCACAGTCCCGCTCTTTGAATTTAACCTGGAATGGGTCAAAAATTCTTAGTCTGCAATAAACTCCAACCCAAAGACTGTTTAATGTGTTGCACCAGGAGCTGATGGGCTTTCCTGAAAATACTTAAGAATTGTTGAGCCACTTGTTATTGTCAATTTGAACCAATTCAAAAGCTTTTAGTGTTTACACTGGGGGCTTCCTCTGCTTTTTGCTATGCTCTGATGGGCGTCTCTAGAATGGAGGCCTTTGGGACCATGTGGGGACAGACTGGGAGTGGTAATGAGACAGACATAGACAGACTGGCAGACTGGCAGACATGCTTGAATGTATAGTCACACCCCTGAGTTAAAAAAAAAAAAAAAAAACATCAGCAAAGAAACTTAGACTGGGCGGTATAATTGAAACAAGTATGATGACATTGTAAAATCCTGATGTTTTAAATGTCAGCAAAATCACATGAAATATTCAGACTGTGTTTCATTGAACAAAACTCACAAAACCACATGTAAGACAACATTTTTGTTGGAAGCTAGGTTTGCTTGAACTTTTTAAAACTACTGACTGACTTATTACTTAGTCATAAACATTACAAGGATCGTGGTAAGTGCAAGGCTTCTGGAAAACAGCACAGATAAAAAGAGTTACTCCTGCACAGTGACTCCACATCACGAATGTATTCATATAGGCAATATTAAAATCCCAATTGTATCTTCATCATGACAGTCGACAGCGTAAAGAGACAGGAAACCAGTGCAGAGAGCGAAAGGGTGACATGTAACAAACGCCCCTCAGCTGAGAATCAAACCATCTTCAATCAGACACCCCGCTGCCGCCTGTATAACTCTACTGAAACAAATATATAGTTTAGAGTCAGTGTGCAGGCGTTTTCATCAACAGGACAACATTACGGCTGATTATTTCGTCGAAATAAGTTGAAAGATGAGCATGAACTGAATGCGTCATCAGCAGCAGAGCCTCAAGACTACAATCAGAGGTTTTAGAATGTTGAGAGCTGAAACATTAAGTTTCCCTACAAACAGCAGCGTGCTTACACACAAAGACAGACTTTTGTGTTCCACTGCACGCACACAGGCATGCACACACACACACACACACACACACACACACACACACACACACACACACACACACACACACACACACACACACACACACACACACACACACACACACACACACACACACACACACACACACACACACACACACACCTCCTTACTGCACCACTAAACCACTGATCCTTCAGAAATCTTCCATGGGCTGACAGAGGGGAAATAAAAAGATTCTATCGCCTCTGATTTGAGCCTCTCTAGACATGGTAATGCTAGTCTTGATGCTGGGTTCCATTTTGCTGCCCAGCCATGAAGCTGTGTGGTTTGTGTACACTAACATCCTAAACACACAGCCTGATTCAGCACAGTGTGTACAGACACAGTGGAACCAATGCACTGCTTTGAGCTCGCTACAAATCGGGATATCATCGGCACTGTACACTGACAAAAAAACACAGTGCCATTATACTCAAGAATGTGCAGGTACACACACACACACACACACACACACACACACACACACACACACACACACACACACACACACACACACACACACACACACACACACACACACACACACACACACACACACAGCCCTTTACACCTCCCTCACTCGCACGCTGAATAGGTCTCATTCAGACTTACCAGCATGCTTGGCAGCCTCAGCTGCAGCTGAATCTTCTTAGGGCTGCTGATGAGCTGAGATGAGCTAAAGTGGTAAGCCTGTCTCCATTTACACAGAGAAGTAAGCCAGTCTGTCATACAAGTGGTCAACATATGCTGAGGGGGACAGCTGCCCCTCTCTTGTGCTTTTGTCCATTTGGTTGCAATCCTCAGTGGAACAGGCAATTTAGGCCATTAAGAGGGTGTGTTTGTGTGTGATTGGGTTGAGGGGAAAGTACATGTATTCTGCCTTGAATCTCCCGACACTGGAGGTTTTTCTCTCTCCCTTGACCACTTATAATTACATATAAACACACTGTGACTAGACTTTTTGGACTGCCTCCAGGCAGGGGGGGGGGGGTCTCTGCTTCCATGACATCAAAAGCTGTTTTATCCCCTGGCTTTGCATGACGTCAAATCCTCTTGAGTACTGCCACTCCTGGACCCATTGCCTATGTTTTAGGAATGGGATTTTCCTACACAGACATATTAAGGTTTGGCACAGGATGCAGCTCTTTCCATCCCAATTCCTCATCTCTTGTGTCCTGCTAAACATACAGAAGAAAGCATGCACATGTGGAAAACAGTGAACTTACCATTTCTACTGAATTTTTCTCTCTCTACACACTTAATAAAAGATACGAGACAGCATTTTTGGGTCTGCAGCTTCAAATACAATTTGTCCAAGATGTTTCCTTTTGCACTTTAAAGTGATTTAGAGGGCTTTAGATCTTCAACTTAAGCTGTCACTGGTCTTTCCTGTTTTACCAACAGCAGATTAAGATACAGTACTGGCATTGAGACATACACTTGCTTTGTGAAGATAAAAAGGGTCTGCCTATTGTGGAAATATGGCACTGTGTCCCAGTTTAATATTATATTAATTTCTATTAAGTATAAATTATGTACTATTGTTAACAGTATGCTGTTTGAACAATTAGTAAACAAGACATTTGTCTACTTGACTGTTGTGTACTCAAAGGAACTTAAACAAGTGCTTCACCAGTGGATTTGGCTTTTTTACTTTTTTTTTTTTTACCCCAGTTTCCTTCTTTTCTATTTTTGATACAAACAAATACACACTGTCAATTTCACATTTCAAAACACCAAGCAAATATTTTCCCAAGGATTGACTATTTTATGTCATGCTCTTGTTTTCTCTGTGCACCAGAGGCTGCCGCACCACAATGCTTGTCCTTTTTCTTCAAACTGCAAGAAGCTAATTCATGTCTGTTGTTTTTATAGTTGTAAACTCTCAAGTGACACCACCTACATATAAAAAAATGATATCATAATCTACTATTCACTCTGATGTTTTGAGGTATTCACTCACCTACCACTTTGGTGAGAACACCTGAATACCTACTTAGTCATGCATTCACCTATAATGTGGCAGCTGCCGATGAAGATGGAGGGTCAGATGCTTCAGTTAATGATCAAATAAAACATCAGAATGACCTCCGGATTTTCACGCACAACTGTCTCCAGAGTTTACTCAGAATGGCACCAAAGACAAACCTATCCAGAGAGCAGCAGTTCTGCAGACACTTACAACTTACAACCTACAACAGACAAAGGCCAAACTGGTTGGAGCTGACAGAAAGGCTACGCTAACTCCGACAACAACTCTTTACAACAGAGGTGATCAGAAAAGCATCTTTGAATGCACAACACGTCCAACCGGGATGCACTACAACAGCAGAAAACCACGTCAGGTTCCACTCCTGTCAACCAAGACCATAAATGTGAGAATGCCGTGGGCACAGGCTCACCAAAACACAACAGTTGAAAATATATTTAAAAAAAATTTGCCTGGTGCAACTAATCTCAATTTTTTTTGCTGAGGCAGCAGCTGGCTGACTCCAGCATGACTCCATGAACCCAACCTGCCTTGTGTCAACAGTCCAGACTGTTGCTGGAGCACTGGTGTGGGGAATGTTTTCTCGCACACTTTGGACCCCTTAATACCAAATGATAAAGGTTTAAATCGCATTGCTTAAGTATTGTTGCCAACCACATGAACCCCTTTAAGGCCACAGTGTACCATCTTCTAATGGCTGTTTTCAGCAGGGTAATGCTCATGCATTATAAACATGGACCAGAATGCTTCTTGTTGAATTAATGCCACAAAGAATTGAGGCTGTTTTGAGGGCAAACAGGGGCCCTACCCATCGCTATGAAGTACCTGTGTATCATTTTATTTTACTGTACTGTAACAGTTGGTATCTTTAGGCACTCTATAAAATAAATATGTGCTAAACACAGTTCTGTGCTATTTTCTGTACTGTTTCAGTAACCAACTATTGATGCGTACATTGGTTTCAACTAGAAAAGTGAAATACTCAGACCTAAAAGGATTTAATGCTATTTAGTTATTTTCTCTGACTTGTGTCTGGTAATTCATGTCCAAGACTATAGAGCAGCTGACATGTTCCATCATTTATCTTCTGAATCTAACTCATATCACACACAGCGGATTCTTGGTAACACACCTATCACATGATTAGGACTAATGCTGGAGCTTTTCAAGCTGCCAAGCCAACCAGCGTCCAGCAATGCCGATAGCAGCTGTTGAGAGCAGGCATCCTGGGAATGTGACAACAGGAGAAACACAAGTGGCAGTTGTTGTGCCGTCTTCAGATACTGAGACTCCGCAGCACACACAAAGACACAAACACTCTCACACACATCCACAGGTCCTCCTTTGGCCACACAGGTTAATGAACATCTGTTACTGTGCATGTTGGATGGCAATGTTTTAGTGGGAAACCTGACTGGTTATCTGTGTCCTATCAAGTAACCTGTGTTCTTGTGAATGTACAAAAACTTTATTCAAAGAGGAGTTTAATGACACAGATTTGTTTCAAAGTTGTTCTACGTCTAAGTCAAAATACCACAAATATTGGTAAACTGATTAATCTAATTATTATTATTGGAAGTGCTAAAAATACTCGTTTATGTAATAGAAATGATGTTCACTTACATTACATTATCCAGAATAATAAAATAAATATATGGCACAGCAAATTCCTCAGACTATCTTCGAGTCTCTTATAAGGTTGCAAACCTCTCTTTTTAAAACAGACTTATAAAATCCTACTGAATGTTCACATACCCTGTTTTTGTGAAGTCGAAAGCAGTCCATATCTTCAGATCCTTCTCCAAATCCTGAACATTACTGCCATGAAATCAAAACTCCAGCGGAACTCCAGAGTGTCTGCAGAGCTGGCTGAGCCAGCACACAGTATCCTACCACATCCTGTGTTTCCACACACACATGCACTTACACACATACGCGGCTGTTCCCTTCACTGAGGGGAAAAGCAGTTGAAATCAGTCTTTCAAAGAGACGGTTATGCTAATTTAGCTTTACTGGATTAGGAGGAAAATAGTGTCTCTTTTTTATGCGTCTGGAAACTTTGCCCTCATATGAGGAAGAAAAAGGAGAAGAAGAAAAGAAAAGAAAAACTGTGTGTGTTGGTCTATTCACATGTGTGTAAGTGTGTGTTCCATGGTGCGGCGGGGGGCAGCTGTTGCTGCCCAAAAAACACTTGTATGCTGTTGCCTTAGCAACACACTGTCACACTGCAGGTAAAAAGAAGAATTTAAAGAGGTGAAAGAGCACAAAAACCATTTCACTATATGTAACCTCCACACAATTAAACCCACAAACATGTACTGTATATTCCCTGATTAAGAGCTTCACACCAACTCACGGGGATGTCTGAACTCAACTGTCACAGGAAATACAAGTTTAAGTTCATTGTCTGTTCCACTTCGGTGAGTCAGATGGGAAAAAAGTTTGCGAAAAAAAAAAGAGGGCAGATAGAAAGGGAGAGAACACCAACCAAGACCCAGTGACCCAGAGACACAGCAAAACAACAAACATCAAGGGTCACAGAGAGCCAGAGAGAGGATGGCACACTGTGTGTGTGTGTGTGTGTGTGTGTGTGTGTGTGTGTGTGTGTGTGTGTGTGTGTGTGTGTGTGTGTGTGCGTGCGTGCGTGCGTGCGTGCGTGCGATGCCTTACCTCAACTATCTCAGTGCACACGTGAGACACAAGGTGCTGCTTGTGGCGATCTATGACAGCCACCTGGACCAAAGCATTGGGCTTCCTGTCTCTGCCTGGGGCCTCCAGATCATTACAGGCTGCACAGAGGAAGAGAGGGAGGAAGGGAGAAACGATAGAGAGAGGAGAGGATGGAGAGAAAATGGGAGACGAGAAGAGGATGAAATATGAGAACGGAAGATAATACTTTAGGATACACAAATCACACGACACTGGGTCACAAATGGTGAAAATGACAGTAGATGGCAGGGAATCACAGTAAATAAACATACAGCAGGAGGAGAAAGAAGAAAACAGCCAAAGTAGATTTAAAAACATCTCCTGTTGGATTAGGAGCTCTATATTACACCAGTTGTAAAGTGGCGTCGAGTGCCATGCAAGTGTCTTTGCAAGTTTCCGGCTGACGCAGTTACGATTCTCCTGTCCGGCACCCTGGTTTTGTACTTGCGCCCTTCTGAGCACCCATGGACCTGCTGGTCTTAAGGCACACTGTGGGTGCAGTACTTGCTCAAAGTAGCAGAAAGTGATTGGCCAATAAAAACCTGGTTTTATGTCAATGGTGCAGTATTTTATTGTTTTTTAATGAGTGCATTATGAGGATAGTAATGTGGGACTAGATAGGCAGGTGCACAACACGCACAACATGCATAACCTTTGCTTGATACACAAACAGGGACCTGCAGCAGCGCACCAATATGTGTAAAGATTACAAATAAAAATATGATAATGTGAAAGATTATTATTCAGTTCAATAATCTGCCCAATCTGCACACTAACAGATCTGTTTCCCCGGTGGAGAGGTGTTCTTTCCGACTACTCAGCAAATCTGTCAACGTAATAGCAATCCGCCAAGGTGAAAGTACACCCGCTCTTAAAGCAGTTGGGAGACGACTCTGATTGTTTTATTTCCTGTTACGTACAAAACACAACAATGATTAATTAAGAGACTAAGTACCAACCTTTTAAACCATGTGCCTTACTTTGGACTCAGGTTATCCGTTTAAACCAGCAAAAGTGGATTTAGACGCACCATAAATGCACTTGCATCATGCGCTTTAGACCGTGCCCATAGATCTGTAAAATATAGATCTTAAGACATGCATCACCACAACGAGACAAAAGAATTAAATGCGCAGTATGCCCTGAGGCCTCAACTCCAAAACACAATCAAACTTTTGGGGGATTAAATAAAATATACACTGAAATACAAAATTGATGCCTCAGCAGTTGATTAAAATGACAGCCAGGTAAGTAGAACTGCCCCTGGTAGTGAGAGATCAGTTTTATTAGGGCTTTCATTTTAGACGTCAAAAGGAGCTTGTCACTCGGCCCCCCTGGTTTCCAAGGACACAACGAGTTTGAATCCCTAAATTCCTGTTTAGGAAACTTGTATTGTAATGAACAGAAACTCCCTCTGACAAAATGATAATCCATCATCATAACCAAACCAATGCATCTTGCATCTTGTGAAAAACACAACTGTACTAAGACATCCTTGTAATGTCTTTGGTAAAGTCAGAGATATAGTGGTACAAACATGTGTGCAGCCCTGAGCAAGAAAAATGCAAATTTCTGTAGCTAAGAGTTTTTTTAAAACCTTGAATAAACGACAGAAGACGTGACTCTTGTGTTCACATCTGCTTCACGTGAAAGGATTATAAAAACATCCACACTCATACTGAGTAAATGACACCATATGGCTCTGAATTCATGTATTAATTAGCATACACTTGAGTACAGTGATGAAAAAATTTTGTTCACAAGACTCCTTGGATATTGTCCAAAAGCTGCATTTTTATCTATCCAGCACAATTCTGGCATGTAAACAGCCATTGATCTGCTCTCAATGCCCAGCCAGTTTCACACATCACTCTGCAAAAAAATAGTCCAGATAATACCACTTACAGGGTGAAATGTCATTAAATAGACAGACAAGGCAGAGGAATCTTTCTTCCAATAGCATCTTCATGGGTGCAAATTTAATGTTTAAGGCAACTAAGCAGAAAGTGGAGATGAAAGGGATTCTTATGGGGAGAGATGGGGGGGGGGGGGGCATTTTAAAAGAAGGAGGGAAGCAACAACAGAGTTACCAAAATAAATGAAAGGTAGCTGTAGCAGTTTTAAAAAAACGCATGTGGACCTTTATTTATGTCTGGTACTAAGGAGGTTTATCTGATTCTCTCCCTGATGTGTTGGGTAAGATGTGGAAAAAAAGGTATGGTAAAATGTTTCTTTTCCAAAGAGCAACTGTTCGAGCCAATTATTTTACACAGAAACATACGGAACATAAAATAAAGCTTACTCTATGAACACAAACTTGCACACAGCCACAGTGATCTGCATTTAAGTTAAAACCAGACATTTTCCGGTAGCACTGGAAAGCTTAAGCTGGTAAGGGTTAACTATTCTTTTTTTTTCTTCTTAAGAATAGCACCACAAGAAAAGTGAGCATTTAATAAGCATTTGACACACATTTATTTGACTGCAAGAAAGGCAAGGAGTGAAGAAAAAAAAAGGATCGCTTTCAGCATGGAAAACCCAATGCTTTTGTTGTAATCTGTGACTTTATTATTCCTTTTCAGCATAACTCATGTGAAATTGAACACACTTCTTCTATTCCAGCAGAGAACTATTTGCTTGAAGGTTGACTGACAGTGTCAAATATTAAAAAGGATTCAGTTGTAGAAAGGGTTAGTACTGTTATTCACAAAACATATTGACAGCTGTTTGAAAGTCTTATCTTTGACAGAGGTAAAACATCTTTAAAAAAAATAATTATGAAACTCTAGCCACTTTGATTTCTGTCTGAGTGTTGTGATCATCTGCTCCATAACAATCACAATATTATTTTCATACCGGGTTCACGGAGAGAGTTGGAAAAAGCTTTCATCTTAAAGGAGTTTCTGATTAATGGCAGAATACATACATTTAGATTTTTGCTCTGGCCCTGAACACATATCAAATATACCCATAGTAGCAAGTAAAGATGTTAACAATGGAAATAAAATAACTGTAGAGTGACTGAATATTGTACAATCTTTTTTCAAAATAGCTAAATGTATATAATCTGGATAACTATCAAAGTCTACTGATAAAGACAGCCCATCTATTACATTGAAACCCCATGACATCAATTCTGAAACTTCCGTTTAATTTCATTACACTAAATCTCATTTGCTAATTTCTTCAATTCTGCACAGTATGTTTCATCATGAGACTCACTGTAAAGTATTCAAACAGAAACATCGCATTTTGTGATATTAAACTGAAAAGTGTTTCCCTGACATCTATAAAAACTCTGTATTTACATTCTTAAGCTCACACACTTTGTCTGAGTTTTGCCTGAGAATTGGTAAAACAGTCTGGGAGTTGAAGACGTGCCACAGCAGGGGAGCGTAGAGTTAATCATGAGAGGAATAACTTGATCTAAAAGGACAGCATGCAGCCATTACAAGGCAAACCTAAAACCAGACATTGTAGCTGTTCTGCTACAAATGGAAATAAAATGGAAATAACCAGACAATAGATATTGTAATTTTATATACGTTATGGATATATTGTTTGTATAAGCAGCCATTATAAATGCATTATTCATTCATTGTTTTTCCATAAACAAGTGAACAAAAACTGAGGCTTAAATGAGGACCCCCAGTTTATATGAGAACTAAAGAGGTGAACATGCAAGAGAAGATGGGAACAATGAGGTTAAAAACAAGCAGAAAGCTTTCAGAGCAATAGTAAAGGGTTTGGAAAATTCTGCAGTTGAATTCATTAAAAAAAAAAGCCTGTGCAAACAGGAAAACTAGGAAACGGTAAACAACCTGGTATAGTATTTTGTTGCATTTTTACTTTGTATAATTGAAGTAGGACATAATTTTGTATTTATTCTTTATTGTGAAGTTTTACTTCTACCACGTGCCTTTTGTGCTAGCTGTATTTTTCTTACTGTAATTCATATTTTTCTCTTATTTTTTTGCTTTTGATGGTCATGCAGCACTACACCAAGACAAATACCTTGTATGTGAAGACATACTTGGCAATAAATTTGATTCATATTTGGATACTGAGGATCACAGGTGGATGAACAGAAAATGATTCATATGGTGAGGAAAAAACCCTTTACATCTGCACAGCAACTCAACCTTCTTGTAAGCATACATGTATGATTGGAAGAAGACTTCAAGGCCAGAACCTCAGCGGATTCACCACAAGATGCAAAAGGGACTTAAAAGCAGAAAGGCAGGATATAGTTTTTAAAAGGAAACCGGTCAAACTCTGGCATAAATGTTCTACAGGTAGATAAAAGACAAATAAACCTATACAGTATGAAAGTGACGCAAAGAAAAAAGCCAAGAAAAAAAAGTAAAAGGTTATGACTCAAAGCACCTCACCAGTAAAACATGGTAGTGGCTCCGTTATCGCTTGGTGCAATGGTATTTATTGGTTTCACAGCTGATGGAAGCAACAGGATGAATAAAAAGATGCATAGGAGCCTTTGTGTGCTCAGATTCAGCCAAATCTATCCAAACTCACAGGATGACATTTCATCATTTAGGTAAATTCAGAGTCTTTATGGGTACTCAAGTGACCAGCTAGCTCTAATATTACTCTTACAGTCATGTACTGAAGAGCCCAAATAATTTTCTCAAAGTTCCTTGAAACTGTAGAAGTCTTGATAGTACATGGTCGAACTCGTTGTTAGTTTGAAATAATTTTGTTTCTTAGAAACTTCTCTCTTAAAGGGGTAGGCAGACAGACCCTGCAGGCTCACTAAAAAATAAAATGTTGCCAGGAGATATCAAAATGACTGGCCGCCAAGTAAATCAATCTTCATCTTAAAATAATGTAAGGTCATCAGAATGTTTTTCTTTATTAGGTTTCCAACTACATTAATCTGTTTTGCCCCCAAATGTTAAAGGTTATGGGTACAAGGCCAGGTGGAAATTCAGAATACCAAAATAAAGGTAAGAGCGAAGAGTCCTCACCACAGTATTTCTCAAGCTCCCTCGCTACTCTCCATACTTTGAGAGCATTTTCCAACAAGAAAACGCCTTTAACCAAGGCTATGGTCGTATTTCAGGTCATATATAAACAATGACCAAGAGGTGGAGAAGATACTGAAGCAGACTCAACATCCATTCAAGAATAATATGGGTCCTCCTCTGATCTACTCTCAAATATAGGAACACAAACATGCAACCTGGTACCGTTTAGAATTTGGGAGTACTAGTCCACTTTGTTTTAAGGCTATCTGAAGACGCAATGGTCTCATTTTGCCCATCTACCTTTCTAAATGAGACAAGTTGGTTAATATCAGTTAAAGATTTAATTTACAGAAACTTAAGAATAATTTGGAAAGGTTACAGCAACCATGGTAAAATATTCATGCTGATTAAGTGAACTCTTCATAATAAAGACAAAGGAGGACGGACTCATGCCACAATCTATTAACGATCTGAATTATTTTGGTGACAGATCTTTCCAGGTTACATACATACAGCCTTTTATCATCCACATCCAATCATAGAAAAATCTAAACGTTGCCATGGTCGGAGGGTGTGACCTTCCCTTAAACAGCAGACATCTGTTACATCTGGTAGACTTTTGATCCCAATTGGGGATTACCAAATTAGTAGTATTGGGCTTCATCCTGACAATGTTTGAAAAGCCTGAATTACTGACTTGAGTAAAAAGAAGACATTAAAGATTTGGATACCAGCATGAAAGACAGTAACATTCAGTATTTGATTCTCTTAGCTGTTGGTTTTGATTTAAAAAAAAAAAAAAAAAGGCTGCAAGACAAGGTTGTAGAGTATCATGTAGCACAGCAGTGCTCATCCATGCATTATCTCTTCAGGGGTTATTCTAATTCCACATTCCCCTTCTCTCGTCAAGATCTTGGTGCCAGGTCTTTTGGACTCACATTAAAGGAGGTCTCACATTTGCTCATGAGGGAGGAAAGCTGAAAGCATAGGAGTTTGTGTGCGGAAAAAACACACATTACTTTGTTAGTCATGCAAAAATATGTTCGCATGTACTGATATTCAAACAGCATCTGTGATTTCGGCTGTGTTGTGTCAAAACTGTCAGTGTGAAATGTGTTTAACTCTTTAAACACCTGTGCAGACACACATTATCGCTAAAGGGCACATCAGCCTCTTCGTTTTTCTTTCAGCCTGTTTCATCACATCGCCAACTCTCTTTCTGTTTCTCTCTCCTTCTCTAAACAACACCGGCTAAATTTTATTGTTCCTTGATATCAAAGTTTTCTATTTTTTGTATTTTTATCTTTCTCATACAATCGCCTCAGAAAGTATTCAGACCCTTTCCCTCTTTGTGCACTTTAACTTGTCGTAAATTTCATTCAAAATAAATAAACTTAGCATTTTCCCTGTCAATCTACACTTAATATATAAATGTATTGAATTTTTTTTTATTTTTTTTTTTTTTTTAAATAAAGTCACTCTAGCCATTACAGCTTTGAGGCTTTTTGGGAAGGTTTCCACAGAATTTGGAAACCTGGGTTTAGTTTATCCCAGTGCTACAGGCACTGTCTTTGGTTTTATTCAGTCTCCCTTTGATTCTGACCAGTCACCCTATACCAGCTGTGAAGAGGCACCCCATGGCATGATACTACCACTACCGTGCTTCACTGTAGGTAGTTGCAGTTGATGAGAAATTCCCGGTGTTTGAAGTTCTTTCTAAGTGGTTCAGTCTTGACTCATAGGGTCGGGGAATGTTTTTCCACAAGCTATCAGAGTCCTTTAAATACAGTTTTACAAACTCCAAACAAGCTGTCATCTGCCTTTTACTAAGACCTGTAATCACTGTGCTCTGGGAATAGTCATGGCTTTAGAAATTATTTCATACCCATGCCGTGATCAATGCCTTGCCACAGTTTTATTGTGAGGAAATAAGACGAGTTCCTAAACATGTTTTAACTTTGTCAATATGAGTGTACATTGATTAGAAAAAGGCACATTTTATACATTTAAAATACATTTCTAATAAACTGTACAAAAAGTGACACAGGCAGAACGCTTTCTGTAGCAACTGTACACACAAGACCTGTGATGGGGTACTGCAGATAGCTTGCTGACTGTCCCCATCAGCCACCTCTGGGGATGTATGTTTGACTGGTCAGAGGGACCTTCCCTATCCTACTGCACAGTCAACCACAGACAGTTTGGTGATTGAAATGGGAATAGATGCGCAACCATGCATCACCAGACTGGCTTTCTTACAGGTATATGACACTTTTACTGACCCTCTAAGGTCATTGCTATTATGAAGCAGGGTGGTGGTGGCAGGAAAGGGAAACGGAGATAGTGATAAAGGGAAAGGACAAAAGAGTCCCTTAGAGAGACATTTACAGTTCGAGGAAGGAAGTGGGGAGCAGTGCCGGAAGTAGACTCGGGTGGGCCCGAGGCAATTAAGACTATCAGGGCTTCCCCCATTATAGCACCAGCACCAGTACCACCACCACACAGTCCCATAGAAATGCATTCAGTAAATACAGTTAAAAAAATGCTTTTGACCAATTGTATTTGATCAAAATAAATTATAAGAATACACCTAAAGATACTCAGATGCACACACATCTGAGTATTTGAACAACAAAAGAGGAGAAACATGTAAATATTTAACATTAAATATTGACTCTCAATCATACTTTATTAAAACTGTATAACACACATATGATTTATGCACATCTGCATATACCTACACACATACCCCTCTGTATTATATGGTAGCTACAGGGGGTTCCATTTAGAGGTTTTTGGGGCAGTAGTGGTGCACTGCGGCCTTTATATGAAGTTTAAAGAGGTTTATAGTTGTGACAAATGTGACAATATGGAGGGCCATCAGAGGCCCCATATCCCCATTATTTGGGAGGGTTCCAAACATTTGCCTGGTTTGCCTTTACTGACTGTGCACCTCTGGAGGGGAGATAATGCGTGACATGGATAGAAGAAAGAGAACTACAGTCTATAACAGTGATAGACATTCTAATAAAGAATTGAACAGGAGGAAAAACAAGTGAACAAATTAAGAGTTCTTGGAGATTTTTTTGTCATTTATTAGTGGATTACCTGCCTTAGCTTGAGTGAAAATAATTCAACAATGACTTGGCTGGCAATTTTAGTCAAGCAACTAAACTACTAAAGTGTACTGGGACTGATTCCTAAATAACCATAACAATTGAACAACTGGAGTGATAATGTTTGCCCAGCCTTGGAGGCTTCAATTACTATGCTGTAATTATGTTGTGTAATTAGGATATGCAGAGCTCTTTCAAGATGAATTTGCTGGAAATGAGTTTTAAAACAGCCGGCCTCTATGACCCTATAATGAATCTAAATTCCATTTAATCGAGAGGGGAGCACTGGGAGTTGCCACATGAGACAAATATATGCTCATCTCCAGAAGACGCTTATTCATCACGATAATTACTTCAACGCTTCAATTAATTTGACAACATTATTTGCATGTGCCACGGTTTTGCACACCTGTTTACCAGTGGGTCTGGGGAAAATGGAGGGAAAATTAGAGTGGTCATGTTTCAATAAATATGTTCAGTCACATAGTGCACTGATCACTGATGAAAAACAAAAGGATATTGTTAAGCAAATAAGGTTAAATCAGTAAAAAACTTAAGTATTATTTCTGTAATTTGTCATTTCATATGTGAATGGCACCTTATGTGTAAATTGAATCATGTATATTGTAAAGTGCATTTGTCAAGCTGCCATTCACAGTAACTATGTGCCTGCTACATCTGGATATTTATGCAAAAAACAAGATTTCAAGGAGAATATTTTTATTTGAGTAAGGATGTAAATGTATTTTTTAAACGCTGCATCTTGTAACACTTCTGTTCCAATACTGTTGAAGAGTATTAGAAATTCACTTTGAGAAAAAGTATTTACAATTTTCTATTGTCTCTGCTATAGAGAACCAGGAGCATGACTTAGAAAATGAACAAAAGGATTTTTAGAATAAAAAGTCAGCTTTTGCTTTTAATGTGGTTAAATCAAAGCACAGAATTGACCTGATATTGAATCTATCGAGGCAACCACTTACCTTGAAACTCTGACAAAATAAGGTTTTTTTAGATATTCAGTTATAACAGACTGCTGTAAAGGCCATGTGCGTTGGAATAGGTGTATTAATTTGTACATAACTGCATGAACATAGCCAACATCTGTATTAGGCACTATTTACTTGATTCCAGAGTTTTATTGGCAACAAACTGATTACTTGCTCATAAAATGGACGGAATTGTTAAAGACCTAACACTGCTCTTACTTTGTTTGTATCAAAGCACTAATGCATCTAATTCATTATGTAAACTTAGTCCGTGTTCAAAGGGAGGGACTTGCATTCCCAAAAAGAGACCTCTGTTCTCCCGAAAGCGGTCTTAAGTTTTTGAGGTGGGGCGGTGGTTGTGGGTCACCACAAGATAAATAATTAACGGTTCATAAAAGAGATATAAATAGAATGATTATGTGGCCAACTAAACCACTAAACCACAGAAGTCACAGTCTTAAATTGGCTGGCATTTTAAGAGACAGAAATGTGCAAACCATTTAAATCTCTTCTGTGAACTTGTTTATTTCTTACACTGTGGGTAGAGATGACTCTTCACATAAGATTTTATGGTACGGTGTCAAAACAAAACCTTTAAAATAAATGAGTCCAAAGCTGAACCGTTAAAATCCATCCGGAAGATAAGCCTGACATATAGTTGATTATTGTATTCTACTGAATCTGTACAAAAGTAAAAACAAAATGTTTCCTCAGTTTAGGTTTATATGTCATCCATTTAAGCTGAGGCCTCATTCAGTTAATCATCCGATATATCATTAGGTTTTAACTGCACATTTTTAATTTAATTTGTCAAATTTATAAAACTGTTGGAGTGCCCCTTTAATCATTACCATGTGAGGGAAGAGTACTGCCCTAAATATCATGTTTGTCGACAGGTAATCATTAAATGTTAATTGGCAGCAAAATTACTTGGGAGCTTCAGCGCCACTCCTACACACACACAAACATGCACACGCACGCACACGCACACACACACACACACACACACACACACACACACACACACACACACACACACACACACACACACACACACACCTACACCTTCAAAAAAAATAGTTAAAGTCTATTACACTAAACATACGTTTTTCACCTCTGTAGAATATGAAACAGATGCAGCTCATTTACAAAACTGTAACCACAGTTTTAACAGGAACTACAACAGGAAGTGCATTTCACCCTACCGCTTCAAATCTCAAGTACACAGTTGAATTTATTACAGTCGCTTATCTATGGACTGAATAACCTTGGTCCAGCACGTGTTCAACATGCTTAAAAGATAAGGGCCATTCAGACCACTCCAGTCATCTTGTCACTGCTGTTCACTGAGGGTCAGTTTTAACTCTGCTGAAGCTACCTTTCAATTTTGTGTTCTAGTTGCTGGAACAACCTGCTTGGGAGCTTGAGATGTACTCTGACTGTCACTTCCTTTAGAAATAGCCTTCTTCTGCTGTATTTCAATAATTTGTCTAGTATAGGACTGAGATACTTTCTTGTCTGCTTGCTGTGAAAGAGCAGTTTGTGAATGGTTCTTTTCTTTCTGTGTCATCTGTAATTTTCTTTCAAACCATGCTGTTTCCTCTTGTGTATAAAATATGCTACATGGTTTAGCTTGTGTTGCCTTGCTGGTTTGCTAGATGCAATCTGGATGCAACTATAATGTATATTTCCATTGCCTTAATTTAATAAAGTCAACAATATAATCCTGCTTTTTTAACAGGTGTTTTTGATTCCTCATCTAAAATGTTATTGTCTGATTTCACTCACAACAGGTTACTGCAAAAAAAAAAAAGCCTTGACGAAAATAGAGGACACTGTGTATTAAAATGCTAGATGTCTTTTAATTTGAAAGAGATATAGGACGCTTTGAGGTTGTATTAACGCGGAATGAAGTAACTTTAACAGGGCAAACTGCAGCGGATCTAAACGTGGGTTTGAGTTGACACTGTGAATCAATCAATACACCTCAAATGTCAATACGACAACTTATTGGCTCTCCTGCATCACAGAGAGATAATTGGATCTTCAAGCACTTAAACAATGCAAATAAATTTCAGCCGGATCAAGAGAAGTGTTATTTCCTCTCTTGAAGAAAAAAGTGGCAACACTACACTTACGGTTGGATAGATGGAGTGTGCATTGGGCACGCAGTCAACTGAGGCATTTAAAGAAGGGACATGGCACTTCTCTGTCAGCTCTCAGCTGTATTTTCCACCATGACAGTTAATTTACATTCAAATAGTTTTCCTACCCAACTGCTAACCCTCAAGCTGCAGCACTATTTGAGTATCAAATGCACAATTAGAAACCAAAGCAAGCATTACAACGTCTTTCACTGATTGTCTGCTGAATATATTGGTCTGACTGTGTGTACTATATGTGCACATACACTCAGTCGTTTGTATTTGTGAAATGTCACATTTCTTCCTGAGCACATTTCTTCCACAATCTCTCTGTTCAGATAATTTTTTGCCTTAAGCAATGAAAATGGTACGATTAGGAGCGGTAAGAATTATGAGGTATCAACATGTAGTTGCAGTTAATGGTCATAAGGTAATCAAGAGACATCCAGGAGGATATGTGTGTGAAATTCTTTTCTCACATTGAGATTTCTGAAACAGAAACTCTGTTCACATTCATCCTGTCATCTATGGCAAACAGAACAGTGGGGTGCCTTTGTTGCAGTCAAAAGACAGAGACAAGGGAGCCAACACGGCAGCGTTTGATGACATCAATCTTAACTGTCAAAGACCACAAGAATAATATTTCACTTTGGATTACTGCTTTAGGAAACATGACCTGAGCCACAATGAATTGTCTAGAAATAGAATTTGAATGTCTTAGTTCCATAAAAAATTAATGAGGCCATCTCGATGAAAAGTTCAAAAGGGCCTTCTCACCATTCTTTCTAATGTTTTCTCTGTGCCGAGCTTCTGTTTTCATTTCTAACAATATGTGGGGTCCCCGTGTGTCACGATTGAGAGAGGCTTGAGGATGTTGCCACTAACTCTGACTGACTTCTGCATTAGTGTAACTGTCAGTAAGTGTTGGTTTAACAACAGTTAAATCAGGAAATATTTTAGCCAGGAGCGCTGATAGCCTATCGACTTTTGATGTGCTTCTGGACCAGGCAAGAGGGATCTAACATTACTGAGAGGGTGCAACCCAACAAGTCAGTCCATATATCTGTTGTTTAATATGTTTGCAGAGATGCCGAGAAAGTGCGGTATCTCCATTCTCAGTGCTTCCTCATGAAGTAAAATGATCCTCGAATTATTACTAAGTAATAATGAGTAAAGACAACTTACCTAGGCTGAACTCCACCTGAGGCAGCTTGGGTGTTAGAATAACACCTGCAGGACAGAGAAAGCAAGAAAGATAGTGGAGTGGAGTTGAGATAGAAGTAGAGGAAGAGTGGGAGATAAAGGAAAGGAAGAGGAAAACAGAACAATGGAAGAGACAAAGGAGATAAAACAGAATGAGAACATTAAGTGCTGCAGTTTGATTTCACTGAAGATGTGTATAGCTGCAAATGTATGTTTGTCATTAATGATAAATCTGTCATCTTTTGAAGAAATTAATCTTCCAGTCTATAAAAGGTTAGACAACAGTCACAATATTCCAGAACCTAATTTGATATGACTTGTACAAATCACTTGTTTTGTGTTCAGAAGCTGAAGACATTCAATTTAAAATGACAGAAAATGAAGAAGCATCAACTCACATTTTGCTTGAATGATTAGCATATTTTCCTTCCTCAAATGATTATTTATCAAAACTGCTGATGATTGTTTTACAGTTGACACTTCATTAATCATTTCAACCCCTAAAAAAGGCCCCCTTACCGTGAATCAATGAGGTTAATCACAGACAAATGATAATAAGTGGACTAAGGGGGTATGTTAGGGCAGCAGAGACGGAGGCTATTTTAATCAGCAAAAGAAGATATAGTAGAGAGATAGCGTTTGAACATGCTAGGAGCATGAGAGGCTCCCAAAATGCCACAGTGATTAGTGTAACTGTTCATTTTGATTATGCAAACACACAGCCAACTTTGTGAGTGTCAAAACAAGAGTTCCTGGGTATCCATTGTCCTAGAGCAGTGACTTCTTCTATCATCTGTCACCAGAGCTGCAATTCATTCATCACTTCCCCAGTCTGTCACAACCATTCAAACACATGAAACACCTGCAAGATGGTGCAACACTTCGAGGGGCATAAATGGCAGTTTCCTCATCCTGAGGTGCTTGGACACAATTGGCCTCTCTATGGCTCATCAACTCCACTAATGGGCCATGCATTCTGGTCACTGATGTATAGGAGTCACGTGGTTTTAGGTTATAGACATTTTATATAATGAGGATCCTTCACAAAGACAAAAAAAAATATTTACTTAGGTTTTACAATTACTTCAGTCATTTTGCTTTATTAGCAGCTTGAACCGTATGTCATGTTGGGTCAGTTTGTTTGTAAAGGCCTTTCATCACAAAGCTAGTCCTCAAGGCCTTCATATGCAGCAGCTGTCAGGGAATGGTGTTCCTAAAGAACATCACAGGTTTATTTGTATGCACACAAAAAGGATAGAACTGCCAAAGATCATGGGGATGGCATGAATAACATTCATGGTGGTTGAATTATTTGACTGAGGTATTTTTTCTTTTAGTCTTTTAATTGCATTCACTGAAATTTTCATTTAAATTCATGCAAAATAAAAGAAAAACTGGTTCAGTTTACAAATGAAAAACAAAATGTACTACATTATGGAAATTATACGCATTATCTGGTGCCCTGTTAAGAGTCACTTGAAAACTGAGACTAAGAAAGCAGAAAGCACAGAAACCTGATAAATTAAAAAAAAAAAAAAAAAAAAAAAGCAAGCTATTTGCAGCGAATTCTATGATTTAACAAATATGTTAATAACCTAGTGAATTAAACTTGAATTTGCTTGTGTTTTCTCGCGGTGTAATGAATTGGGCTGTGTCAGCCACCATACTTGTCAGAATAGGCTACATATGAATAAACAGGCTTATGCAAACTTAGCGCAATGTCTGTTAAGAATACAAATATAGTAAACACCTAATTAACCAAGTGCGCAAATCACTGAAGCAGACGGGCGAGTAAACACACACACATGGTTACCCAAATAGGTCAATTATGTATGTAAATAATGTTTGTTGCTATCTGGTTTTCACGTTACTCTCATCATCATGCCGCTCCTCAGGGGTCATGTCTGCTCATGTTGTCACCACTACGGCTTCCTTGTGAGTGCTGATGAAACTTTAATAAGGCTGGATGACACGTTGTGTGGTGGCAACAGAAAGGCCTTCAGCTAGGTGGGCTGAGACAGTGCCAGCTGTTGGGTCCTGTCGCTGGTGCCACATTATCATAAGGGACTGTCACTTGGACAGCCCAGTTACTTTGGAGGAGTCCATCTGCACTAGACACCAACTTATCTCAAGTAGTAGGAAGCAGTGGAAAATGCTTGCCATTGCGGAAATAATTAAAGATAAGGTGCAGAGATACGTCTGGGTCTGATATGGGTTGGGGGATACTGATCATGAGACACTCGTGGCAAAGGAATGGGATGTGTTTGATAGTGAGGCAGGAGGAGGACTGGAATTCAAAGATGTCTGAATTTTAAAGCGCAGGTTGTAGGTAAAGTGTCAAGTATTTATAGAAGGATGGTGCCAGATGCTTTGATTGGAAGACAGGTTATGTTGCATCTTTGACAACGAAGACAGATTACAAGATTTTTAGCGGTGTTTCAGTACAGCTCTGGAAACTGTCGTGTGCTCGCAAAGCTTCAATATCCATGGTTACTAAATTCATGAACAAATTATGCAACCTGAGGACAGAACACCTGTTATGTACACCGTGACCCCACTCTTGTCCTGGAGCATTAAACATATTCAATGTCATTAACCCCTTGGTGAGAATCAGGCTGACCAAAACAAAGTCTAATCACAATAATTACCCATGACACAGAGAGAGGTAAACCACCCTCACTCATATTTCCCACAGCGTATGAGGCTCACAGCTCCAACGTGTAGATAAGTGTGTGGAGAAAAGTGGCACAGGTGTCGTATTTATAATCGATATCCGCTGGCATTATGAATATGGTAATAAGCTCAGCAAGGCGGCAGGCAGGCAGGCAGCGCATGCAGATGTAACTCCCAGAGGGGCCCAAAGCAAATGAGGTGTGCCCGCCTGCTATACTGCAGTTTCATCTGGCTCTAGAAATAACAGCACAGCCCCACTGTGCCTCCAATCTATCAGCCCCCTGTCTGCGGGTGGTATCAGTGGGGGAAAAGGCACGCCGAAGGGAGAGGAGAGGGTAATTCATAAGGATGTGAGCGGACTGGGTGATTTCTCTGCAATGACAAAGTTAATTAATGTACAGGGACGTAAATTGTCCATCTTGCAGATGATCATTTAACCCTCTTCCCTTCTTGTTGCCCTGTTTCCTCACCCACACTGTACAGTGTGATAACCGCTCACATGCGTGTGTAAGACACTAAGAATGAGGGTGGGAGTGGGGGTGGAAAATGTGGGGGGTGTAGATTTTACATTGCATTGCTGCTTATTCCTGACTCCACAAAAAATAATTGACGAAATATCCAAAACACTGCCTGCCACTGCTCTGGTCGCAATCGTATGCAACCAGCTCGACTAAGAAATTCAAGCAATTTCCAAAGAGAGCTTCGATAAACCCCCTTGCAGTGGGTATAGTGCACATTTCTAATCACTTCTGCTTATCCTCTTCATGAATAGATATTACATATAAAAACCCACGCCTAAGAACAAATCCTGCTCATATTTAGAATATTATCTTCTTTCGGATTTTGAGGTGGTATTAATAATTCACTTATGTGTCTGACTCACCGGGGGCTTTGATATTTCGGGGATAAAACTGGCCATCTCGCATCAAACCCTCCAATCCGGAACAACGTCTCTACTCATCCACAACACCTGTGCGCGCGCGCACACACACACACACACACACACACACACACACACACACACACACACACACACACACACACACACACACACACACACACACACACACACACACACACACACACACACACACACACACACACTAATTGCAACATTACTTTCTCCGAACTCCTTTTGTCCCACCTCACTTTTTCGTAGTTTAAATTGCCCAGAAAACACCTGCACATCCTTTCTGATGATTCCGCCATCAGCTGGGCTAACACACCTCTAACTCGATTGATGTTTGCACAGACAGGCGTCCCATTAGGACAAGTGGTACTGAATGGGAGAGTGAGTTATCGTCACATTACTCCAGTGGGGGATTGAGAGGGGACAGATGGTTTTGTTGCCAGCGTTTAATGAAGTGTTGTGAATCAGTTGGATGTGCAGAGGAGGTCTTGACTGTCACGCCGATGAGAGATGTAGAGGGGATGGTTAACAAGGGTTACTTAGTGAGACATTTCGCTTCACAATAGCGTTGTCATGTCAAGCACTATCAAATGACAATTCCATCGATTGTGTTGCAGCTTCTTTAAAAACTGACCTTCCTGCATGCTAATTCTGGCATGATTAGTTAATCGCTAAAATAACATACGGTAATTTTACCCACTGTGTTGGGGAGTTTGTAAAATGTCAATTCAGCACCACCTTAATAACCACTCAGCAGCACCCAATTTGGTCCCACTTTTGTCTCCTGTCGTGAAAAAAGTGAAAAAAACAAAACAATAAACGAGTTCACCTTGCGACTGCTAATGCAGGGTTGTCAAGCTGTCTTTCCTGCCAAACACAGTAATTATGTGCTTTGCTCTTCCCTTCTGTCTTCCGGGATGCTTAAGGAAAAGAAAATAGAGGTACAGTGAGGTGTTTGTCATTACTGTTACACTCCCACACCTGTCAGATGTCATCTCTAAACTATGCATGTGATTTTATAATAGTGCCTCTCCAGGGTTTATCATCAGGTCATGACTGTTAGTGAGGCCGTGCGTGTGGCTCTGCGTGACTGTGAATGTGTGTATTTGCGTGTGTGACTGCGCCTGTGTGTACATGCTTTCGTGTTTCTACAGGCGTGTGCGTTTGCATGTGCGTAATTGTACATGTAAGCTGCTTCAGCGATGTATCTGGTTCGAGGAAAAGGAGACAAGGCGTCATGAATTGCGCTTTCATTCCTCTTTGTATGGCTCCATTTGCTTATTCCCATGGGGAGGATGAGCTTGCATGCCAATGCAAATACTCGGCAGCGCTGCATGCAGTGTCTGTCCTTTGACAAGGCAAAGGTATTAAACTTGGAGAGCAGGCATTGTAGCATCACTAATATGGATAATCTCTCAGCATTCTTTTGTAGTGATGGGCACTAAGACAGAGTTTGCCTCTGCCAGTGCTCATTAGTGACAACATTCAGGCTATATGGAATATGACTGCAGTAGAAATGCAAATGACAGTCACAAACACACAGGAACACACACACACACACACACACACACACACACACACACACACACACACACACACACACACACACACACACACACACACACACACACACACACACACGCACAAACAAATGATAATTTCTAGATATAAACAGTGATATTCAAACTTCTCTGCAGAGCCACAAAACCTATGCAATTTTGCCCAAAACTAGATAAGACCGATATTTGTGACATGGTTTACTAGATTTGTGTGTTCTGATGAATAGCAGAAAACTGACAAACAATTTATGATTTTAATTCAACCACACTGCAAGAACCCTTAAATGGAAACCTGCAGTGAGGCAGGCAGTAAGTTTTAAAGTCAATTCTGTGGCATCATTTGTGGAGATACTTGATTAAGATACCACCATGATGTTGCTTAAAAAAAAAAAAAGTCCTGAAAACATGAACTCCACTATGAACTGTCAAATAGGAGACTTTGGACTGATTGCTTTTCAAATTGGTTTCAGCAATCATATGAAAACACTGACGTCCTGTATTGTTAATAGTATTTTGTAATATTTGCAACAACAGAACTCAGTCACTTTGTTATGGATCATTTAAAATTATTTTCCTCGCACCTTCACTGGTTCCTCTACCCTTTGATTTTCCTCTCTCTCTCAAACACTCTCTCACACACACACACACACACACACACACACACACACGCACACACACACACACACACACACACACACACACACACACACACACACACACACACACACACACACACTCTGCATGTGTGTTAGCAAGAGTGAGAACCTCTGCAAACACATACACATGGACAACACACAAAAACTAGACGTCGCCTTGACAAGTATTTATAGAAGCAGTAGGAAATAGGAGAGAATCGATTCTTACAGCAGAAAAGGCGTTTCAGAGTTTCACTGTAGAAGGAAGGACAGAGGGGAGAAGTAGAGGAGACAGATGAAGAGACAGACAGACGACACAGTGCAGTCAGCTCACCGGCAGCGCTCAGTCCTTCAGGGTTGGCGCTCAGCTCCTTCATGTCAACCATGCAGTGTCCCAGGTGCTGGGTGCCGTCCTCCATCTGTCCAGCTTGCCCCTCACTTCTCCCTCCTGGTCCTCCACCTCCTCTCCCACCTCCTCCACGAAACACCACAGTCCAGTCCAGTTCCCCGGCTTACACGCAGCCTGCCAGGCAGAAAAGCTGTCACAAAGATAGCAATCCTCTCGCCTCGCTTTCTTGCCGCCTCACAGTGCGCTCTCTGTCGGCATTAAAGATGCCTTTTGGAAACTAATGTGGAAGAGAGGGACCGGCGAGGGACCTGGAGCAGCAACGGGAAAGGCAGGGAGGGAGGGAGAGGTGAGCAGGAGAGAGAGAGAGAGAGAGAGAGAGAGAGAGAGAGAGGGGGATGGGATGGGAGGAGTGATGAGGGAGTGAGACTCAGAATGAAAGAGAAAGGAGGACAGAATTGATGTTATGTGCGATACACAGCTCTATCCATCAATCTTGGGCTGTCAGTAGCACACCTAGACCAGACTGCACAGTGCACCACAGCCAGGAAGACACAACTCTGCCCTCTCCCTCCCCATCTCTCCTTTCTCCCATCTTACTCGCTGCGCAGCCACTGCTGCATCCAGACATGGCAGCAGGGTTCCCTTTGATATCTGACATGTATCTACCTTCCGTTCTCCAGCCTGCTCTCGCCACTCCATCACCCTTTGCCTTTTCTAGCAGCGAAACAATTAACAAGCATCCGACTGCTGAGCTTCACACAGTGGAGCCAGCATGCTGCTGCATGAGATTTTGTAAGTTACACGGCAGAAAAAGGCTGAGGGGGCATTCATAATGCAATAAGAGTTTTGTGCAGTGTATTGAAATAGCCAAGTATAACTTAAAATGACAATTTCACCACAGTGTTCAAACAACAGGTTAGAAAGAGGCACAGTTAGTAGATGTATATGCCTCAAAGTACATCTGGACTGGACATCAGCAAATAGAATAACAAAACGAGGCAACAAAAGATTGTGTTTCAATCATGTGCATAGAAGAAAAAGAAAAAGCAGCTCTTTTCCTCTCAGTTTGTCTCTGTCTATTTATGTTGCCCTCCCCACCTCTCCTCCGATTCATAGTCAGAAGGTTATTGTTAGTTATTTGGCCACCAAGGCCAAGATGCTGTAGTAAGACCATAGCTAAGATCAATGTTAATTTATTCCCCGCTGAATAGAGAGGATGTTGTGATCTCAACTAAAGCTCAATAAAGCTACAGTGAACTCCTTAAGGAGGTAAACACCTACAGAATATGTTATGGAGCACTAAGATATGTCGCATCACTGAAATGTCAGACGATAAACAAAAAATGTGATCGATAGTAACTTTTTATTTGTAAAAAACATTGAATACAACAATATTTTACGTCTTGAATCTCTGTAATGTATTTTTTTTTTTTTTAAACTGGTAACACCCCTTGTTTTTTTTTCACCCTCTCCGAACTACAAAGAAACGTTGCCCAAATCTTTAATAGAGAAGACCAATCCATTTATTATCACGGGCATCGATCTATTAATTTCGAGAATGGAAATTAGGAATTTTTTCTAGGTACTATTCTTCTGATGTTAGAAAACCCACGTAAGAGACTCACACCATAAACTCTGGATCAAAAAAGGCTAGTAAATGTTAAAATACATCAACTTAGACAAAGCTGATGAGAAGCATGTGTTTAACGATCATCTTTGATGTTAGACGGGCAGAGCAGGCGACAGCTTCATCTCAAGCTTATTTCATCTGGTGACAAGGCGAACCATTGATTATTAATCTGTAGATGGACCGTCTGCTCTGTGCTTTGCTCTCAAATTACTGCGCATAGTTGTGATAAACGTATCATATGCTAGCTTTGATCTGCACAGTCTGCACTACATCTCATTTTTGTTTATTCTTTGAAGCAAAGGAACTTTTTGATGGCTCTGGTATTCATAGAACGTTCCTCCTATTTGCAAGGTTTTTTTTTTGCCTGGTAGCTACGAATTCTTCGTATGATGTTTCATGGAAGCTGGCAGACAGCTTTTCGGTGCATTACTGCCACCCTCTGGCTGTAGTATTGCATTACAGATGGCCGACGGTAAAAAAACAAACAACAAAAAAACAACAAGGTAAAAAGGGAAGGACAAAAGTGGCAAAAATTATTTGACTTTTTATTCTTTAATGACTATTAGGAAATTGGAAAAGCGTGACCCATCAAGTGGAAATACAATACAATAATTTATTGTAAAAATCTAAATAACCATACTATTCTGACATTGTTGGTCATTGACTATAAAATACTTTCATTTCACATTTCTGTCAGCAATTTTACAACAGTTTAATATTTTTAGACTAACAGATTATGAAACAGTGGGCTCCTGAATACAGACATCTAAAAGGGTGTCCACCTGCATAGGCACCAAAACTGAAAGCAGGCAAGACCATATCATTTGTATTCATTGTTTTTTTTTGTTGTTTTTTTTATCATTTTGTGTCTGCCTGAGGTAATCTCAAAGTTGTTTTGTATGTCATTTCAAATCTGTTTTTCGCAGGTCTTTGTTTTTTTTCTATATTGAAGAGGCTTTGGGTCATTGGCCCCCAGACTACCTGGGCCCTTAGGCCTGAGTTTTGTATCCATTTATTAAAGTATGCATTAAGTAATGTGAAGGAACTGTAAAGCAGGAAAAATAGATTCATGGTGTAGAGGGTCTGGGCTCACAATCTTATACCCTAAATGTTGTTTTATGTATTATGTGTTACATTACACTTATATTGTAATATTACATCTTTAATAGTAATAAAACCTTCATAGTTATCATCAAATTGTATCTGGACCTCTTAACATTTTTCTGAATTTCTTGAGTGTCATGTAAGTGTCTCATGTAAGAACATCTTGTTCTTACACGGTATTTTCTTACGAAACTTGTTCAGACTTTTTCAAGTGGTTAAAATCTAATAAATCTCACAATATGATCACCCTTATAAAAACAACACTAGTAAAACCGTAGATAATGCCCACGGGGTCCAAAGAGCCATGTGGAGTTCATGTGCTTTCCTGAGGCGGCTGGTTTGGGTTGGGGCTGGTGCCAAAAACCTAAATGAAGATAAATTGGTCCCTGCAGGAGCAATAAGACAGAAGATGAATCCACTCTGCACAAGGAGGTTTCTTCTTCACTTTCTACAACCCTCTCCATCCTTATCCCTTCATCCCTCTATTGCCACGTTCTCCTTGTTTTCCACCCTCTTTACTCTGTAAAACCATCAAGATGAATGTTATCTTCTTCTGCTTTAATGAAAATGTTGTCACACACACATATACATAAGCACCATCGTGTGCGTGTCTGCGCACACATGCACACACAACACAGCAGAGAGTCCACCAGGTCTGCGGAGTGATCCATTAACATTCTAATACGTTTCTTTTAAAGGCGACATGTGTTGTCTTATTAAAGCCTGACTGATAGAGGGGGTTGGAGAAAATCAATAGACAATGCACTAGAGATGGTGAATAGTGCAAGTACAATGAGGAGAGGAGAAGAAAATAAATATGCCCTTTTTAGCTATTTGGCCCCAAAGCCTGGAAAATAGATCCGCACATTTACCCATTCCAATAGCACTTGAGGCCCATTCGAATTTGAGAAACACTCCTTCACAGTATTAACTGAAGAAAGCCAATAGCTTGATTCACAGTTGAGGTTTGGGGTGCACGTTGCCACTGCCAGGGCTACACTGTTTTAGTGGAGTAAAGGCTCCAGTGGAAGACATCTCATTCCCATGATACAAGTACACACTGTAGCCAAAATGAGCAGGGACAATAATTACCGGGGCCGCTCTCTGGCCTCACTTAAACCAGTGTCCTTAATCCCAACACATGAAATAATACATCTGTTGATTGACACAGAGTGCAGTTTGTTTTGTTATATTTTTTACATTTATTGAGCGTTAATGTTTGTATTCGTGGATACAGAAATCAGCACATTGGCCGTGGCACCCACAAGAACAATAACAGCATCAGTGTATTCACCTTCCAGACAGCCACCCTTGCTGTGTGCTCTTAGACAAGTTTGTGCAGTAAATTTATGACAGAGCATAGAAAGAAGCCCCTGCACACATCAGGTGACAGCCCGCAATAAACACTGAGAATCAATTTAAAGCTGCCAGCTTTCTTAGTTTAAAGCCAGCAGTGTCAACAGTCTAATGCAGGGTTACACGTGTTGTGCTTTGAGTTCTTTCTCGTGGTAAATGTTTGTTAAATAATGAAACAGTGCTGCTTTTGCAGGCAGCAGATATCTTCCTCACAATGTTCAATGCCCTATTGAAAATCCAGTCTCTTTACTCATTGAACACAACAGGCTGAATCAAAGTGGACATGTATAGAAAAAAAAACAGAACCACACTGTAATGATTACTGCTAATAAATCATTAAAGTGGCAGAATGAACAACCCCAGGAGATCAAATGGATCAATTAAAAGGAAAAGAGAGAGAAAATAGAGAAAAAGTTCAGATTTTTTTCAAGGCCAACTTAAAACAACACTGACCTGCCTATACTGTATGTACACTGAACAGGTTTTTAGTTACTCATTGTTCCTGCTGTCAATTCTGACCATCTGAAAGCAATTTAAATAGAGGTCATTTGGGAGGACTTCCACAGTTTTTGTTCTGTAAATAACATTTTCTTTGAACATAATAATTGTCATCCACATATGGGTACTGAAGCACTGTACTAAAGTAGACAAACAAATAATGTTATCCTATCCTTCAACACAAGGAGCAGCTTGTTGACCAAGCAAGATTACTGGTATGCGTAGAGCAGTGGTTCTTGGGTCACGACTCAAAAGTCAGTTGTGGGACTATATTGAGTGGGTCGCCAAAGTGTAATGAAAAAAAAAGGGTAAAAAAAAAAAGTGGGGTAAAAAAGTAAAAGTTTTATCTTGAAGTCTAAAGATTTTCTGAGGCTATGCTTTTATTTTGAAGGAGATATATTTCCCAAAGGGTTGCCTGTGACATAGCATGTGTGCAGTAGCCATTTTCTCTCAGCGTTGTCATGACCATAATGACTAAAACTAATGTTGTCACATCAGTAGTTAGCTCTCGTTTGAATATTTGTTTAGGCTTAGGCTTAGGATTAGATAAATTATTTTTATTTAGTTAAAGAGCAGCCAGCCGTTTTCTTTCATATTTCATACAGCTCAGTTTAGATTTTTAAAACTTGATGAGCATCACCATTTGAAATTTGTTTGAAAAGCATATTTGCATCTAGTTCAAGGCAAGTCTGCCTTTTATTTTCCTAGGATTTTTTTTTTTTGCCATAGATTAACTCGTTACACTTTTTTTGGTTGATTTCGTGTTTTTGACAGAGCATAAAGACATTTGTCTGTGAAATAAATGTGAATGTTTCAAAAACAACAAAAAAAGGGTCATGATTTAATGACCAAGGACAAATGTTGAGAACCACTGGTGAGCAGAAAATCTACTATCTGTAAGTTATATATTAAACTGGAGGCTGTACGTTTTTAAAATATTCAGTATACGGTAAATATATCATGCGGTGGTTTCTGCCCATAGATTGTTCCTATCCAGCTGTCATTTTGTCTGATGGGACCACAACCAATGCCTGTCAGGGTCCACATGAATGCTCTTCACGTTAAAAATGAACCATCCCTCCACATTTTCCTTTTCACTCCTTCACCCTTTCAAAGAATATGGAGAGATGAGGCAATTGATTTCTCATCATATGTTGTCATGTCAGGTTACAATAAGCTCTTTCGCTGCACCACGACTGACATCCCAGTTGGATTTCAGTATCTCGTAAAAGGTATCCACTCAGTTCCACAGAGGCTTTTTTTTTCGTTAAGAGGAGAGGGATCTGACACATTTTGTAATCTAGAATTTGACCAAACAAACCATGAGACGTAGAGCAACTACACTCTGAGTAACTATGCGTATGTTAGAGGACAGCTTCATATTTTTTAACTCACATTCCCATTTGTACAAGAGTTGTTTTCTGAAATTATTTCCCCTGTCCATATTGGCTGTGAAGACATCTCTTCCAAGTGCAAGTCTAGGTGATGTAAGTGAGGATGGAAAAAATTGACAGTCTTTGTCCCGTGCAAAAATGTAAAGTGCAAGTGCATCGCAAATTCAGCTGAAACAAACCTGAGGTTTAAACACACTGAAAACCAGATCAAGTGGGTATCTTCCAGAGTTAAACACTTGAATCCAGTATTCCCTCTTTATTTTTCCTGTCTGTTTCACACCTCCCTCAGAGGAAATTTAGTACTGAAACAAGTGTAACTTTATTATTAGCCTCTTGATTTGACATATCATCATGACCACAACATACTTTAAGAATGCTTTTGCACACAAGAACTAACACGTCTCTTATATTAAAGCTGGAATTATTCAAGCATTCGATAAATCTGTAAATGTACTATACATACAGCTATGCCAGTAATGTATGAAGACAGACTTGAAAAAAAAAAAAGGTTAACAATGATCACTTCATGACTGAAGTTGCATGTTCTCTTTTGGTTTGGATTTATCTTGTAAAAAAACGACACATTTGTCAGGTTTTCATACAAATGTGCACATTTTTACAGTTTCCAAATAAGGCAAAATGAGAATTTAGTTTACATCCATATCAAAATGAATATCTAGTGTTATCAATTCTGCTCCAGGGTACCATTAAACCACTCCAGAACAAGAGCTTACAAGAAGAAGACAGAATTAAAGGAACAACATTTAAACCTCGAATGTTTAAAACAACATAGAAAACATGATAGAAATAGCACTTTTATTTGTTTTATTTATTTGAGAAACATTAAAATCTCCTCACCAGTGGTTTAAGTGATACTCAAAAGATTCAGTGTAAACTTTTTACACTTAATGATTCATTCACTATGTCTGTTTCCACTGCATTTTGTCACATTTTCCTTTTGTTGATACTAGGGAAGAGCATTTCAAGCAAGAATACTATTGGAAATTCACTGGGAACTTTTGGATCATTAATCAAATATTCGTTCCCTTTTCCATTATTTCACTTTTCTTACCAACATCTTTGGTGTTTTAATTCTAATTTTTAAATTGAAAAGACCCATAAAAACAGGTGGATGGAAATGCATGTACAGTATTGCCTCTTCATTGGTACTGTGTGTATGTCACTTAGAAGTTAGTGTGTGCTGAAAATGTGTATTAGTAAACCTTCACAAAACTATTTAATTTGCTGTTGTCCATTAAGGTCTGTACAGTGTATCAAATTCTTAACATTGCGTGTCGTTGTAGGTGAATCCCTTATAGACAGCTGTGGTTTGAATCCAAATAAGAATCTAAGACTTTACAACTTTCTTTTTTAAACTGAGTCCGTCTGACAAAGAGGAAAAAGAAGGACACCAGCAGATGCTCTGACACAATGGAAACAAAATGGTTTTGGGCACTCAACCTCGCTGAGAGGACCAGCAATGTTGAAAGTACAGGATAGATATGGATTAGCTGTTTCAACTATGTTTCTGAATTACTCGGCTGCCAGAGATCCACACATCACTGTGCCAATATCCATGTATCATTCTCACTGAAGAAGAGGATTTTCATTACATAGGGTTGATTCTCTCGACATTCCTTTATCAAGACTGTTCCTCTGTAAGTCACATTATGTCCATCTTTAGAGGTCAATACTGAACTAACCTGAAACTGCTGCACAACTCTTTGTAAAGCCAGATGTTCCATGTGCTTGAATTACTTTTTCCATCTTCTCTTTGACTTGTGCAGCAAAAACAACAACAATCCACAAACACAGAAAAGCAACAGTGATGCTGCTCCTCTGATTTAACCAGCAAAGTAATGTAGCCTTAAATGACTTCTGCTGTGGATGAACCATTTTAAAGACAACCGTATTTGTGATGGACTGAAATATTACCCACAGAATATATTGACTATAATTTGTGTTTGGTGTTGGAAATGAAGATTAGTAATAAGTCAGATAAAAACAAACAATGCCCTTTAGAAAGAACGATGTAGTAAAAAGTGTAAAAAAAAATTAGCTTAGGCTTAGTCAACTTAGAATGTTTTAGTGCATATAAATACTTGTTTTTTGGTTTAAAAAAATGTATTACTTGTGAAGCTGCAATTGGGTCCTTTATTGACTCTGCTGGGGGAGCTTGGATCACTCATTAATAAATAGAAACGATGTAATACATTTAGCCATTCATTGTATCCTCAACTTTAGGATGCTTGTGTCTTCCCTACACTGAACTATGGTGCAGGGATATGGGCTTTAACATAAAATTGCAGACTCTGTGCAAAGCAAGAGCTATAGCATGCTTTCTAGGGGTTAACAGAGTTGCAATATCGGCAAAATCTCTACAATGAAAATGTGAAACGATCAGTCTGTGGAATCGTCCAATCAAAAATGCAGAGAGAAGCAAAGAGCAAAAGAGCTGTATTCAGTTTTTGAGAAGGTGGATCTGCTGTATGTACACAGGAATTATTTTTACTGTAACAAATTGTATTATGCTGTCTTTTATTGATGTTTAAAGACAAATTGTTTAAAAAGATTTTGTCAAAGCCAAGTTAAGGAAATCTGTGGATATTTGCCATATCAAACTTTCAGCTTGGGTTATACAGTGAGCTACATCTCATTTATCTAGAAGCCAAAGATCTTAGGATGCAGCACAGAGAGGTGACATTCTTCCTCTGGCCCGGGAGATTGGTCAATTCCATAACACTGAAGAGGAAAATAGATTGTGTGACCTCTGTGATCAATGTAGAAAGTGAGTGCCATTTTCTGTGGACTCAACAAATTACGCTGATTTAAGAGAATGAAGTACCTCTACAGAGAAGGTGAGGTTTTCTGTGCGATTTGAATGTTTGTTTTTTCAACAGTATTACAGAAAAACCACCGGCCCAATTTTCAGGACACTCAGTGAAAGGGTCGACAAATTATTTTACTGCAAAACGGGCATTTGGCTTACTAAATGCTATACATCTTAAAATCCCGTAGATGGCAGTAAAGTTCAATAGTGCCAAAAAATAGGCCATTCAATAAATATGACTCCATATTAGGAATGGGTAAGAAGAACATGTTACTACCCTTAATAAAACATGGGGGGCTGTGAGATTAGATGCTACTGTACAAACTGGAGAAACATGCAGAGACTACTACGGCCATGTAAACTCCTTCGAAGAAATCAACGCAAATGAGGTGCAGCGTAAAGCTAGCATATCAGAGGTCTACCACGGCTAAGCAGTCATTTAAAGAAAAATAGTCGAATAGTTCCCAGTAAATATAGAAAATTATTACTGTTTGAAATGTCCATATCTACTCCATACTATAATCCACATTCAAAACTACCAGTAATCCCCAAACATACACATGTACCTGCTTCAGATTTAACAGAGCAAATCTTCATCATGGAGTACTCGGGAAAGTGGTTTTATAGGGGAATGGGTGCAACTATAACATCACCAGAATTGAAATAATAAATGAATTGTAAACAATGCTTACATCACTACACGTACAGTATCATGCAACTTTAGTCTTTCATATTAAACATTCAATTAAACATTGAAATACATTCAAATGTAAATGTTCAGCAATAAATGCCAGAAGAGATATTCAGGAAAAAAAACCATACCAAATTTACTCTTCACAAGATGAAATGCTTCTGGTAAACACAAGTGTAGTTTTACATCATTCAGCTTTGGAAGCATATCAAGACATATTGTGTATATTGATTGCAGTTGTAGATTTGCACAGAGTGTTGGCCTTGATTGAAGTCAGCAAGCTCTGAGTGCGCTTCTAGTAATAAAATGCTATGAAGTGAGATGTAATATTTGAGATGCTGGTGACACCATATTAACCTCAGGGGATAACTGAAGCTATTCGTATTTGTTATCTGCAGGCAATAAATTACTGCTCACAATTTTTTGATAATTCATTCAATAGTCATTAAGATACTTTACTCTCTGCTAAAATGTGTAGCTCATTGCCAACTGTAGAGTCAATAGTTTTTTGATGTATAAAAGTTTTGAAATGTCATTGCTGGCGTCTTACAACTTAAATTTTTTTTTAACACATTTTATAAACTACAGATTCATTTTCACGGACATTGATTAGATGTAACAATTTTCTTTCCACCCATAAAATCAATATCTGCGTCTTCAGCTCACGAGGTTCAGGATCCAGAATCAGAGGATTAAATCTTAAGAGCAATGCCATTGTTAAATCTCCCAGTAGAGTTACTGAAGTATAAATCATGCATTATACAACATATATACTGACACCTGGTAAAGTGCACAGTGTTAAGACAGCCACAAATCATAAACCCCACACCTGCTCCCTGAAATCTCCTCCCCGTCTACACACCACCGGCTCACGTGTCAACTAGCTCAAAGGAGCTAGCAAAGGAAATGTTAAAATAGCCCAACCTCAGTTTTTAGGCTTCAAACAGCCTCTCTGAGAATTTACCAATGGAAGTGTTGGGCTAAAAAGCCAAGCAGCTTAGAGGATAGACCCATCAACAACAACAAAAATTCCTACAGACAACTGATGAAACACGGCTAGTCTTTTGTCATTGTGTGTCAAATGAACGAGCAGCATCGCGACACAAAGACGGTTTCTGAGAAGGGATCAGCTGAAACATGAGTCTTATTTGAAAAGGCCAGGCTTCCTGCAGCTCTGGGAGGAAGGTGAGGATGAGAGGGGAAGCAGAGATACTGCAGGTAGAAACGGGTTTATTCCAATTCGTAGCCGTCATTCAGCATCTGAGGCACAGCGGTGAGGATGCAATGCGAGCGCCTCATACCAGGCCAGCAGGATGTCTCCCAAACACACGCAAACATAAATACACTCAAAAATAAAAAAGGCAGGTGTCAGTGCAGTCTATTTTTTACCGCATTCCTTCACAAATTCTTAGGAAATTTAAATGCATGGCACCAATTCAGGAGGGATCTGCCAACTCTAAGTTTGTGCCAGCCCGGTGCTGAGGGTAGGGCACAGAGACAGCTGAGAGGAGGAGCCTCCTGATCCTGCACTCTGTCAGCTGTGTATGCCTGCTGTCAGAGAATGACAGCAGGCATACACAGCTCCATGTGCTCCTGTTGTTCGTCTGGCCCGTTCTCAGGGTAGGGCACGTCTCTCACTGTAGCCAGCTCACAGAAGCATTACACACTGCAATCCAGATTAGTTAGGCCACTCATGGGTAATCACTGTCTGGTGGCATGCAGGTTCACTTCACATGGGGATAAAGCTGTTAGTTCATCATGCTGGATTCCTTCGTATCCTACAAATGGACTAAATTATGAATGCCAATGGTATTTTACTGGTGGCAGATGGTTTGCTGATGCCTGTTAGTGTTTTCTTCTTATTTGCATTGGTAAAAGGGCACACACATGCAGACAAACAAACCCAGAAGAATCTCTGGGATCAAAACTGAAACCGTTTTTTTCTGAATTGAAATATTTATTCAAGTAATCACTATTAAATTTGGTACCTCATCCTTGGTTTTGACATTTATTTATACACACATAATCCATTCTGCTGAACAACTTGGTGATGAAAACGAGAGAACAAAATTGGACTCAAACAATGTGAGACGCCATAATTAACCTTTACGACCCTTTGCCAGTGCTGGCCAGATATGCATTTGCACTGCGCCCTTCATTCAATTTGCGCTCATAATCTGCGTGTAATTAGCATCTGATTTGAAAAGGCTGCAGCTAATTATGCTATCAGTGAAGATGACAGCCTTGTGGGATTCGTCAAAATTAACGAGATCACAGAGAAATCAAACTGAGCGCAGTTATGCAGAAAGAGCTACTCATTACATTAAATAAGACAATTTCAAAACATTTGGTAAGGCTGTAATTAAACTGTATTTGAAAAAGTCATTTGTTGGTGTCTATTTAAAATAAAACATTTTATGGAAAGGTGTATAAACATGAGTAATTGAAGAAACATTGAAAAAATATCACTCAGTATTTTGTGTATTTATCTTTTATTAAATAATATCATCCTCTAATCCTCCTTTTAATATGTCATACCTGTGCAAATTTACATCTACCTTTTAGAGAAGGAACACCACACACTCATTGTTCCATTATTCAGGAAATCATTCCTGAGAAGAACATTTCCCAGCTTTGCTGGGTGTTCAAGGATCAGAGACCTTTGTCAGCGTGGAGGGGGCAGACAGAAGTTTTCCTTTGGGACACTGGCAAGCCATGCAAAATAGCTTTTTTTTGTGATTTAGATGGCTTGACATTGTAAATATGGTCGCCATTTGTTAACTTCGGGGGGGTCTGATCTTTGACTAATAATATATCGGGGCTGAGAAGTAAGGCATTTTTATTTTATTCAGTAATGATTAACAGTTGCTGGATTGTTTTAGGATCAGCTTGATCAAAAAAGGAGAGTTTGCCAACGTGTGTGTAACGGTTGTCCAACTAAGGCTTTGTGAGATCTTTGTTATTCACGGTATTATGACTATAATATAATGTAATATTATGAGTTCAGAAACTTGAATAAGCAAGATGAAGAGAAATCAGGATATTGTGACGAGGAAGATGATCAAGGTTTTCTGATGATGCTGGTCAGTGCATCCTCAGATAGTGTCTTGAGACCAAATCGCTTGTGATTTAGCAAGGTTACTACCTTAACACTAAAATCACAGTGATAACATGCTAATAGCAATATAAAGGAAACTTTTCTTAATGTCATAACTGACTGATAATCAGATGGAGAGGCAGAATGCAATCCGATTAGACCATCAGAGTGGTAATTGTGGTAGTAAAATGCAGTCAGTCAGACACTAAACTGAGTTAATCTTCAACTGCTGAGATCAATCAGTTGGTTCAGAAGTGAGCAGGATGTTGGATAATCTGGAATACGCACAAAACTAAATAACCAGGTGCATCTATGTTCATGTAAACATAATTTCCTGAATATAATAAAAGCCTTGATCAGACTTAGAGTGAACGTGAATATACTTATTGTAATTTTACAATCTCTGCGGAGCTCTCTACTGAGTTGTGCTGCCATACAACACATTACTATTAAAAACTAGTGGCCTTTCTTCTGCCTTTTTCTCTTTATATTCATTTTCATAATACTATTTGCAAATGTGTCCCTCAAATGCATGACTTTTTAACTTGTCTAGCAAGAAGCAGAAGATTAGAAGAGGCCTGGGCTGCTGTGTCTCTGCTGGTGACTGGTAATATTGCTCAAACACTCAGTCTTCAGCCGTTAGATTTCAAAGTAACAGAACTTTCGGTGCACCACAGGAGCCTGGTATGAGCACTCAAAAGGCCAGCCAACTGCTTTCTCACTGCAAAAGAAAAGTAATGAGAAAAGTTAATGAGAAAGCTAAATGTAAATTTTCTTAACAAAAAGCTAATGCAGAGTTTCTGATGCTGCAGCTGCGTAAATGAGGCACTGTAGGTATACAGTGCATCCAGAAAGTATTCACAGCGCTTCACTTTTTCCACATTTTGTTATGTTACAACCTTATTCCAAAATGGATTCAATTAATTTTTTCCCTCAAAATTCGACACACAATACTCCATAATGACAATGTGAAAAACGTTTGTTTAAAATTTTTGAAAATCTATTAACAATAAAGAACGAAAATATAACGCGTACATATATATTGCACTGTATGTTCATGGTGGGATAGTCAAGCTTTTCCCTTCATTTAACCCAGGTAACAATAATATATCTTATAAAGCAAATGGGATTATTTCTAAATGGAATAAATCATGTCAATTTGGACAAGTGCTGGACAAGTGTGGAGTCTCAGCTGAATTTTGTTCCCAGACACTGTCCCTGCCGCTCAGGAAATGAAGCAATTATTTGGCTCAGAAATACATAGTAGCATCCATGTCATTTTATAAAATGAGTCCCAAAATAAAATCCTAACCGTGCATACACAGATGCCCAATGAAAACACTTTTTCTTTCCATGCACAGTTCATGTTATTTAAAAAAAAAAACTGGTAATTTCAGAACAGTTTTGTCAGTGCCAATTCTCTACATTTTTAATGATATGTTCCAGCAGCATTTTAACTCATTTTGTTGGATACATTTATTTTATGCCTTCTTCATTCTCGAACATGACATTATAACAAGCATCTATTTTTAAAATACAGTAATTATTCAATCTGAGCCTAACTTTAAGCAAGCGAAGAAAAATGAATGATGAAGATGTTCTGGTGTGACACTCCCTTGGAGATAAGAAGATATTTAATTTAATGTTTCTGTTTCAGATGGTGCTGTTTGCAGTGTTGTCTTGGGGTGCAGACGTCTCCTTCTTGAAACCTTCTGCTGAGTAGGAAGTATAGTATTTATGACTAAGCTCTTTTACTACTGTCAATTAAGCCACAACATGACATCACTTTCATTATGTTATATTCATACACAATGACAAGCAGTGCTTCTGATAAAAGAAAATGACAGACAGCATTAGAAAGATAGTCTTTCCTCTGTGTGCACTCTTCAAAACCTTCCCTTTTAAAAGTAATACTCCAGCCAAAATCAATATTTTAAGTATACAATGGCCTCAAGAGTATAGCTGGATAAAAAAGGTATTTTCTACATATGTAGACAATTCTTAATTTTTAATACAGTGGGAGACGTGACCAGCCTAATATTATTTAATTAAGGTCTCTTTAAAGAGAATTATGCCTGTTGTAAAGAAATGTCAGGATATCAGTATCCTTTCTAATAAGTTCTTCTTTCAGCTATTATTGCAGGACAACATTGAATGTTTAGTAAACCTATATGCACAACAATGACCAATCTGTGGACCTCATTTTACTTGACAGATATATTTCTTTACCTACATTTCTTATTTTTATCTGATGAAATATAAGCAAACAACACCATTGTTTACACTCAGAAAGTCTGTTGATATCAATATATATACTCAAATCTTACTGAAAGAAGAGGCAAGCAGGAATCCCACTAGGAAATTATTTACACCATATTTACACGTGTAAACCCAAAGATATCTAAACTGATTAGAACAATCCAGAAAATTTTAAGCAAGGAACATTTCACATGCAAGAAACTAGATACCTGTTTTTGTTAGGTAGGTAGGTAGGTAGGTATATACTTTATTAATCCCCGAGGGGAAATTTTTTCGCCACAGCAGCATACATACAGGAGCAATAATAGAAACAATAGAATAAATAATAATAGAATAGAATAATATAATAGAAAAGCAATAAAATAAAAAATATAAATATAAAATATAAAATGCACAGTACATACAGTATATATACAGTACATTAAATATCTATATATATTATATACAACAAACCAATAAACACAGTCAACATATATATATATATATATATATATATATATATATATATATATATATACATACGGTACAGTATATATCTATATATATATAATATACATACAATATACAAGCAACCAAGAAACACAGTCAACAGTGTTTTTGTACTGTGATGGATTTTGCCAGAGGTGAGTTATTGTAAAGTCTTATGGCAGTGGGCAGGTATGGCAGTTACATGGTTATGTAACTGAATGAACATTAAGAAGTTGCTTCTGACAGAATTAATATTTCTGTACAGGACAATAATAATCATATTTAAGTATATCTAAACATGATACTCACAATGGGAAACACAAAGTGGAGTACTGTAAGTGTGAGAGCTGACAGATACAAGACCGGATTGTTAAAAACTTTGTATGTGCAGTTTGTCTTGACGTATGCAAACAATTTGGGATTCATTTCAGTTTTCAGTTTTTTACGTAAAGGCATATTTTTACTTGACCCCGGAGTAGACCTGGAACATATATTATACATATATCTCATTTGGCCTGGGAATGCCTTGGGAACCCCCTGGAGGAGCTGGAAAACATTGTTGGGGAGACAAACATCTTGGACTATCAGGCTTAGCCTGCTGCTACTGTACTGTGACTCCAAGGCAGAAAACTGATGGATGAATAAAAGGTGTTTAAAAGACTGATATGTAAGTGAAAAGGGAATTTTAGTAGTGTACGAATGGGTTGGACACGTGTGCGTTTTTAACCTCGGTTTAGCAGAGACCTGGAGGTACACTAAAGAGTCTACCTAAGAACTTACTAAGACCACAGCAGAAAAGGAGATTTAATCTCTAGTGTATTACAGGGTAATATTATAGACTGTGTGAAGTAAAGTTATGGAAAAGTGCACAAGACATCCAACTGTTACAACTGCTTTTTCCGCTACTTCATATCATAAATTGAATCCAAGAGAATGACCCAAATCAAGTCTACTTGTATTTAATTTTATGCATTGTATCTGTTTCTTATGCATTTTATCTGTTCTTATGCATTTTATCTGTTTCATCTCATTTCTTTTCTACATTTTTAAATGTTCCTTTGTATCTATTTTTATGTGAAACACTGCGTGCAATTGTCTTGCTGTGAAGAACTTTGAGCTGCATTTCTTGTAGGAAAGGTGCTCTACAAATAACGTTTATTATTATTATTGTTATTAAGAAGAAGACATTATCTGGTTACACCATTGTGTAAACTTATATTAATATGTTCTTACCTACTAACTAGACTCAACTGCTCAGTTTGTCTACACACAAACAAACATCCTGCTGTTTGCTCTTTGATAGCATTTTGTTGCAGCTTTCTGAAGAAAGCAACATTTGGCCCATTGTTAGACCAGAGTGCTGAGATGCACCGTGCACCTTTCTCCCCTATCATTCTTTGCTCTACATTGCCAGCTCCGGCTCTGAACCTTTGGCTCTCCCTGATAAAATATTTAAGATCTGCCATGATTAAAGTGCATCCTCCTCACCTTGGCAGCAAAATCCATTAACCCCAGGAGAATCAATCCCATTGATTTCAATGATAGAGGCTGGAAATGTGCATGTGGAGGGATGAGTATGAGGTCACGGTGGAGGGTGTGCGGAGGTGAAAGATACAGTATGTTGGTGAGAAGATGGGAGGGAGCAAGTGGGGAGGAAAAAACTTTTTACTCACTGCTCACACAGTCAAGCTCTGGTATGAAAAATGCATGGGACATCAGTCAAGAACACAATTATTTGCATGGCTCAGAGGATTGAAGCAATGCATGCGAGCATCCTTGTCACGGGCACTCAGGATGCTCCAGCAGTACAATACAGCTTAACACAGCATAGCTTAACACAAAAGGAAGGAGGACAGCCAGGCAAGCACAGGGTTAGAAAACAAGGACACTCGAGCTTGAACATACTCTGAGGAAGGCCACGTGAGCCCATGTGCCGAATAATTTATGTAACTGTCATCTTTGCCATCGTCACAATCATCACATTACTGTCGAACATGCAATTTCCTCACACATCGTGCCACACAAAATTGTGACTGTGAGCGTCCTCAAGCACCCTGGTTCACCTGCAGAGCTCATAATTTCCATTGCAACCAATCATTTTTCCTTTAATGCACTTGATTACATGCACGGAAGCATTTCAGTCTGTAGTGAGTGGGGATAATTGCATTGGCAGAACTGGTCAGGGTTTTTTCAGCAATGACAGTTGTGTGTACTGTGAAAACTACATGAAATGAAGCGGTCTGGGTGTGCTGCTAAATTGCCATTCCCCTACTCAGAGGCAGGGGGTAGAAACTTTTGAAATGTTTTAATCCACAGCTGTCAAACCAAATAATAAGAGGCAGGTCCATGTGGGCTTTCACTGCTCGTATTTAATTAACCCTGAAGAAGCTGAGGGCAGATCATCAAGTTGAATTTAGTTTAACAGACACCAGACTCAGTTACGAGACTTAACCATTCAACTGCATGCACATGTTTTGCATAAGGCACTGTGTAGTCATGTCTTGTACGATTAAGAGAAAGTCACAAAATTACTATCATAGCAGTACAACACAGAACCTCTTATAAGCTAACCACACTTTAAGAAAGCAGAGACATATACAGATGCGGAATCACGTGAGGTCTAAAAAGATGACATATACCTGATTACTGCCACATGGTTGTATGCCTTTGCCAACCAGCCAAGTTGTAGTTTACATCCATGTCTATCCAGACTTATATATGTATCTAAGACATTAAAGGAATTTGGCCAATAAAGCTGATTCTAATAGAACACAGAGTTGTAGCCATGACAGCTGACAATGCTTAAAATATGGATGTTGCTGCAAAGAAGCTACAAATTGTGAAATGTGGATGCTTCTCACACATCTTCAACCCAACGGCACAGAAGATCTATACAATCACCACAGTTTCATCAATTTAGTATTGACTAAATGTGAAATATTGTCACAATCTACCCTTCTATTCCTAAGATATGGCATCACATTTACAAGAATGGCGGAGGGCTGAAGGATGGATGGGAGGTCACGGTGACTTTTGACCAACGAAAGTAAATCACACATGTGAAGATTTTTGCTAAATTTGAAGAAATTCAGGGTGTTGCTGAGATGTCGAAATCACAAGAAAGGGCCGGCCGGAGGTAATAGTGACCGTCTGACGCCCAAAATGTAAACAGCTCATCCTCAGGACCAAGTGAATGTTGGTACCAAATTTGAAGAACTTCCTGTCTATGTTCTTGGGATATCGTCTTCATGAGACTCGAATTAACTGAGGGATGAGCATGAGGTCACGGTGGAGGGTGTTTTACATGCCAACCCGAGTGAATAACTTTCATTTTATTGTTTACTTCTGTTTGCCTGATTTAATTTAAGTAGGCTTTTAAAATCCAACCAATTAAAAGTTGTTGAATGTATCTATTGTTATCTTGCTTTTTTGTACAACTGTGACTTACTTGTTGCTCTGACCTTACATTGCCTTTACTTTTATACATTTAAAATTATCAAGGAGCACTAAATAGTTTTGGTAAACTGGCACTTCAAGACAAATCAGAAAAACATCAAATAAATTTAATCCATTCCCATGTGTAATTGTCTGAAGGTCACTTCACATTTTAAAAGCCATCTATATGTATGTTAACCACATTGAGGTTCACAAAGACTCTGGTGCATCAGTCATTCATTATACATTGCTTTTATCCTTAATGATACAAACAAATAATAAACTGTCGGGTTTATCTGATGAATGAGGAAGACTAAATAAATAACCTTGGGCCCATTGGCTAATTTCAGATAAGAAAACGGCCTATCACGGTAATGATCTCTTAAAACCAACATCTAGTTGTTCAAAGTGTGTGTGTGTGTGTGTGTGTGTGTGTGTGTGTGTGTGTGTGTGTGTGTGTGTGTGTGTGTGTGTGTGTGTGTGTGTGTGTGTGTGTGTGTGTGTGTGTGTGTGTGTGTGTGGTGTGTGCAAACTCTGGATAATGGCACAATATTACTTCCTGACATCAATTTCTTCTAATGCTAAGAAGCAAATCAAGGCAAATTTAAGACAAAACTGTCCTGACTTCTCAGAAGGCAGCAGCTAATACTGCTGAAAAAATAATTAACATTATTTCTTTAAGACAAGAAACAAAGAAAATGCAACGAAATCTACACATTTACAGAATTTTAACTGTCAAATAATACATGTTTTTTTCTAGTGCTAATATTTCATTCAGTTTCCATACTAGTCACTCATAGCCCAGATCACAAGTATTTGGACAGTTTGTTTCTTCAGGCTTTGTGCTTCAGCAAATCCACTTTGAAATGAAATAATAGGCACACCATTTATGTACCAATTTGTAGCTTTGAGTAAACTTACATTTAAGAACATTGCATTTTAAGAACTTTCTTACACTTTCTTTAACACAAACATCCCAAATTGAAAGGTTTTAAAAGTCAAAAGTAACTGAACTCTGGGCTACTAAATGTCTCTTGAGTGGCTGTGTGTTGTTGAAAAATTAGTTTGTGAACAAATAAGCTCCAACAAGGCTCCGAGTTAATTGATCGTAGTCATTTAGGTTGAGGCAGAGTGGTTTTGCGTGTAAGAAGCAAAAAGGCAAGCATGCAAGTGAAGAAAATAAAACTGCGAGTCAAAAAAGTAAAAATCCATTAGTAAGATGTCAAAAGTAGTTTACCAGAGTGAACTGTCAGTAAACTCAAAAAAAAAAAAAAAAAAAAAAAAAAGCAGATGCACAGGAAAAACTACGAAATCACCTGGCAAACAGAGGAGCACTAATATGGTGAAAAGAAATCTGTGATGGAGAAAACGGCATTAATAACTGGAATCTGAAGTAACCTGTGAATCAGTGAGCTGAACAAGCTTCTCATTCAACTGAAACATCAACATAAATAAGAAGCAACTTATTAATTTCAACATTTTTAAATCATTTGCTCTGTATATCAATAAATACATCTGCTTTTGTATGGACAGATATGTAGTATTATAGATGCACATTAATACTCTCTCCCTCCCTACCACCATCTTCATATGAAAGAAGCATATTCAATGCATTGCTCCACACTAGTATAAGGAGGGAAAAAGTCAGCTACCATTTCTTTACAAAATCTTTTTCAATGCCAGAGAAACATGGGGGGCAGTTAGCCACAGCAGGGGTCTTTTTCCAAGCTGCAAACTCTCCTTCCAATTTGTTGACTTGCTCTTCTAATTAGATGTGGCCACAGGGTTCCCCGGTTCACCAGAGAATAAGCTGCTCCTTCCATGAAGGAGCTCAGCTGTGGCTTACCAGACCTCGACCACAGCCTTAACTGCATAATTCGTTTGAGGAGCAATGTAACAACTGAAAAAGGTTGGTTAAGGTCATCTCTCTCTTGCAATTTTATTCTTTCAATATATTATTATTATTATATCATGAAGTTATTTCTTTAAAAAAAAAAAAAAAAAAATCTATCATTAAGGCCCTAATAGCAACAAAATTAGATTATATGAAAGAAGAAGGCACATAATGTGTCTAAAATTTTAAAAAAAAAGATGTTCATCCTCACAGGCTGCATGTATTTGATTAGTAAATACTGTAGAAGTCTGTTAATGATATTTTGCCATTTTCTTTCAAAAAATTTAGGCCCAACGATGGTGCCAGAATAAAAGACAAGAGCAGCAAAAAAATGGTCTAATACTAAAATAATTCTAAAAATGTCGGTCAAACCTGACCTCTAAATTACAATGAATCGATAAAGCTTTACTTTGTATCACCATATTTATCCAGACAAAGATAAATATGACAATTTGGAAAGTAAATGTCACAATGTCTTGGTCCAGAATACATGTAGATGCAGGTGTTGGATAGACAAACCTCCTGCCTCACTGGTGACAAGAAGAAAAGATTAACCCTTGGTTGTACAACTTTAAAATATATATTTTTAAAAACCAGCAAAGGCCGGAAATGCAGTACAGCATCTCAAATATTCTGAACTGAAGTCACAGTATTTTCTCATTTATGTTGCACAGAAGATCACAGCTATCCGTAAATGTATTTCAGCATCAATAAATGCAAGTCCGTCAGAAGATGCTTAACTGTGACCTGAGAAACTGTAATTCATTAGATTAAAGTACAGTGTAGAACCATCACACATTTTAGAAGTAAGAGCTGCCGTAATTGACAGATGAAGGATATCAAAGTCAATTAGCATCTGTTGGGACCTGACAATCTGCAGTAAAGTATACAGAGTGCCGATTAAGCTACCTAGTCTTTTTAATTAGGGCTATGATTAGTGAAGCAACTTTGTTCCACATAAGCTGTTTGTGATTCTCTGGCTTTCATTCATTAAAAAGAACAAGTAAAATAAACACACTGCTTATCTCTCAGATTCCTCTCTTTCGTGAGTACTGCCAATTAAATTACTTGATGTTCGCAGCATCCCTGGTTTATTTCAAGCAACATAAACAGTTTATGTGAGTAAAACACTAAAGTATTTTGCAAAGAAATACAACCCAACTTGAGAGCACATGGAGGGACTTTGACCATGGCTTTTCTGATCACTGCAGTGGAATCCAAAAACATTTTGGTGTTCCATTTTTTTAAAATTTTAGCTTAGCTTATCTATTTTTAAGTAAAACATGTCTGATTGTCATATCTAAATTACTCTAAGACACTTGTTCCTTGCATATTACATAATAACAGTGGTCCTCTGATGATGTGGTAAAAGGGAGGCTTTCAGCAAGTTGCCCTAATGCTGTATTATGTAACTTGTAATAAGTTGAATTAATTTCTAGCTTACCTGTAAAGGCTCAGCTACAAATCTACGGTCCTCTCATTGGCCGTTGAAGTTTTGTAGAGAGAATCTAGACAGCCAGTTCTCACTAGTTTTTACTGTTTTGGATGTGTTTCTGCGCATCCACGTCATTTGTTTTATATGATAACGTTTGTTTTGTTTCATCTGTGAGAAAGAGACATTCACTTCCATGTTGTACGGTCCATCTAGCCCTGTTGTTAGTGTTGTAGTCTTGGCAATGCGTCCATAAATTTAAGGGGCTGAGCTTCTGAAGGCGCCCTAAATGATGGGATGTATTTGTTTGGCTGTTGAGTTTAAATATCAACAATTTTTCTCCTGAATCGCAGACTCCGCTTTTAATGTAAATAGTAAAGAAAGAAAAGTATGTTTTCCATAAGTATGACTATCTATAAAAAGATGCAAAACAAGTCAACATGTAGCATTTTATATATGCTACATATACTGCACTATTTATTTTTAATCAGGGCTAGTGCTCAGCGGTGTACTTAAAAATCCCACTCACAGAAATCCATCACCAATACGGCCTTTACCCCTTAATTGTCTGCTAAGCAACAACAATGAGGAATCAAAGCCTTTGAAGATAAAAAAAAAAAAAAAAAAGCCATTAAGCTTACACTGCTGCACCAATCATTATCAGCCAAATCCCAGCGACAAGGCTCATCACAGGAGTAAAATAAAGAGTAGATAAGGCGGGAGCTAATGATGATTTTTCTCCCAACATCCAGAATGAAAGGCAACAAATGGGCAATAAAAATCCCGGAGAGGTGTCACTGAAAGACTTGAGGGAGTTGACAGAGGCTAATCACTGGGGTTAAAAGCTTTCTGAAAAGACAAGACTGAAACAGTCTAATCACTTTTATGACTTGTTCTGAATGCTGGTATGTGGATTATATTTTTCTCATGGTTATAACTGCAATGAGAAATATCTGCTGTGCTCTGCAACACCTAACAGTGTGGAAATGTTGAAGTTATCTTTCTAAAAGAAGCGATGCAAATGAAACAATTTGTTTCCTGCCATCATTTTTGCTTTTCAGAGCATTGTAATAACTAGACAGCTGTTGCCCTAGCACTCTGAGGCAGTTCAAATAAGGGCAATTTTTCAAAGGAGTTGAAATCTATTTTTTTCAACTCAATTCAACTTTATTTATATAGCGCCAAATCACAACATAGGTTATTTCATGGCACTTAACACATTAAAGTCCTTACAGCAAGACTTTACAATATTATACAGAGAAACCCAACAATTCAACATCTAAAGACATAACTCTTCTAACCTTGATTTAATTAGCCGCATTGATTTATAAAGCTTTCAGCCTCCACCACAACAGACATACTTCTGTGATATTGTACACAGCTCTCATTTATTAGGCCTATTTAGAGCTTTTTTTTAATGAGTTTTCCCTGCCTATTGTCTTTATTTGTGTTAAATTCAATCTGCAGCCTCAAAGTGAATTCAATATAAAGCTTTGGGACTCCCTCAACACAAGACATAATTACGCTCTAACAAAGGATCTATCATCAAAGATTTACAATGGAATCAGGCAACTCAAGCAACTGAGTTCAAGCAGTCCAATAATATTTGCCAATATGCATCACAGTACGCAAGCTTAACTGAACCCACTAACGTCTTGGAACACGTAGATATCCAGCAAAGCATGCACACAAACATTATACTTACATATACGTCTATTTCTGGCTCAATTACTTTGTATTTTAACAGTGGATCAGTGCCCAGCTCATTAATGTCTGTACAGCATGTGCGCGCTGATAATATTATGTTTGTTTCATATAACAGCCTATTTATTTATTAGAGAATAACTGTGACTGCCAAGTTATTTCCTCTCATTCCTGCTTTGTTATAAGCAGTGAGAGAAGCTTAGGCTCTGATGTGTTGAACCTTATTCTGCTCAAGCTTTGATCAGGAAGTTCACAGAGGCGACAGAATATACCACCTAACAGAGGAAGTACGGCAGTGCTTGCACAGCAGGTGGGGGCTGATGCAGGGGCTTGCCACGGCAAGAAAACTCTGCAACCTCAGAAAAATAGTTCTACCTTGTGTATTTTCCCTCTCCGTGAATATTTGTGAAGCCACTTCTTAAGAAAGTCTTTTGACAGAAGACGTCTGATCTTATTATTGAACACAACTTCAGATCGAGGCACAATTAAAATTCTTAGAAAAACGTATTTTTCACTTTAAGCAGACCAACGGCTTTACCATTACTGGTTTTCAGCCACAGCAGCGGCTTTTAGCCCAAAAGATTTAAATTCAAAGTTAGCATATGACTGAAATAAAGTGGAGCATTTTGCAGATAAAGATCCAGATAATTCACTCAGGAGTTGATGGAGATGATAAACAGAACTAAAAGAGAGACGGTTCAAGTAAATGTGAAAATAGACAGTTTCTTGCTAAAAAAGTCCTCTATAAATAAAATGTCCAAATCATGTTGATTACTAACATCTCTGGGCAATGATGTAGGGGTATTCACACACCAGCTGTGCCACATGCTTCTCCTTACTACAAATCTAATTGATTCTCAGTGACATTCTTTCACAGCATTGAACAAACTCCACTACTACTGCGGTGTCACAGTAGACTGCATTTATTGAATAATAATGGCTCGTGTTGTTGTTTTGCTGGTTAACCTTCATGGCTTCTGATAATGGTAGCAGTGGGCTGTGGGAAGATGGGAGAGCTGTCTCCTGTTTCTCTTCTTTCTTCTTCACTGCATGCTACAACCTCAAAAAGCAGCAGCTCCCTCCATAATTGATGAAGCACTTGGGAGGTAGGACCCTGCTCTCAAAGATATTCCAAATTATTTAAAAAAAAATTCTGTGGACTTTTCATTCTACATGAAAGTCAATACACAGATGATTGATGGCTGGTTTGTGTTTGTCCTGATCCCAAACAAAAGAAATGACTTGAGTAAAGCTCTTTTAAGATGAACTCTTAAAGGTTAAGTGTCCACAATGTCCTTTTAAAACAAAGACATGTCTCCATCCATGTGGATGTTTAAGCACCGTTTCAAAACTGATCTCCAATAACACTAATGCCTGAAAACACACATCATATGACCATTCATTTTCACTGAGCATTACACCCAAAAACATATTTTAGAATACACACACAATTCCATAATAATGCAGAATAACACCGCAAGGGTCGACTGACTCAGTATTACTACCTGTCTTTCCCTAGCAAACGCCTCACTAACTTAAAATATGCTATGCTAAGAATATGCATGCTATGCTCATACACCAAGGTAAGACACTACCAAGTACAAAGCCTTCGCAATAAAATGAGATTGTGCAGTATCTCAATGAGGTTTTACAGTGGACACCTCCCTTTAATGGGGTTTCGTCGAGATAGGTTCATGACACCTTGACGAGGCTCAACAGCAGTCCTGGTGTCCCAGAACTACTTCTCTCAGTACTCACACCCATCACCAATGCTCCACCTGGTTTACAACTAATCTAGTATGACTTGTGCCTACATAATTTGGCAACGCTATCTTTGCTCAAAGCCACAACATCATACCTGCTACGCATGACCACTACAACTATTCCTTCCCCACCAAATCCAGAATCTACCCTGCTAATATGACTTGTGTTTATATACTTTGGCAACGTTATCTTTGCTCAAAGACATGCGACACTTGACCACACTGTATTTGATGACCCATCAGATTCTGTGAGTGCGTGCATTTGCAAATGCATGTGAATGATATCTTCATACAATATCATCACATAACATCCTGAGACTAGTTGCAGCTTTTGAGGCTGTTCTATTATTATTACTTGACAGTCTTGCAGAAAAGAGTAGATGAAAGCGGATGGGGGAAGAAAAAGCTGTTCAAAGGCATCAACACATTTTAAAGTAACTGCAGGTAGAAGTGCAGAACAAGTAGCTCCATAACAATAATAACTTCTGGGATACACGGATGACATGCCCTAGTGCTTCACAAGGCACAGAACGCTGAGTTTCAGAGAGCTGTTAATGTTAAGAGTAACTCACAGCAGTGGGATGAACTGCAATACCGTCTAAGAAACCACTTTCTTATTATATCCAGAAGTGGCTCTATGATAGGTGATATAGGGCCTTTACGTTTGCAGGTGTTCCACACCATTTCCCCCAGTCTGCACCTTTTGTGGCACCATTTACAGCTCAACTGTCTATCTAACTGTTTGAGGGGGATTTCTGTTCACAAGAAACTGGATCGAGGAACATCTTCAGTGGTTCAAGCAAAACTCGCAAAGCAGATAATCTGTCCATCCATCTATTTATCCATCCAATGCAATCACAGCTAATTTTACACTTATAATCACACACATAACAGTGATCTATTACACTGCCACATGGAAAGAATTATGCTGGAGATGCTCTATACATTTCTTATTGTCAACTGAATATTTGTCCTTTCATGGCATTTGTTGACAAAAACAAAAATAGAAAACAATTCCTGGCTTGTTCTTTAGTTGTTCTTCAGCCTTACAAAATAGCTACAAGAAATGAGGACTAAAAACCAAACATTTCTTGGTCTGGAAGTTATTGCACCATAAAAATCAATATTTAAATTTTTATCAAAGACTTCCTCTTCTTCACTCTCAGTTCTGCCTTTCGTTACACATGAGATCATGCAGCAGGTGTTCTGGGGTCCAGGGATGACTTTCTGTACATAGGACACCTCTGTATAACAATACAGACACTGTTCATATGTTTAGTTTATGGCTACCCAGTTCAAAGCAGTCAGAATAACTTTGTGACTCGCTCAATTAGTTAATCTTCCATCTATGTAGCAAACTGAGGCCCCTTTATGGAGCAAACAAACCAGGCAAACTGACCACAGTGAGGACAGCTTTTATTTATTTTTTTATCTATCCACTACTGGGTGCATACAATCGAATTTACCAATCCTCAAACTAACCAACACTGTTAGTCACAAAATTGGGTCACAGATTTCAGTGTGACACCAAACTGAGGACAGACTGCCTGGATGCTACAGTGACTCTCTATCGCCTCCTAATGCAGAAAGTGGTATTTCAAGACAGGATATAATTCTTACAAATTACACCTTTAAAGAATAGAAACTACTAAAGTTTTCCCCTCAGTCTGTGGATTACCACAATGGGGGATAATACAGCACGAGGGCCAACAATTCCATTTACAGCCATGAAAGGCAAGTAGGCCGAGAAACCGAACTAAGGGACGTGTTCTCTCCATCGACCTCCTTGAAGAGGTGACACATCTGTTCTGTTTCAGGACCCTCACAACTCAGCACCTACACAAAACAAATACCTCTTCAATAGAAATGACTTCAGACAGCTTAATGTCTGACTGACCTATTGCTTTGAAGAAATTCAACAAATTTGATTTTCTTTTGACATTTTACCAGTTTCCTCTGTTGCTGCGGTCAAAATCACAGTAACATGTGTTGAGCTCGAATAGTCACACGATTCGGACGTCATGCTTGACCCAAATTATTGACATTTTTTTTAAATTTATTTTAAATCAGTATTAAATCCAAAAAAGGCAAACAATCAATTTACAAGTACTTTCGATGGGAAAAGACAATAACAGAACAGATTCTTTTCTGGGCAATATGGTCACTATCAAATGCCACAACATTTTTGACCAAATATCTCAATATTGATCTTGTAACAATACTGTAGGGATGAATGTTGGTGCTTTCATAAAGAATTTATGCAATAAGATTCTTGATAAATTATCATCAGTAATGTGGATATAATGTCAAAGTGGGTAAAGACAATTAGTCAAATAGATACAACAATCTGTTAAGTTCAGAAAATTACCCTGATTGTATTTGGTCATAAACTACAAGCAAAACAACATGTCTGCAGTTGAGAATGCTGTGGAAAACACCAGCATACCTGAAAAATCAGCAACATGGAAAGCTACAAGCCCCATCTTGAGAGGTACTGAACCCTCAGGAAGTAATACCCTCTGAGTAGTGATGTTACAGGAGGTAAAATGAGCTCTCCAGAGCTTTCCTCTCATTGAACATCAGGTGGGAAACTGGGGAAAATTCCTGCATTGGAAATGAACCTATTGATGGTGTGTTTTCCTCAAATATTGAGTCAAATCTCACGCCTCCTGCATGCTGCAGAGGGATAGAGTTTTCATGATCCAACTACAAAGCAACAAACTGTGTTCATCTAAGCTCACTTAACAGCATTATAAATCCATCAACATGGCTCGTTTCTAACCTTCCAAATCCAGACTCATAGGAACAATAAATCCTCTGTGGTCAGACTCCCACTTATGTGGGACCACTAAATAGTGAACCATCATTTAGGTTTTATCAGGGGTCTATTTTTACAAACTTCCTTTTTATTGCTCTTTTATTTAACATATTTACTTATCTACTTCTATACCATTTTATTTATTTTTGCACAGGCTTTATGTCGCCACATCCAAAGTTTTGTTGACTCTAATTGTTTTTAAATGGTTCTCAGTTTGTTTTTTCCCTGCTGCTTTACTGTCTCTCTGTTTAGCTGTTAAGTACATTACTGTCTGTAAAACACTTTGCAGTGTATTTTTAGAGATTTGTGCAATAAAACTAAAACATATTTTTACTAGAAACAAGGAACATCAGTCGACATCAACATCTATGAACATCGGTCTTATGAACTCAGCTCCTCATCACGATACATTTTTTAAAACTATATATTTAATTGAGGCAAACAAACATCCCAAAAAACATCACATCGAACAGACACATTTTCTCAAAATCAAAACAAGGTCAGGAAGTCACTATATTACAGTTCACAGAAAATTTAAATTTACTGTTGTTTTTGGTGTCTACAGCACCAATCAAGCACTCTATCACAACATGAAAATAATCCTTTGTCATGACAAAGCTCATACTTTTTCTTTTTTTTTTTTTGCTAGAGGCTTTACCATAACCAGGATTTTCAAGACATATTGTAAAAATCCAAACGTCTATACATACAACTCAAATAACTACCATTACAACAGGAAGCTTATAAATAAGTCCTGCAATTTCAAGACGTTCCCTTCTGAGACGCTGTTGGAGCCTACCAGACTTACAGTATATTCACTTAGAAGTTGTACTCTGCAGCTAGAATTTTTTTAAAGTTCAGTATATAGTATTAGTGACCTGAATTTCAATGGAGGAAGCAAATGTTTTAAGTGAGGAAGGATTGAACTCCAATTGAAGGCTTTATTGGCTTAGGCTTCATTAAGAATGGCTGGCTCTTCAAAAACAACTGTTAAAATCAGCATGTAATTATTAGGCCAGTGAGATGAATTCCTAATCTGGAAAGCTGAAGGGCTTCCAGTGCCTATGGCCAAAAAGCCACAGCAGTCCAGTTATACAGGATGGCTCACTTGAACATAATCAGGATGTCTGCTCAAGAGCGCGCGCACATATCCAGTGGTGCTCAGATGGTGTTGAGTTAAGAAGCACAGCAAAAAGTAAAAATGATCCACATCAACCTTTCTTAGTACTTCATAAGGTGGTTGTTATTGTCAGGAGGTGATGCTTATGGGAACACTGACGTGTTTAAATTTTTAGATCAACAAATCAATATAAAAAAAAAAGGCTTTATTGAGTGGGAACGTAAATCCTCTTGTTGGTGACTCAGTTCATCTTCATGAAAAAACAATAAATAAAACACATCCCTCAAGGTCATTCGGCAGTCAAATTGGCATATGCTTAATTTGGCATTATACCTCACACTAAGCACAAAGCACCTCTTTATTATATGTATAAAAAACAGTTTATATATATACACACACTATACTATACAATTTTCAATCAACCCTGACAAGCTAAAATTAAGATGGCTGGCTTCCAGCCAGGCTGACAAGCACAGCCAAGTGAAGGATGTGTTTGTCAAAGCAGAGATCTACAGTCAGTACATGTTCACTCAGATGTCAAATACTCTATGCTTAAAGCCCAAACTGGCATCCTCCCTCCACCCCCAAAACCTCATGCTTACTGCATTATTCATAAAACTTCCACAGACAACTGGATGGGAAGGACAGCTCCACTTTTCCCTGTTTTGCTGTGTACCCAACAGGAGTTTTTCATCCTTGGATTGCATAATGGAAATTGTTTGTATTCAAATGGAGTATAGGCGGGAGGTCATAACAAATAACACAAAACAGCCTGACTGTAATCTGCATACATCCGCCTTAAAAATTAGCCAATCATCCGCATCAGTTTATGGCATTTGTTCTCACAAAGGAGCTGGTGTCAGTTCAGCTTGCCATAACCAAGACTCAGGGGCATACTTCTCACTAAAAACCAGTAACACTGAATTCCTAACAAGTAGCACTGAATTATTGAAGACAAATCCCAGTTGGAGGGGGAAATACACAACCATGCCTCAACTGTGGTGGCATTTCAATTTTAACTTTTAAACAACATAGCGTTTCATTCAGTTAAACTTTTTAAGCATTCTTGCCGAGATATATTATTAATGAGCAAAATCTGAGGCGCTCTATGGATTTGACCTAACACCAGGCAAAAAAGTGGTAACAAGCACAATGCATGTGTCTTTGCAAGTTTCAGACTGACAAAGTTGTAATTTTCCCAATTGGCCACCCACGTCATTTTAAATGTACTTTTGCCCATCTGAGCACGCATGGTGTATTGGTCTAAAAATGAGAGGTATTCAGGTGCATTGTTGCACATTGCTATCCCGAGGCAGCAGGAAGTGATTGCACAATTGACCAACAAAAATCTGGTTTTAAGTAAATTGTGCAGAATTTTACTCATTTAAAGGTGCATGAAAAGTACTATGCGTTTACATAGGCAGGTGCAAAAAACATGTATACACGTAGCACACAAACATGTAAAAGACTGATTACAACGATTACAACATGAATGATTGGCATGCAAAAATTATCATTACGTTTTACAGAATCCAGCATGATTCCGTCAATCGCAGTAAAACAGTTCAGAAAGTAAGAGAGATTTAGTTGCAAACTGAACTGATTAGCTGTAAACCAGCTCTTTAGTGAAGATAAACACTGGCTGTCTACTGAGGCCTATTTTACCAAAGCCTCCTCTGGGTGAAGTTTATTATTTTGTTTTGGGTATTTTTGAGTTCAGCATATCTTTAACTTCTGACACAATTCAGACACACAGCTGTGGAAGACCAGATGCTCCCTCGCACAGTTCATTTATACACCGCAGCACAGAGCCCGACCCTCTCTAAACACTAAACCGAATTACAAACTCTAACTCAAACTCTGTTCAAAGATATCACATCTTCGAACCATTCACATTTAAACTTTCTGAGGGTGTTTGGCCATATGGCTGCTTTCATAGCTGAATTTGGAAAACATAGGCAGCAAATAACAAGCAAGAGAGAGGTTATTGTTTTTGTAGTCTGTAATAAAATCAGAAAATGATTTAATTAAAACAGTCAATAAGATGCCTCCCTCTCATAAGGCGTTAAATGGTTTTCCAGTGTCTCTTTAAAGCTGTCAGAAAGTCACCCACACTGGCTCTCCAAACATCTCCCACATCCAGGTTTTAAAATTTGATTCTACAACTTAGCCACAGCTTTTCTGGGCTCCCAATACCTTTTAGCTGATTCTGAATTCACCCAATGCAACCACATTTAGGGACCATTAATGTAATCCAGAAACATTAAAGCTAAAATGGAACAGAGTGAAATACCGGAGATGTTTCAACATCTACTTTATCTCTCCTTCATTTACCGAACCCCTCTTTCAGACTAGGTGGTTGTGGATTAAAAGGAGATAAAACCAGGGCTCAGGGCAAGTCAATATTGCACTTGCACATGTGTGAGGCTGATAGAGCCCATAAATACTCAGAGGTCCCAAAAGAATCCCAGCTTGAGCAGCACAAAGACAGTAGAAGTGTGGCTGGCATTTAGGGATATCAAAGAGCACAGCATACATTTTATCATATAAAAGAGAGACAGCAAGTGCATCTTGTACAAAAAGAAAGGGGTTAGAAAAGAGGCCCATTTTCATCAAAAATTCAGGAAACTTTTTATGTGGACAAATGTCAAGGTCAGTGTGCATAACCCCATTCCCTGAATAAATGTCATGTGTTTAGGATTTCTGCATCTTGCACCATGAACGCAAACAACAATAAGAACAGTAAAATAAATACTGTCAGGACAGAATCCAGTAAACTACAGGAGCCGTTATGTTCTTATTTACTGGCTTTAGGTATTTAAAGGCCGTGTTAAATATTGTAAATACACACGTCCAGAAGTACAACTATGCATGGGCATACATACGGTGGAAATGCTTGTTTATAGGCTATAACAGACAGGCCAGGGGCTCCTGAAATATCTTTCCTTGCCTCTAAGGAAGACTAATTCCAATGAGAGATAGACATTTTTATTGCCCTTATACAGATGGCTGTTATTTGCAGTGCAAAGCAATGTGGAAGAGCCATATGTCTGGCATCTTTGTGCCCCAACTAGGTGTCTAGTCTCGTGTGTATAATTGGCATCATAGTCTTAACACAAAAAAGGTGATTGTTGTGAAAAGCTGTGAATTAATTTAATGAGGACAATATGTTTCCAGCATTTATCATTTAAATAAAAAAAACAGTACCATTAACTCCAGCAGTTCTTTCCACCCTTTGAGCATTGATTTTATTTCACAGCTGACACATTGCTCTGAGTAATTTCACTCAAGGATTTAGTGCACGTTACACTGTAGCTCAAATAAATGTTATTTAATCAATAGGGAAGTATAGTGCCATAATAAAAATCTTGAGGTCCTCACATATGTAGGGCCCTAAATAATTTTTCAATTTGCTGTGTTCATCAAGGTTTTCCGCCAGATGAAATACCGCATTTAGAAAGTGTGTGATTCAAGTTTGAGTGAACTTGCTCATAGTCCAAGCTTTTTTTCTGAGCAGTTGTCTAACAAAGTTTTAGTGGCATCTACATCTAGTCATTTGTTCAATTAGTCCATTACATACAAGCATCTGTGTGTGACAAGTGGTAAAAATGTGAGTGATTTTAGAGCTGACTTGCTGACTTTATTCTAAAGGACAGACTAAGTGTCAGGAGAAAACTGTGTGTGTGTGTGTGTGTGTGTGTGTGTGTGTGTGTGTGTGTGTGTGTGTGTGTGTGTGTGTGTGTGTGTGTGTGTGTGTGTGTGTGTGTGTGTGTGTGTGTGTGTGTGTGTGTGTGTGTGTGTGTGTGTCAGTCTTCAGTATAGCCAGGTGCAGCCTTCTCTGCTGGACAGACAATGATTGATGGGCAACTTTGAATGTTTGAAAAATGTGATTTCGACCTGGCAATCCCTCAGCTCACAGACTCAACCTGCAAAAGAAGCTCTGTTTAGGATTTGGTGCAGCTTAGGTGCATTTTTGCCTGAGCTTGCCCTGTCTGTGACCTTCCCTGAAGATTCGGTCAATACAACCAGCTTGCTATTGACTCATTGACTTCCCTGCTCTACATGAAAACCTATACACTCTCTCGGGGTGGTAGAAATCTTACTGTTTTGAATTATTAGGCTTACTGAAACACAGCGTCCTGGGACACAGTTGCCAGAAGCATTTGCATTATTTCTCATCATGCCACAGCAGGAAGACAACATACACCGGCTGTGCATTGTCGCTGCCACAGAGCGAGCAGATTCCCTATGAGGAACACTGCCTGCTGGCAGCAATTTCGCTTGTTATTATCCCTCTCCAACCTGAAGACAGACAGGACCAGCTGCAACCAAGTCACCTGACCACGCATCATTTTCACTGCTTTGCTTTTTCCACAGACAGGAATTGTGCAGTCCAGTAAAAAGTGTGAAGCATCTCCATTTTCAGACAGGCGAGGGATTATCCCTGCATACCTCTGCAGCCTGACACCCTCTCCACTCTTCCTTTTCAAGGCAAGATCTGTCTCTCTTCTGTCTCAATCTAAATTTGTTGGCTCAAATGATGATAGAGTTGTGAATACTGTAATCAAATCAGAGTAATATGAACCAACCAATGCAGTGATTTCTGGATTGATGTCTGACGGTCACTGTAGTAGCTGGTGAGAGTTTGAAGCAATACTTTAAAAAAATTCAGAAAGAAATTCAGATTTTACATAATTATACTAACACAGAAGTAAATTCTGTCATGTTTACTTCTCTTTAATTACCAAAGTACATTAAAACACTCAGGCGTTGAGCAGGAAAGTACAGTATGTAAGTTATTTATAACGTCTCTGATAAGGAGCAGTTTGAGTTGGGGTTTTTTCCTGCAACTAAACAACTAATGAAAATTTGGTTAACAATTACTTTTCTCGTTAACTAACTTTAATTTCACATCACATTATACAGCTTTGATTATCCAGCAAATATCAAACAGAGATGAAGATGACCTTCCGACAAAAAACAGACTGCTTATTTAAACCTGGAAGATACAGTTGTAATATTTTCCTTATTGGAGCCAAAACAAAAAAGTTGCATAGTCACAGCTCAATGATGTCACACAATATTTATGTTCATTGTATTGTTTTGCAACGCTTGTTCCTCTTTTAATTTTAACAATGTAAATGCAATTAGACAAATCTCCAGTGGAGTGACTTAACACGGCCAGATTTTTAAATTAAAAAAACAGTAAGTGCTTTTCCCAAATCAATTTCTTGTATAACAAACAACAAAAAAAGAAAAAGACACTCATTTTTCTGAAGTGATGTGGAGAGAGACTGTTGGAAAATATTGAATCACTACGACAACCTCTTTATGGTCTTTATGTCCCAACAATGTCGAAGCAGTGGTGGCCTGAAGATTGGCGACATGCAGCTGGTGATAGATTGTTTTCCAAACAAGCAGGACACATCCGGGGGATGAAAGTTAAAAAGCTTTGCTGTAATCTCACTCATGACTGCAGGAGCCCTCGATTTGCAACACAGATGTGGTAACCTTTTTGCATTTTATTATTTAGCCTGACTCTGCCCACCCTTGTTAGGGATACCACTGGTACTCATGTAATGTCCATTTTAATCAACACAAAAAAAAACGCAGTTAGTAAAGGTTAATTAAAAGTTCACAGATTGTCTATATAAATTGAGAAAGTGTTTTTGTTAATCCAAAAACAAGACAAATAGGCTAAGTGGGCTACCTAGCTGGCTAATCAACCCTCAGGGTGCTAAAATTACTTTTATGTAAGTACAATTTCTGATTATTGAAGAGCGAGTATTGCAGATCAGTAATGCAAACTGTAGCATGTGATTCCTTCTTGAATTCCACAAAAACTATCAATGACAGAAACATGAAGAAAAAAAAACACAAAGTTCACCACACAGCCAAAGAAACCCTAAGAAGGCCAGAGGCCCTAAGAAAGAAAAAACAAACACCATCAGATATATGCAGAACTTTCCCACTGGTTCTATAGATGGATGTTTGAGCAAAGAAAAAGCCAGCGAAATCCAAATTCAGTTTCAAAACTAAACTAAATAAGTGCCCGAGTACCTCTGAGGGCAAAGAGTATGAAGACTAAATGGGAGATAATGGAATAAACCATGGGTCACATAAAATATCGGAGCTAACCATCATCTAGGCCAGGAGCAGGATTTATATGCAGTGATTTATTTGATACTGAATAAAAATGTGCCATAGGTGATATTCCTCCAGAATCCGTGTCCATGATCTGCTGCTCATCCAAGAACTGGACTTTACCAGATTGCAGTATAGCACTACATAGCATTTCAACAATCATGTTTTTCAATTTGAAAGGAGAGTAGGGTGGCAGAATTTGAAAGAGATAAATTATCTAAATTATCTAACCTGTTTTGTAGAAAGCATGAAGATTTGTGAGACCTGGTGACATGAAACTAAGGAGTGTCAACACCGTGGGCAGGCAGAAATTGCAGGGCTGGAAAATTTATGAGCCTGGAAATTTATGAATGAAGACTAGGACAAGATAGTAAGAATTCACCATGAAGGGGGAAAATGACAAGAAAAACAACTACCTTAAAAAGTTCACATATTGGAGCCTTTAAAAGTGAAAAGTGTAAATGAAGAGCAACATGGGACGTACATGTTTGAGGGTCAAGTTATCCAAGTCACACTGCCAATGTGTGAACAACTGGCAAAGATCACAACACACACACACACATACGCACAAGCACGCGCATGCACACGCACACAAACTCAAGGGTGATTTATGAGGGTCCAAAGAACAATTGAAAATGAGGCACTGAACCATGTACGACAAGTCTATGGGGATAAGTCTATGGCTGCTCCAGAAGGCACAGTGTAGCTACCATAACTCTGACTGATGGAGAGTATGACCAGAGGGACAGAACGTCGATGTGTGTGTCCACGTTTGTCTATGAACCCGTGTCGTGAATGTACAGCATGGGTTTTCACACATTAGTGTTTGAGAACATTATTGTCTCTGGGTTCTTGTAAAACACATTAAGCACAATAAATATATATGATTTAAAAATATCTGAATTCTATAGAATCAAAAAGACATCACACAGCACAGCTCAGTGTGGCCAAAGCGTTTATTGTGAAGCAGCTGAAGCTTCATGTAGCTTTCTTTTCATTACCTAGTAAGAAAAGAGCGAGCAAATTCTAGCTCACTCGAAACACCAGTTGTTATTAACCATTAGCACATCATTAGTCAGACAGGAACTGCTGAAATCACAGCTGTTGTTTTGACAAGCAAACAAATCTTTCTTGCTTTCTATAAGAAGTTGGAGACTACAGATGAAGAGTAGTCCAAGACCTGCAGCTGGTCCAGGATACTGTGATTAAGACACAAGGGGAGGAAAAAGGAAGTACATCAATTTATTCATGAGCAAAAGCCCCCCGGTCTCTCATACCCAGCCATGACTTCTAAATTAACAGCTTGGTAGAGCAAACAAGAGAACTAGATTTTTTTTTATTTGAAGATTTAATCACTTGACTAATTTTGAGTTGAGGAGAGTCGAACTTGCAGCCCTATAAGCTGGAAGAGATGGATGACACCCAGACGAAGCACAGCAATTCAAGTCTGTTTAGTTGCTTTCTAATACATTCAGGTGAAGGAGAATTAAAGACCTTTACAGCATTGCTGCTTCCCCTCAAGCTATGTCTTATCGGTCCTCTCTGATCAAACATTAAGGCTGGCTTACTATTAAGCACAACATAGTACAGTATAAAGCTCAGAAGAAGTGGTGGTTGCAGGTGTTCGCCGACATGCATGTTCTCCAATAGCCTTACATTTTCCTGCAGAAACAGTCATCCCTCTGTCATATTCTTTATCAAGGAAAAAATGGACTACAAGGAGTCTCTGTGACATGCCTGGCATCCGATATTGAACAATACACCCACAGGTTTAAGTTAACAATGTGCCTCGTGTCCAAGGCATCCTTTTAGGGCCCCAACACAACCATTGGCCCCATGGGCCGGGGTCAGTAAAAATTTACAAATTTGAATCTGCGTTTGAGACACGTGATGAATAAAATGCATCGGATTGGCTGATTGACACTGGGGGAGGGTGAAGAGCATTATGAGATCCGCTCTCAGTCTCTTACCAGTGCTTGAAAAAAAAAATCAGCTGAAGAAAGATACAAGGCTGCGAGAATCAAGAGCAGCTTTCTACTTTTGTGGAAGCAACAACACTCCTGGATTATTCACTTTATATGGATCTGGCAACACTCCACTGGGGATGGTTTCCGGTATTTGCATCCTAATAGAGGTAGACCTCAAGTTACGAGCCGTTTCAATAGTTTCAAAATTAACCCACCACCATTGACCACCGTATACCATGTGGTGTGCGTCAAAACTCTACTACTGCTGCCTTTGTTGGAACAACTTCAACGTCAATCACACCTACAAGTCCCGCTCGTCACTGATTGGTCCACACTTTATAGTGGCTGAGCAAACACTAATGCCAACAGGATTTCTAGACAATAATCAAAGCAAATACTGAAGCTGTGAGCGATAGTTGGGCACAGTCAGTCTAATGAAAATATACACAAGGCCAGTAAACTAATGTTGGCCAGTGGGTGAAAATGTTTCACTGGACATTGGTTTTATTTCATGAGTATAAAATAGTCCATAAGCACAGTGAACAGAATAACACCATAGTATGTAAGGCATCACTCTCAGTCAGATTTATTATAGAAAAGGGAATTTTTGTTACGACCAGGGGATCTTTGGTAAACACGTAAATGACCATTGGAAATTATGTTGCCAAAAGAACATGTCATGGCTGTGTAACAAACAGGGTTTAGAACAACACAATGTTACAGTGTTTTGGGTTTTTTAGGTAGAGGAGTTGAATCAGGCATGGCAAATACATCACCAATTTCCCTTCATTTTCAAAGCATAATGCTGGAACAATTTTGTGATATGGGCCCTGAGTTCATCCACCACAACAAGTTCTCCCCAGAGGACACTATCATCTTTGTTTTGGAGACTGAGCAGAATCACTGCAAGTCCAAATCTGGCACCTTTCAATTAAATTAGATTAGGAGAGAAAACCGACACTCACAATGTCACTGCGGTCCTGGGAGATCTATTGTCCCGTGTAAGGAATGCTTCAATGATATTAGGTGAGGAGCCTAAAACTACCGGAATAGTGGACCACTGGGACATTTTGGCAGTCAGTCCCTGACATCTATAAAATGTGTGGCGTGCCTTCACAGTTTTTGCACTGCACACTGCCACGCATGCTGATGGCTTTATATTGGCCGGCAATCCTTCACACCACTGCCAGTTATTTACTGCTTCTGAAGTCAAACTGGATAAATACAAAACAAAACAAAAAAAACCATCATAGAGAAAGGGTGTGCAATTCTAAACAACTTTCGTGCAGCTGCGTTCATGGTTATTCATCAGCAAAACAAAAACATGGCCGTTAGATGGAGCCCCACCAGTCAACACGGACCATAACAAAAACAGCCCATTGATTTATACATTAACAGCAACCAATAAATATTCAATACCATTAAATATGGGAAATACTTATATTGAAACGTTATAGTAGAAAAAAAAAGTTAAATAGAAAATGTAATGAATAATGAGTGAGCATCGTAAAAAGCCACAATGCCCTGAGAGTTTAAGCACTTTGAATTGACTTGTTGTTAAAATGTGCTATATGTCAGGGTTCCTGTCTGCTCCTACTGTTTGCTCCTGTTTTGTCCCCAATCCCCTCTCCTCATGTTTTCTGTCTTTCCCCTGTCTGTTTGTTATTGTGTCACCGTGTGTTCTGTGTCCTCCTCTCCCCGCCTCCTGTCACCTCCTATGGCCACACCCCTCACCGGTCTCAGCAACTGCTACCACTGCAGGTGGCTGATTCCACTGATCACCTCCCCGGACTATATGTACCCTGCCCCTGCAGTCATTGGGTGTTGGTCCATACTGCGAGTTCCTGCTAGTCACTGCCAGATACTGCCAGATACTGCCAGTCACCCGTCCATCTGTTCCCGTTCCTCCTGCTCCTGTACCGTTTCTGCTTCCAGTCAATGCGATCAGGCAGTGCTCCCAATCTCGGCTGATCGCTGAAGCTGAGCAGGGTCGGGCCTGGTTAGTACTTGGATGGGAGACCACCTGGGAGTACCAGGTGCTGCAGAGCTACCAGTCGCAGCCAGTGAGTCTGACCGTCCGTCCCCGGTCCTGCTCCAGTACCAGCCAGCGCTACCGGACAACGCTCCCACCAGCCGTCGGGTCAGCTGTCCGTCCAGCTGTCCGTTCAGCTGTCCTACCAGCTGTCCTACCAGCTGTCCTGCCAGCTTTGCCTCCCCGGTGTGAGTCGGTTGAGTTGCCCTCCCGACTCGGGAGGAAATAGACTCGGTCCTACCAGCGGTCCTGCCAGCTTCATCTCCCCGGTGCGAGTCGGTTGAGTTGCCCTCCCGACTCGGGAGGAAATAGACTCTGTCCCGCCCGCTGTCCTGTCCGCGGTCCTGTCCGCTGTCCTACCAGCGGCCCTGCCAACTTCGCCTCACCGGTGCGAGTCGGTAGAGTTGCCCTCCCGACTCGGGAGGAAATGGACTGTAGGTACCACCTGTGTTTCAATAAAGACCGTGTTTTGAACTGATACCCCAGTCTGTGTGCCTGCGTTTGGGTGTCTCGCATCATAACACTATACAAATAAACTTGCCTTGTCTTACACTTCATATAAATATATTTCTTTGAAAAGGTTCCTAGAATCATGTGGTATCTCTGCTGACGTTTGTATTTTGCCCATTAACCTAATTTAAACACAGCTTCTTTTGTTTACTCCCATCTTATATCATTCCTGTTTATATAATTGAGAATATTTTAAAGGTGGAAATTTCCAAGTCATCCTTGTTCTGTCTTCTCAGTCTGTACTTTTTTTCTTCTTTCTATTTGAAGAAGAGGAACACCACTTCAGGGAAAACAATGCACTTAAAGGCTTCAGCATGTTGCATTGTGTGTTTGTTTATTTACCTGTATTTGTTTTTATTGTGAGGAACATGAAAATCCTCCTTTCTTCCTTTTTTCCAAGAAGAAATTAAAATTTGATGACTTAATGTCTGTAGGATTTGATGATCAATAGGTTGTGAATGTAGCTGGCTTGATGAGGACAGGTCAGCACACTGTATTAGCCCTAGTGTGACTAAAAACACTTTGCAGACCCAGTTTCTGCACTTGTGCCTGTTGGATCAGTAAGTGCTTTGAATGGTATAGAAGCCTTCCCTCCCTCCATGGACATATTCATGTCAAGTACACTGTATTCCCCTTATTCCTGCTCAGTATTCTACCAAACCCTCCTAAGAGCTATGAAATGGACCAGCTATTGTTGTTACCCTCACCTCCTTTTAGAGAGCTGCAGTTATATTTATAACCTAACATTTCATTTGACAGTACAGAAACTACAACATATCATGCTGTGCAGCATAGAATAATTCTCCTTCTGGGTTTCATTACCTGTGACCTGTAAGAGGTCTTAAAAATGGGCTCCAGGATATGAGTGAGTACAAGGGTTGCAATACAGTGGATGGCTTGTGTATAAGTAGATGTGGCCTTTCCTGAGGAACAATGTTCCTGTGCAACATCACTGCAGTCCAAGTGATACTAATAGGTAACCAGTGTATTTCCTTGCATGGAATGTGTCCATGTGTCCCTTTTTGAAAATTTTTCTTTCACTGCAACTGGTCTCAGCCCACTCAGCAGAATTGCCAATTTCCCACTGGGACAGCCTCATATTACCAGACTCAAATCCACTGCCTGAATATCTGAGACTAGCCATGCTCCATTCAGGATTGTTTCCAGTCGTTGCACCCCAGGCGCAGACCTCAGATAAATTTTTTTAACTATTGACGCAGACTTTAACCAATCGGCGTTGATCACCATATACCACATGGGGGGGGGGGGGGGGGGGGGGGGGGGGGGGGGGGGGGGGGGGGGGGGGGGGGGGGGGGGGGGGGGGGGGGGGGGGGGGGGGGGGGGCCCCCCCCCCCCCCCCCCCCCCCCCCCCCCCCCCCCCCCCCCCCCCCCCCCCCCCCATTGTGCTCCAAAACTACCATCACCACCATTCTTGGAACTACTCTAACATTATTGCACTTAGCCAACCCACTGCTCCCTGGTTGGTCCTGATTCAGAGTGACTGAGCAAACCTTAATGCAAACAGGATTTCCAGATTATAATCACATTAAAAACTGAAGGTGAAAGTAATACTGTGGGTCTTTTAACTGAACTCAGATCTGGTTGGCCTGATGAAACTTTGGGGATGTCAGCCATCGACCTGTCCAGAAGTAAAGTGAATCCATATTGTTACAGGCATACTTACAAACAAGGAGGTGGATTTTTGGATTTCTAAATGTCCTACCACAGAATTATAATATAACAATAGATAGATATAGAAATAAATAAATAAATAAAACAATTGATAAAGCAAACCAGGCTGGCCAAGCATGGAACAATAATGCTTTGTGAACATTTTGTAACAGAGTTGTTGTCTTTATAGACATACAAGAACTTTTCCCTAACGATAATAAAAGAAAATACTTAAATCAATTTAAAGCAAACTGTGTTCATAACTATAAAGAGATAAAGAGAAAAAGAGATGTGGGTGGGTCATCCCATTTAAAAACAAAGTTCAGCTAACCAACAGTTGCTTTGCTGTTAGGTCAACTATATTAACATTATAAAACGAGTGATGCCGGCTAATCCCTCCCATCGTTCCAATACAGACAATTTGATTTTCTACCTGTGATCTCTGGTATTGAAAATATGACAATACAAAAATACAGATAATTGCCCAAACCTAAAATATGCTATTTTGTGAAATTAATTAGATGTAAATGCTTTACAAAATTAGCTTTTGGAAATGCAAAAGCTACACTTCTGATGTTCTGTTAGGTGTGCTTATTAGTTTCATTAAGCCTTTGCCAATATCCTGCCAACAGCTTGCTGTTATCAGCAAATAACATACAGATGAGACAGTGACTTTCCTATGAGCAATATGAGCCTATTCTCTGTGTACTGCTGCCTCTGCTTAGAAATGACTGTGATAAAAAAGGAAGCCGACTGGAAATATTACTGACTATAATGAATGTAAATCGACCCACCACCAGTGGGAATGCGGTCTATGGAGAGGAAGACTCATTTCGTGTAAGACATGGGGTATTACAAGAGCAAGTCATCAAATTTCACAATCCACTTATATATTATTGTTTTTCAAAGGACAGATGGGCAATGAATCCAAGCAGCAGTGGTGGACACTCAGGAAAATAGGACTGACACACAAAAATGCATGTGCTTCGTGCAAGGCTTTCCTAATAGAGCATAAAACTGCTGAGGCATGAGTGACTTAGCATGAACTAGTGTGAATGCAGCACAATGGAGACCATTCAGTGTTGGCGTGGCCATGAGGAGCCGCGATGGAGAAAAAACACATTTAATAGCTTACATGTCATAGAGGTGAAAAAGTTACAAGCGACAATAAATCACCATCCTGATTCCAATGAGGCTCAAAGATGAGAGTCTGTCACCTGGCAGACACTTTTTTCAAATGAGGCCAGATCATACGAGAAATGTCATGAATGAACTGAAATACAAATTGAGGAAAAAGCAGCAGCAGATTGTCTGCGTCTTGTCTTATTTCATCTCCTGAAGCCCCCTATGTTATACCTAACATGCATTCAAGCAGAAAATAGATAAGTCGTCTCTCGACAGAGCAATGGTCAGCACTATTGGGCTTATCATGAAATGTCATCCTGGCTACAGCAGACAAGTTTATAATTAGATGTGGGACATCTGAGGTATTGTACCATCCATCTATTCATTTATCTTTTGTCCCTTACACAGTTCAGAGTTGGATAAGGGTTATGGTAGTTTATTCTGACAGTAAAAAAAAAAAAAAAAAAAAAAAAAAAAGGACTCCAATTAATGCTCCTTTACTTTATTGAATACTCTTTTGGTTATGTTTTCCAATTCATTGATTAATCTTTACAAATGTGGAGTCTGACCAAGAGTTTAAAATTCATGGACATTAAATTTAAAACAATGGAAAAGCAGCAAATCCTGATATGTATGAAATTGAAACATGTGAATGTAGATTACTTTTCCATATTAATAACACAATTCATTATGTAGTTTCATCAAAATCGATTGACTAATATTGTAACATTTCAAAATTATCTTGTTGATTAAATACACTCAACATTAGCAGCACAACATAAAATATAAATGTTCTCATACTGCAGTAACATTGACGAAGACAGAAGTGAATGTCAGAATGTTAATGAGTGTTGTGAATGCTGCAGGTACAAGAGCATTACGACTCGGCCCTTCGCCCTTCACTCAGTCTACTGAGTGGTCTGCGACAGATGATTCGACTCATCGACTTTCACCTGGGGAAGGAAGAGACATGCTGCTCTGCACACCCTCTTTTTCTCTCCACAGCTACCTCCCATGAAGGCCCCTGGCCAGCACAATAAAGTCCCCTGCAGAAAGTTGTAGGTTTATTTCCCAGTATATGTCAAAGTAGGCATCCATACTGGGTTTGTTCCCATCTCAAATGGCTCCTGTTGATGTACAAGAGAAGTAGCATGACTGAATTTTAGATCTAAGTTTAGGATCAATGAGCTACTTCACGGATAGTGAGTTCCCCCACCCAGTGGACAATGGGAAGTGATCGTTATACATATCGCATGTCAACAGCAGTCAATTATCCCTGTTCAGCGATTGAGCTTCACACATGACCAACTTGTGACCCTTTCTGGAGGCAATGCTGACCAATGCTGAGTTCACTAAGTCTTCATTTCCCAATGTGCACCATATCATACTGTCCAGGATAAAGCTTTATCTTTCTAACATCATAAGAAATCATTACGTGAATATGCAACCTGGTAATAGGCACACAGGAAAGGCCATCTATCAAATAATGATGCATCTATTTACAGCATCATGGTTTGATGAGATACATTAGGATATGTGATGATTGATCACACAGCATTATCACTGCGTAGTAGGTCACATTCATCGCCACAACGTCCACAATTGTTTGTTATATACCAAACTGGTGCTTTGTGTCATACCAGGTCTTCTATTGAGCTGTAATTTTTCAACAGATGTCAATTACGCTGGCTCTTATTATGCATTGTGGTGTTAATAAATTGCATTTCCCAAAGCATGAACATGCAATTTATTTGTGTTGAGCAAAGCCAAGAGCATGTGGTTGTGTTGTTGTGTGTGTCCATGTTGTGATAATGTTAAGATGTCTTTTAAACAGATTATGAAAAGGACAAGGAAGACACACCCATACCAGCACTTACAGCGAATTTTAGTTTGGTCTTGTCACACTTCTTATCAATGTAACAAAGAATGCCAGCTGAGAAAAAAATGAGGTTGACACCACACGGAAAAAAGGCAATAAAAAATGATTTTGAAAGTAAAACTGTTTCTGCCTGAGGGGTAACAATGAGTTTGTTTTCAATCAGGAGAAATCACGGCATTGTCCTGGACTTCCTTTCCGTATACCTCTCCATTCTTCTTGGTCAAACACACAGAAGGACTAGTCTGTTTCTGGAGGGCAAGAAATCCTATTACTTTTGAAACCACCTCAGTGGCACCAAATAATAGTCCAGCTGGGTGCTTGATTGCTCTGACAACTGGCACTGATACAGAGGCAACAAGTCATTCTACTGTAGGTGTTATTGAAAGTTTCCCTTGGGGTAAAAGAACATTTTTGTGTATTAGCTCATGCAATTCCTATGATGCATTTATGCTTATCGTGCCCAAGGCACAACTAGCATTTACATACTATGAGGCAACAATAGCTTGACTTTGATGTTTATAAACAACTCAGATTGAACATAAAAATGGTACAGTGTGTAACAATTTTTTTCTGCGATAGAATTGATAAGAAAAAAAAGTCTGCAGCAAAGTAAAGCAAATTTGTTGTTAAAAAAAAACAGAAATCAACAATGCATAATAGTCTGTAAGATAACCAGAGTCTGACAATGTTTCAATAAAGGCAAAACGTATCCGTCACTAAGTGATTTGATTGGTGCAAACTCCACCTGCATTGATCAAATTATAGACAAGTCAAATCACAGACCTGACACACAACTCAAATAGTTTTGACTGCATCCATCCATCTCTCTATTTCCTGTGGTTTTTCTCCCATTACTTCTGTATCTATTTCTCTGATTCCACTTTTCCCTCTGGCCTCCACTTTAAGATTGTCTCATCCCTTGTTCGACATTTGCTTTCCTGTCAACACAGGAGTGTACAAAGGGCAATCAATAAGTTTAGAGACGGCAACTGTTGCATGCAAAGGAAGGAAGGAGGAAGCTCCGTGCGTAAAGATACTAACCTTCTTCATTTGATCAACATCAGCAGTTGGACATGTTTTTGTGAGCAGTGGTACAGGCACATCTGCCATTTCACACAACATCACTTTCCAAGGCAGAAGAAGGCACATCAGGTCAGGAGCACAACCAGGTGGGGTTTCTTTCACATTCGTGTGGTTGTTCATTGTGAATTTTGTCCCGCAGGGTCAGACTGCCAACACAGAGATCGACTGTGAAGTTCTGCAGCATCTGTGGGAAAACACTCAAAAACGACCTACGCTGTGGCATGATAGCAGTTGGGTTCTCCAACATGACAACGCACCTGCTCACAGTGCGTTGAAAAGCTCTTCCGTAACACCAAAATCTTCACTCCCTCTGCTCCTGCTCACCTGATTTGGCTCTGCGACTTGATTCTGTTCCCCCAAAAATTTTACAAAATCTTATCCATGCTCTCTGCTCAAGTTTCAGGTCCATGTTCAAAAACGATGTCGATGTTGATAAAGCAACGCAACTTGGAAACAAAGGGAATAGCTTCCCCCTGCTCTGTGCGCATCCCGATGCTGTGTCCCATTCGCATGCAAAAGAAACAGTCTCAAAACCTTTTGATTGTCCCTAATTTTTTGTTGCGTCCAGCTCAGCCAGACTCTTTTGACAAAGTGAGCCTGCCCTTTCTAATGACTGCTTCACCACAAGGAGAGAAAAGATGAGAAGGGAAAAGGAATGGAGAGGAAGCACCTGTAAGTTTTATTATACTGGACAGTATGTTTGACAAACTGTGTGCAGTTGTTTCTATGCATGTCAGTATAAGTGATCTGGCTGAGAACAGAAAACCAAGTAGTACAGGCCCTTTGAGGGCCTCTATATACAGTGTTGAATCAGATAGAGATTGTAGTTTTTTCTGCCCTTTCCTAGTAACTCTCCCTTTCTTTCTCTGTCTCACACATGGAGACACTCCAGTGTTTCCCCTGTAGGCTTTCAACAAAAGAAATACAAGTGGAAACACTGCACTCCACAATGAGTACTAAGAATGGTGACTAAGCCACTTCTTTAGCATTCCCCTATCAGTGCTTTTCCTTGCACTCAGGTCCATTTACATATGGGGAAGGTGTGTCAAAACTACAGATTCTCAGGAACAGGGGGAGGTGGGAAGCTTCGGACTGCATCTGATTCATTCCATCTCATATCATAACATTGATCGAGAATCCAGATTGCCCCTAAGGAAGCCTTTCCTGCTCAATAGCATGTCTACTTCCATGTGAGTCTCCACAACATTTTGTCAATACTTTTCCAGTTCCTTCACTTTGTGAGAAGCTCTCTCGCTGCAGGCAATCTCAGTGAGGATCAATTAGGCGTCCGAACACAGAATGGCAACTGCCACATGCAGTGAATCCTGACAGGTCGGTTAAACAGCCTGTGTGGCTCGTGGTCTTATCGTGATGGAGCCCAGAAACAAGCTCGGTCCATTCATTTCCCCTTGGCTGGTTTTAATGATTTAGGAGCTTTGCACTGAATACTGTAAATTAACACATACAGACACACACACACACACACACTGAAATCTACAGCAGCTGGAAAATCATTTCCCCAATTAAACTATTGTTTGCTGAGTAAACATATCCCAGTGCACCAATGCCAAATAGTTCCTCCTCAGCATTGTTTGATATGCAAACTGGTCACCAATCTCTAATTTGCTACCACTGTAATTGTAAACATTAGCTGAGAGGAGTTTACATATGGTAACACTCCTGATCTACCCAGCTGCCACAATTCTTGTCAGGTTCATAATAAATTCGTATCCCTGCTTGGTGGTCTATAATGAAACCTAAAATACATTTCAGTGACTTTGCACCAATGTCTCTCGTTTGGTCTACCTTTGTATCATTTAACTGGAACACTCTTATCAGCAAATCCTAGTCATTCGACAAATTGTAGCCTCGGACCTCTGCCTAACAGCCAGCTACCGTTGGCTGGACACAGGCTGAGTAACATCCTAGGCTGTAAAATCTGCTCTGATCATCAAAGAGAATTTGGCTCTGCAGAAATCTGCAGGCATCGGGCCCCTAACCGAAGAGAGGTGTCCTGCCTCTCTCTCTCCAGGCAGAGTTCCTGTCAACAATCTTTGATTTCTACTCAAATATATTCACTTCAGCGCAGCTGATGAGCTGCACCTATGGATCAAAGAATAACACATAGTTGACCCAGGCTTTTCACAAGGCAGAATTAGTGGTCCTACTATACCGTTTTGCAAAGTGACTATACAAACAACATATTTATTTTCTATTGTAACATTTCTTCAATTGTCAACCACATTTCCGTGCATTAGTTGGAAGGTGTCAAATTCTGAACACATCCTCTGTTTTTCTATCGCTTTTCCCAGATTGTCTGTTCTTCTGCCATCATTTGACATATTCTGAGATCAGTAGATGGATGAAGAACTATAGCAGAAGTTTAATTGAATAAATATAATTTTCTTCTCACCATCTAAGGAAAGGCATGAACAACTCTACATATTGTTTGGAAAATCATATTTTAATCAGCTACAATCACTTCCAAAAGTGTCACTGGAGAATTACACTGTCAAATCACAGTGATCTTAGATGCGGGAATGCAACAAAATGAGGCAGTGGGTGAAGCATTTGCTGCTTCCATGGGCAGCACAGTTTTTTTTCTCATAATAAACGTCTTTTTCTGTTTCTTAATGCACAAGCAGAAATCTAGGCCTGGCCTGAGGTGTCTTGTAAATCAGGAATCAAAAGAGATTACATAATATAACTATAAAGCAGTAACACTACTTTTGGTTTTTCTTATTTGGTTATACCTCATGTTAGCCAGGAGCTAACTGCAAACTAATTCATCCACATCAGTGCCTGTATTAAAAGAGAAGAGAAGCTTGTATTTTTGCAAAAAGATTGTGTATTGCCAGATGCAGGGAAATCTCTTGCAAAGACCAAATGATAAAACCGCTAACTTCAAGTATATCAATCAGATTGACACCCCCGTGGACCTGAAGTTTTTTTTTTATTGTTTTAGCAACAACATTTTTCAAAACTACCTGTCCTCAGCAATCTGAAACCGCAAAGACCATTGTTAATATTTGACAGAGATAATGTATCGAGACGTTTTCGCTCAAAAGAAAGTGATGGGTTTTGGCTTCAGTCAAGGTCTCGTAGGGATGCCTCAAAGCAGAAAGGGGTCTCAGTCATTTTAATGGGACTCAGGTCTGTGGAAAGTATGACTAATGGGACAAAAGATGAACTACAGACAGAGGCCAGGGAAAGCCATACATCATGTGTCATTATGGATCTAAATAGGCTTTTGAATTCAAACAATGCAAAGTACAACCAATTTCAAGAAGAGGATTGATCAGGCATAGCATGAAAATGTATCCTCTGTTAATCTCCATATACCTTATCATGTGTGGATTTTACTGCATGCAAACTTTACATACATTTAACATGATAAATAATCCTTGAGTTGCTCAGTGTGAGAGTTACACGGCAGCAATAGTACAGATACAAATGCACAGAAGCTGGATCCAGGTCTTCCACATCACAGTGACTTATTGTTCCCCTGGGAAATAAAGTCTAATTGATAATTACAAAAAGAGCACACAGGACCAGGAATCGGCCCACGCGCTGTTTCACTGCGACATAAAGCATGCACAGCATGCTAAATATTTGTGCATATTGCAAAAGAAATGTCTAGTGTATCCGCTCAAATTACACTTCAATCGATGGCAGATGGAAAACAATATTGGCAAGATCTGCAAAACCATTATTGAGAGAGCACTTGAGGAAGATATGAATGCTGCATGGTAATAAGGAATTATTGTAGTGTGTGCTAAGAATAATGGGCTTTTCACACAATGGGTGAGTTTCCAGGTTCACTGATTTCTATTATTTGACATTCAATTGATGGCTCTTTTCTCGTGGCACTCTGCCGGCCACATCTTTTCAGTGATTGTTTGCAAGTGACCAGCTGCTTCACTTAAATGTGGCTGAAAGATCGCAGTGGTGGCACTGAAAAATTCAATTAACAGAATATCATCAGGATTTACACCAAGCATTCAACTACTGATCATACTACTGGAGATGCAAAGTGGCTTTAAAAGTACATATCCAAATGCAGCATTAAGAAAAATGTCACTCTCTGTTAATTGTTTAAGAAATGACTATGAATAATAATAAATTCAATACATTCACATCATAAGAGTGGAATTCAATATCCAACTATAACATATTCTTTATGTTCAAATTCACAAAAGATTGCTCTAATTAAGTCACACTGTATAAGTTACACCCATAAATAAATATGTGGCATCCACAGATCTTTCCCTCATCACACAATGAATGTAAACAAACATGACAGTCCTTCATTTATGAGCGATAAGACACAGTTTAAAAAAAAAAAAAAGTAGATGAAAACAGTAGGAAAAGACACAGAAGGAGAAGATGACTCATCACCACTAAAATCCTAACTCGTGTGTATTCATTTCAGCTTGTATATCATTTGACACACAAGCTATGAAGTCATGCTAAGCATACAGTGTTAACGGGTACTAAACTTTCTGACTGGTGAAGTCAGGAAATATCATTTAGGTAGAAGGTCTGCATTATCCTCTGAGCAAAAAAAATCTATCAATTCTCAATTGAAAAAGTACACGATTAAAACCAATTTATAGCCACAAGGAAACAAATGTACACCGACAGAGACACTATTTTATCAGCTTATCTAGTGTGTGTATGTTGGTAAGCAATTTCCTTCTTTTAAATCCAGCAGAAGCATAGTGATACTAACATCTGAACATCAATATTATTGACCATAACAGCAAACTGTCTTAATTGGTTCTTACACTTATCAGGTAAAATGTACATCAGGTTTTCGTGTACATTTAAGTAAGGTGGGAGCAGCTGTTGTGAGCTGTTAGAACTACATAGAACAACAAACCAAAAGCTACAGCATTTTAAAATTTCAGTTTTGTGGATTTTTGTGCTAAATGAAAATAAAAAGGGGTTCTTGTTAAAATTGCATTGCATTTTGAAGTCTCTGCTACCAGCAGCACCAACTATCAGCAGGTAACAGCTTAACCTGTAATAAATATTCCAATACTGCAGGTGGTCCAACTGTTCCACATTTTCCTGCTACTTTGTACTCAAACAGAGCACTGGGACTTCAGAATGCACAATTCACAGACAGATGGTCGATGCAGTTATAAGCAGTCTAAGACTTGGTCCTATAGATGCTTTCCTAAAGGGCCTTTGCTTTTCTGTAGGGAGACTGCAACTATCGGATTAACTGTACTATTTATATTTCTGGTGTATATTTGTAGAATGTTTATTCATTTTTCTTGGTGCTGTTGCATTATAAGCATATCATGCTCTGAGTATTAATGCTCTATGGTCAGAAGAAAGTTGACATAGTTGCAGTAATGTGATGGTGTTGTATGTAGAAGTGAGTGAGGGGACACTCGTGTGAATAAGGATTCATGTATGTATCAATCAATGTATATATCATATATATATATATATATAAATGAATATATGTGTATATATATTATATATATGATATAATATATGATATAATAAATATATATATTGTATATATATTGTATATATTATATATAACATATATATATAATGTATATAATATATATATATATATCTTTTGTATCAATTTAATGACTGCAGTATATTTTTCCACTTTGAGCCCTCAGTTCAGCTCAAGATCAACTAAATTATTTCTAGCTACTTGTGATATGCAGTATGCTGCTTATCTATTTATTACTATATTATTTATTTATGATTCTTTCTGGGGTATTAGTTTAAAAGAATATTTTTTGTTGTTGTTGTTTCTCAACTTGTGCACACTGGTGCAGTGGTCAGCGCTGCCAGCTTAGAATGAGAAGGGTGGGTTCAAAACTGGTGGTCAGCTGGAGCCTTTCTGTGTGGAGTTTGAATATTCTCTTTTTACCTGTTTTTTTTTTTTTTTTTTTTTTCCAGAAAATACTCCCTCCAGCAGTCCAAAGACATGTTTGTAAGATCAATTGGTGATTCTAAATTGGCTGTAGGTGTTAATATGAGTGTGAGTGGATGTCTATCTTTCCGTGCTAGCTCTGTGATGGACTGTCGACCTGTCCAGTTGTACAATGCCTTCACCCAAAGTAAACTGGGATAGACTTTCGTGTCCCTGTATCGGGTAATGCTGTAGATAATAGATGGATAGATTAATATCTTTGACTTTCAATTTTTACCAGACCCCTCCATTTTCCCACAAAAAAAGTAAAGAAAAAACAAAACTCTGCAAATAGTATCACAACTTTTTAGTAAAGATTTTTGATTGAAAACTCAGTGGAATCCTGGAGGAATTTTATTACTGACAAAAGCAGTACTGCAATTAACAAAAGTCATTCATCTTTTTAACCCAAATTTTCTACAAATATAATAGAGTACCTCAGATTTAAAAATAAATCTTAAAAAAATTAAAAAGTAATTAACAAAATCTGTGATTTTGCAATAAATTAATATTTTAATGCCAAAATGGGGGAAATAATCTCAAAATGGCTCATCTCAGTCTTTCCTTTCAAGTGCGGGTGGTCAGTGTAGTTTCGAATGAACTGCTAGGAACTCTCCAACGTTCTCCTTTGAAGGTGACAGCTGTGTGCGTTTTAAACCTGAGCTCTCCTTTGCTCTCTGACTGACTGTCTGCGACACTTACAAGAAGATTTCTCATGAAAGAAAATGGCATCATCTCTACGGGCTTTCTAAGCCCTTGAATAATCATTTCCACTGAGTTAGATATGTCAGTGGTGCAGACATCCCACTGAGTTGAAAAAGAGGGTAAAAGCCCATTGGGTGCCATGCATCGAGGTGAGGACAGAGACAGGGATGTGGTGAGGCAACTTCAACCAACTATGTCACATTCACCTGGAAACAGGTCTCTAACGTATGTGCCTGGGGCTGCTGTGAGAGTCAGCATCAAGACTACAAAAGGCCCTGTGACGGGTCCGGTGTGGCTGTGATGAGAGCGCAGAGGTGGCCTGGAGCGCTACCATGAGACAAAATTGATTAATCCATGCTGGGAAAGTCAAACACGGGAGTTGCTATGGAATAGCATGTCTCGAAAGCCGGCTAGTGATGACAGGTGGGCAGGTCAATGTAGGAGTTATATGCCCCAGACATCAGAGAAAAAAGCACAAGCTGCAGAGAGTGACATGAAAAAAAAAAGGAGAGGAGTAAATTTGTGGGTTAGACAGCCACATGAGTCACCTGGTGTCACGTCCTCAGCTCACTGGCTGTCTAACCCACAAATTTGCTCCTGAAAATAAGAGTGGGACAGAAAGAGATAAGGAAATGCAGAGCTAATATAGACAACAATGCAAATGTGTTGTTGAGAAACTGACTATGGAGCAAAAAAAACGAAATAAAAAGACAGGAAGAAATTGTGCAAAGGTGGACTAAGAATCAAAAAAATGTTGTCAATCTAAAAAGAATGACATTATCAAATCAATGAATTGGTAAAATATCATTCAAGTACGGTGTCTTAACAAAAGCTCTTAGTCTATATTGCAATTAAAATGAATATCAATGTCGCATTTGACTGAGATAACACTGAAAATGCCGAACCTACCTCCACCTGCCAAAATTCAGGTTACATTTTTGTAAGTAGTTTCAATTGATGTTTCTCATGTCTGAAAAGACTGCAGACACAAGGTCCAACATTTTGTACCTTAACTGAAAATGTACCTGTTTGAATTTATTTCTTAAATTAAATGAAAACCCTACACTTAAACCAAATAAAACACTGAAGCTGACCGGATGATTTTCCTCACAGTTCCCACACTATCTTGCTTAAAAGAAAATAAATTCTCGCCCCATGTTAGCAGTCCACACAGTGATAGTTCGGGATGAGACTAAAGGGGACAGTTCTAAAGACCTCTCCACCAGACCCAAGAATCATGCCACATATTGGACACAGATAGCATGCTTGTGCTTCTGTATGCTGCTGTAGCGAAAAAATTTCCCCTCGGGGATTAATAAAGTAAATACCTACCTACCTATGATCTGGTTCTCCATCGCACTTTTCTGCTCATTTTTGGCACTACGTGCAGAAAATGAATGCCACATCAAGATAGCTTCTTGAACCATCTATTTGATTCTGTTGACTTGGCAATCCTGATTAGCAAAACCCAACTAGAAATAATAACATATCTCACACTTATTCACACTCACTGTTCTCTTTCAATAGGCTGTACTGCAACATTTCTTCTCAGAATGTATGCACATACATCTAATATTATTGAGTTTAAGAAACTGATGCTGAAAGTCTCTCACTCTAGTTTTTTTTCTTCCCAGCAAACCTTTTGTCAGCCTCAAATTGATATTGTGTGGGTGGCAACAGCAGTGTACTAGCTGATGGCCTGTATTTTTCTTTCACACTTCAAGGGCTTACATCAAGATGAGCATCGCTCGGGAGACAGACAATAGAAACTAAAGGATATGGCTCCGAGCACAAACAGCAGGCTGCATATGTTTCAGTTAGTTTGAAATTCACTTTTCAAAATATACAAAAAGTGAAAGAAAAAAATATATTTACATAATTCTCATTATGAAATACTGTTTTTCTTGAATTTGTAACTTTTTATGTAAAAGCAAAGCTTTCTTATTGCGAAACACCTTCAACAAATTGCTGCAATTAGGCTTTTGAAATGAAATTTGATTATGTGGAATTAAAGCTGCACCTAGAAAAAATTTTTTTCTCAAAATAGAAATGTATAATCAATATAAAAAATGGTTAACTGCACAGTGAGATGAGTACGTTTTGTGTGCCTCACATGTGTCTATAAAATATTTACAAATCATAAGTTACAGGTGAAGTGACAGATATTTAATGGAATAATGTGATAGCACATTTAACTTTACATGTGTGGTTTTTGATCACAGCACAGACACGGGACAGATTACTCTTCCACAAATGATAAGCTATCATTGCTGCAGTGATTCTCTGCAGGGGCTTCAGGGCATTCGCTCCACAGAGATATTACAGGGAGACGTAGAGCCAAGAAGCAAAGACAACGCATCGACAGAAAAGAAAATGGAATTGGAATGAAAACAATCATGTTTATAAAACACTCTAAGTATGTGGAGAGCGCTTCAATTCAATTTCATGGATCATTTCAAAATGATGGTTAAAAATAATATCTTAATATTAGCCATGATGAAAACAAGCATTTTTCTAACCAAAATAATTTGGGCTAACAAGTCTAATACATCCACCGCCCAGTAAATCTATTAAATAAATAAACATTTAACATTTCAGTTTCGAAGACAAATTATAATTTTAATATGATCTTAAAATCTAAACAATTGGGTTATTCGTTAAATGATATAGCACAGCAACATATTGAAAACTATGTTAATGATCATCACTTTTGTCCATTCAAAGTATGCAAATATAGGTCTATATTTATAAATAAATACAGAATCTAGCTTCCATATTGTTATGGTGTGCAAAATTACTACACATCAGCTACTATTGGATATTTATTGAACAATAAGGAAATATAAAATAAATTACAAAAAAAATAAATTAAAAAAAAACTCTTATCTACAAACATAAGAAATACAATTTGTTGAAAAGGTTGAGGATTATCTTTACTATTTTGTAACAGCTAACCAAAGTTTAGGATCGTCACATAAACGACAAAATATCAAAGTTCAACAGCCTGGCTCTTAAGTGAGTGAAGGCAACTCTAATGGCATCATAATTTCACTTGACTTGGAAAACAGAAACGTGAAAATAAATCCCTTGAAAGTAGTGAAATATATTTATTTATTTTGAGCCAATTTAGAAATCATTGGATTTTAAGTCAAATTTCTGAAGAGTTTTGCGAGAGCTCAAGAATATTTTCTGGATTGTAGTGACTTGGTTTGGCTGGAGTTTTAAGAGTAGCTGGGGGTGAACCCCAACTGCCTGACTGGTTTTTAAGTTTTGTTGAGAGAAGACAGCGATGTGTCAGCTTTTTTCTCAGCTGTCTTCAATATCAGAGATGCTGCGCACTCACAGTTCACACACAATTCTCCCCTCTCTCCTTCCCTTTTCTCCCCAGCAGGATTTTCTTTTACACAATCTCCATCTCCTTGTGGTACTGCACTATATTTTGGGAACTTTTTGAGTGTTCAAAAACACTGAAGTGGATGCTGGTAGCAAGCTATGAATTATGATAAATAGCTGTAAAATCAGCTATGATTCTGGTCATTTTAAAAGCCTTCTTGTACACCCTAGAAAGGGCTACAGAGGCTATTTAACTGGTACCTGAAAATGTCAGAACTGTGAGACCAACAAGCCCAGTAGCATCCAGTATTTAAATGTCACTCACTCTGTTAACGATTTTCATTTGCCTCCTATTAAATGTAACCTGTAGTGTTGCATGACTACATCATTGTTTTATTTGCATAATCATGACAGTAGCTACACTGGACAGGTTTATATGTAATACTCATGCACTTGCAAGCTTGACATGACACATCCAACAAAATCCCAGCAGTTTGACAGCAAATTATTGCTGCGCTGAAGCATCAGCTCCCCAGTCAATGATTTCTTCAGTTTTAGCAATATCTTCTCTTTAATTTTACACATGTATTTCCTCTAAATGCTTATTATTGAACAAATATTTTGGGATCATGAAACTAAAAGCAAATTCCAGCAATAGACTGCTTCTTTTAGTTCCATTTTGTTATAATGTAAGCTTCAAGAGGTAATAAATTGACATTTTAATTTCAGTCTATCATTCTCATCTCAAAGTCTTGTTTCTGTGCAATACTACAAAGAACCACTCCAATATTAGTATGCATTACATTTCAAATGTCATTCAAAGAGCAATAATCTGCACAAAGATGGAGCCAATACTCCATAAATAATTACCCTATTATGATTAAACTGTCAAAAAGGATCTAAAAAAAAAAAGTTAGTAAAACAGATACAATTTCCAAAACGGCAAAGTTAACGCATGTTGCGTCATTAAGGGTATTTACTTTGTAGGTTGGACATTTGAAGACAAGTTTTGGAGTGGTTACTTGCTTAAAGTGTGGGGGTGAAATCTGGTCAACACTGTGGACTGTGGAGGATCATAAAGCAGCAGAAGCCAATATGGGCTGTAAAACTAGTGTGGAGTTCAATTTGAATAAAAAACACTGAATGTGTGTTGGGTTGATTGTTGTTAGCTGACAGACCCAAAACAAGAGTTGTGTTGGATAAGCTTAAATTATTCAGAAAAATTAAATGTTAATTTTTGGAAAAGACACTTTTTCCTCATCTCGCAACCTGGGTTGAATTGAGCTGAACTGATTTTTTTTCAAATATTTTATTTACTTAAAGTTTTTGTTCAATTAATCTTCCACTGTTAAATCATTGATGTTTTTCTGGATTTCTCACTTGCTGCTCATTTTTGTAATTGCTATTTTTCCAACTACATCTGCCACTGCAGGCCCGATCATTAACAAATGTTGGGCATCTCTTTCATATTTCCCCTCCTGAGGTTTCTTCTAATTCCCCCCCCCCCCCCTCATGTGTCCTCAGGTATTAGGTTGTTTTTTTTAGGTCGATATGGATTTTGTTACTTTGATCTGTTTGCAGTTTCTATTAACTGCACCTTTTTTTGCTCTCTTGAGACATCCATGCATGTCTACTCCTTTCAGATGCCAAGTCAAACCCGTCGAGCTCTTTCATACCACGACTCCCTCCTGGTGACCTTGGGCTCATTTTGCAGGTGTTTATTCTTGTGTTTTTCTGGCACATTTACATTGTCACATCTGTGCTCCCCCGCTGTGTTTGTTTTAATATTCGCACTGTTTTTGGATTAAAAGACACCTCTCAGTGTTTGTGCGTTTTCTTTTTTTTCTGCTTTTTGATATTTGCACAGTTTATGGGTTTGGAGCACGTTCGCCTAAATATTTGTTTGTTCTTGATTGTCCTTGGGGGATGTGGTAAGATGCTGACATGCTGCTGGCTGTCACCCAGATTAAAGGCATTGCTTCATCGTGGTTGCACACAGACTTTGTTGGTTTAGTGCAGCAGAATACTTGCTAATAATATTATTATAAATATTTCAATTAAAATGCAACCTCTACTGCAGGGCTATTCAACTTCAATAGCAAGAGGGACTCAGGGAAATCATGTGGTGCTCGAGGGCCACACAGAATATTTTGCCAATTATTGGCTTAAAATAAATTTGCAGTATAATGTTAATGGCTATATTAGTAAATTGAATAAACTAGTCACGTGTATCCTTTTTCTTTCACTCTCATGGTATCAATTTCAAACAGCAAATTGGAAGATGAACAACAGTGTGGGCCTGTTTCTGATGCAATCAGTTACATTGCCAAGCAGGCATAAGGTGCTTTTAGCAGCGCCATATCAACATTTCTTAAAAGTAAAAACAATTAAACAGTTTCCAGACTGACAGTAAATTGGCCTGTTTGAATCATTCCAAAATGTATCTTTATCATCACATTATCCCTAAGACAGCATTACATACCATAACCTGGTTATTTACCGCAATAAAACTATCACACATCTCACTACTGTCTTTTGAGCCTGTTCGAGTCTGAGAGACTTCAACATGGTTTTGTTTACAAGTAATGAGGGAATCCTTGAGACAGTCGTGGAACTTTTCTTAGTCATGGAACAACGCGCCCTTGTTTTTATACTATTCATAAGAGAAAAGCTAGACTCACATGTGTAAAGGGATCCAAACATTGTCATGATTAGGTCTTTTGTGAAAATTGTTAGTTTTGGCTTGAGGGCAGAAAACTTCTCAACCAAATAAGCAACAACGTTTTCCCGCCCCGGCACTTCAGGGGTCCAAAAATGTCACACAGAAAGTTGAGTTATTAGAATAAAAAGTTCGTTCAACGTGTGCTCCAAGAGGTTAGTTGCCCGTTTGTATTTACCCATGCGAAGAAAAGACACAACATCCTGGTGGAGTTCACAGAAAGGGTCCAGAACCTTTCCTGAGCCAAGCCATTTGACATCGTTATGGATGAGTTAGTCAGTGTGTTCTGCAAATGTTTCAGCAAGCAGCAGACGGAAAAGGCGATGTTGTAGGCTGGAGTTTGATCCAATGACATTTTTTTCAATCATCACTGAGCTGTGCACACAATACTGATTGATGAATCTCAACAAGACAATCTTTTCAAAATTCACTTTTCCTGTTGTGTGTCCCTCCAGTGGAATAAGCCCAAGAAGTTCTTCCTAAAAGGACACTCCATTAAAAACCTGGCAACCCCTGAATGTTTCTTCTCCTTTCCTTGAGCCCTCAGGAAAATGCCAGAAATCGGAATCGGACTGGAAAACCATGCTTATTGATCACCTGGTCCGCTGTAAGATGTAAAACTGTAACATTGCTGTCTCTTTACTTGAGGCACATTCAATAATTGTGTCGGGAGCAGTGTGTAGGAATAAGTGGCATCACGCAGTTAACCTCACACTTCCCTTCCAAACATGTGTGGGAATATATGATGGCCACAACCGTTCTTTGTTTCATGTGATTACACAGTTATGCAAATATAATTCTTAATATTTTATTCCATTTCTGCAAATAAACCCCTTTACAGGTCATTTAATATGTAGTTCCTGCTTTATCATCTTGTCTAATTTTGTTTTATTAGGTAGGGGGTTATAGAGGCATCAGGCTTGAAGAGTCCATGCCTTAAATGAGAGTCCTGCAGCATTGCTGCTTCCCTTTCTCTGTACATTCACGGCAGGGTATTCCTAGGTATAGACAACAGTGTTTAAATAAGACATGAGAACATGTTTATTTCTTCACATAAGGTGAGTACCTGTATATTACGAGGACAGCCCAGCTGTCTTGTGTTTATTTTCAATTGGTCTGGGTTTTCCCACCGTATTTGCATCGTGGCCTCAAGACTGAAGAGGAGATTATTTGAAGATTTTCTTTACACTCCTTATATGTTTTCCATGCTTTAGTAATTGATTTGGAGTGCATTATCAAGAGCAGTCTCTTCTGCTAAATTCTACAATCATTTGTTCTTATAAATCATCCAGAAACCAAGTTTTTTTCCTGAAACAAAAATCTTAATAAAATTAAGACCAATGATTCTAGGTAAAACAATAAATAAAAATCTAGCAAGTGTTCCTAAAACAGTTAGTATTTTTTAAATAGTTATAATCTGGAGTGATACTGAGTGATAGTGGTCAGTTAATCAGTCAATCACTTCGATCCAGACACATCTCAATAAATATTTGATAGATTGCCATAAAAGGTTGATATTTCTGTTCTGGAAAACTACTGGATAGTTTGGCAGGAGCTCTGGTACAGTTATCCATGGTGCTCAAAGGATGAATCTTTACGCAATTTAATGACTTAACACAAAGACCTCATCAAAAATCTACAACATTTTCTTTTTAAGAATTGTGAATATTATTGTCATTATGGTCACTGTTTACTGCTTAAGAATAATGATGAATTGTCTTCCAGGAGGGTAATTGACCGCAGGCCAAAAAGAAAGCAGCACCTCCTCTAAGCACTATTAAAGAAAATGTGTTAATCACTCCTGTTTAAGAGAGAGCTGATGAGGAGTATGTTCCCACAAGGCTAATGCATCTCATTTAGTGAAATGGCATTTTACGGGGGCCTGACAATATAGTGGTGAAAGGAGAGAACCTGCGGCAATAGGATTGACACTCATCGAAACAGATAAACTGCAGCCCAGCAGTTTACAATCAAAAGAGGCTACTATTTAATGTAGAGCAGTCCTCACAAATAGTTGATTCAGTCTATGTCAGAGATCTGCAAATTGCCCCATTCACCTCTTTTTTAATCAAAAAGGTCCAATGTCTTGGATGAAAATATTTAATCTATACAAATATGTGATGGCAGTGTTAGATGACTGCTTTACTTATCAGAGGTGACGATGGCAAACAAAAGAGGCCTTGAACGTCAGGGCACAAGAGTGTTGCCATTTCTCTCTATTGCTCCGAGTCTTTCTGGAAGCCAAAAGGGCAAAGAAGCTGTTCAAATCACTGTCAACCAAAACGTTGCTCAAAACAGCTCTTCCACGGTGAGTGGGCTTTCAGAGACAAAAGTCATTATTATTTGATCATTGACAGTATTTTGGTATTTTTGGGGCTAAAAGAAGGTAAAATTATATAAGTATTGTGATTGAAGCACAAATACACTAAAAGCTTATGGTTGCAATTTAGTCACACATGTATTTGAAGTGCTGCATGCTGGATTTTCAATTGTACATCTCAATAATGTGCATACATTATTTAGGCCCTTCATTACACGTCTATTTTGTATTCACTCCCCCGTGGCTGAGTTGTGATCAGGAACAAATTGTTCTGAAAATGTTATATAATGGTCACATGATTGCATTAAGTGCAAATTAAAATAAGGTCACAGTCAACTTGATTCCACTTGCAGCTCCAATAAGTGCAATAACTCAAGTGTTACCTATTTAGAAAAATTCAAGTGCCAGTTAACAAAATCAGGACAGCAAAAAACTAGTAAATCCACAGAGATTGAACAGCCAAAAGGAATTTAGGTTTATGCTTTTTTCAAAACAATATAACTAATGAAGAAATGTAGGACACGGGTGCAACACCGAGTCAATCTTTATAATAAGATAGACAGTAGCCACATGTGGTTCATAGTTCACATGCAGCACCACAGGCTATAGAAACGACACCTAAACAACAGAGAAATTAAGATGCCTTTATTAAATGTTAATGCTGGTGCGAGCACGGTGGTCTATGGGGAGTTATTCACAATTCTGACAGAAGGTTTTTGATGAAAAAAATGTGACTCCCTACTTTGAAAGATACAATTTTCTCGAGAGCAACAAACTCAACATTATGTGACACAATACCTGAACCAACCGACAGAGAAAGGTGCAGCAGTTAATATTAGCTGTTAATCTCACTTACATGGGCTCAAATTAGGGTTAATACTATTTTTACCTTCTAAAGTGTTGCTGACAAATAATTTGTAGTTGTAGTTTTTAGTTGTAATTCATTCTTTATAATGACAGGGTCAAAATTGGTACTTGTAACGTCAACAGCAAACACTGAGAAATTTAAGCGCTGAGATTTACATGGAGTTTTATGTCTTTGCAAAGATGTTGAAAAAAGCACTTCTATTATCACAATGCCTGAACTCACCACTGATATGTGTTTACAGATGTTATTCAGTTCTGTCTTTACTTTACAAAACTACACCTTTTATTTACAAGTTAATACCATTCTGTCCTTTTGCTTTACAGTTAAAGGATTTAAACATTTTCTCAGAATTTCATGAATCCACAAAATGAGAAGTTTCGGTTAACACAATTGAACCAGTCCAGACGAGAGCCGCAACAAAGGATAAGTTCTAAATATCAATTAATCTGTTAGATATTCACTTCTTGGTTTTATGCTGTTATGAGTCATTTAACAGATATGAGGTCAGATGATGGTAAAAACTGAATGCATGATAACGAAGACAAGCAGTAAATGATTTTATTTTGAACGAGCTTAAACTAGCTCATGTTTGTCATTTTTGTTTAATTAATTACTTTCATTGTACATCCATCATTTAAACTGTCAATTATTTCAGTCCTACTATTGACTACTTTAACCAGCTTCCTATGGATACAAATTTGATTTGCAGTTACTTGAATTATAAATCAAAATAACAAATAATAAAATAGAAACTTCATTTTAAACTGAAGTATTAAACAGAAAACAGTTCCACAACTTTAAGGCTTCACCGGAGAAAATAAATTAGATCAAACTGTATAGGACATATCTAACCATTCATTGGAAGGGCTACAACCTTTATCAGTATCATCTTAAGGCAAACTTTATATTAAAGGTTTGAACTGTTAGATAAAATAACAAAAATATCTTATATACATGATGGTGATCTTTGCTTTGTTTACTGTCGTAAACTTTAGTCCACAAATACTGTTACAACAACTTGTAATATCTACTGCCACTGCTAAAATGGAATTATAGTGAAAGCAGTGTTATAGTTCATACGTTTTGTTTTAAATTTGGTGAAAGCATGTGTAATTGGTGTCCTGCGGGCTCCAAGCGGCAACTTTGTTCTTCCTTAGAGAGCACAGAGGTGAGCTTATTTTAAAGTTCGCAGTCAGGAAACACTCCATCTTTTTACACAGCAAGAAGTTTAGTCACGTGGCGCAATACATTTTTTTTAAATTTACACTGCACTTCCTTCATCTGCATTATCTGTTTATATATTTTGAGCCGAATTAAATTGATCGCTTAGATCAATAAATTATCAACCAATTAATGATAATAATAATTAAGCAATTAACAATTATTCACTTACATCCCTACACCCTTCTAAAGCACGTGACCAGACAGTAATGCCGTAATTCTGTTCTCGCTGAATCTCAAACACCAATATAAATGGCTTGAAATTATGATGTCAATATAACCCTGTTCAGATTACCAGCCTAAATCTGTTTTTTTTGTCATATCCAGATTGATTTTTGAAAGTCTGGAGAGCAGAAAACCACATGAAGTGCGTTTTTTGCAATCTGGATCCAAACCACATTTGGTGGTTTGAAATGCGATTTAATCAGGTTTCTACAGATGCGTTTGAGTCCGCACGTTCTGCTGGCTCAGATTTCTTGGTTCACTCACAACAGGACACATGGTGACAATGTCATTTTGACGCAGACTGAATGAGCAGAACTTATATTAGCACTAGCAGAGCGCTATCAAAAAGTGTAGATTTTGGCGCTGTGGCGGACGACGAATACAGTTCACAAAAAGAAGCCGAAATAAGCTGTCTGCTGCCACTTCTGTGCCGGCAGCGTCCGTCCGTGGTGGAAAGCTGCGTCACCAGTGGAGCTGCTCGTATGTAGGTACCACAGCAACTCATGCAGATAGTCCTACAGATCTGATTTGAGAAAACAATTCTGATTTGCCTGCAGTCTGAACAAAGCCTAAATACATCTCTAGTAGTTTTGTCCAAATGCACAACAAAATACTTTGAGATTTTAAACTTATAGGAGATACGTGATTTTGACCGTTCGTCTCTTCTACAGAATTTGCAAAGAAAGCTTAAAAGAGAGCTGAAATCCTTCATCCAGCCTCAAATTTCATGTGGTAGTTAGAGAAGCTGAGTGCAAGCTAATCAAACCATCTTCATTTGAAGAGCATCCTGACTCTGGCAAAGCTTTAATCCATGGCTTGTTCTGAACATTATCTAATAATTGGCACATTCCCCTGGTGAGAATGGGTCTGCAATCTCTCTCCTCACCATGACAGTGTAATGCATTGCTATGCACATTCCACGTGGCTTTGAACTTATCTTTACTCCTCCCCAAACTAAATTCTGAGTTGCCTCCCACCTCACTCTGAATGGAAATGTGGTACATCACATTACTTCAACCCCACTGCTTATTACTTCAGGCTATGTACAGTAACGTTAAAGATTAATTTCATGGTCAGCTATTTAAATTATGTTTACCCTGAAATAACACAGTCAAAAGGGGATCATTATCATATAAATTGTAGCATAGTTCTCACTAAGTATATGTTTCATTTTAATTCAAAACTACGTTGCACATTTCCTCTCATGGACCTAATTGTAAAGTATCAAACATGTACGCGGTGAACTACCACACTCTGGTTGCACAGACAACCCGAGCTCAGAGGCAGTGAAGACAGACATGTGTCTCTTGAACTCCTTATGTCACACACTGGCCTGCAATACATGCCAGCAGACTGGCAGATGGGCAGCTCTGCACACTGGGTTTTCAGGTGAGTGGGGAAACAGTAGACGCAGCAGGTTATACAGAGCAATGTTTGGAGGCAGCGAGAGGTAAACATCAGCCTTTTTCCCTGCTTAGTAAACTAACAGCTCCGAGCATCAACACTGCCTCAATAGACTATGTTTGAGACCTGCTGATTGCAGGAAGCACCACGGGCTCTTTTCAGTGGATAATATTTTTGCTCCTTGATTACTTTTGCTTTGAGCCTTCAGACGTTTTTAAGCATCACACACACGCACACACTGTAAATGAAAACTTAGAGGTGAAAATCCCCTCAAAGTATATTATTGTAAGTAAATATGAAAATTCAATATTTCTACTGAGAGGAAGGAAAGAGCTTGTTCATGGTTGAACACGCGACTGTCAGGGTTCCTGTTTGCTCCTCTGTTTTGTCCCCAATCACCTCTCCTCATGTTTTCTGTCTTTCCCCTGTCTGTTTGTTATTGTGTCCCCGTGTGTTCTGTGTCCTCCTCTCCCTGCCTCCTGTCACCTCCCATGGCCACACCCCTCACCGGTCTCAGCAGCTGCCACCACTCTCCCCAATCACCACCTGCAGGTGGCTCATTTCCCTAATCACCTCCCCTGACTATATGTACTCTGTCCCTGCAGTCATCGGGTGTCGGTCCATACTGCGAATTCCTGCTAGTCACTGCCAGTGACTGGCAGTCACCCGTCCGTCTGCTCCCGCTCCAGTACCCTGTTTCTGCTTCCAGTCCGTGCGATCAGTCAGTGCTCCCAATCTCAGCTGATTGCCAAAGCTAAGCAGGGTCAGGCCTGGTTAGTACTTGGATGGGAGACCACCTGGGAGTACCAGGTGCTGCATAGCTACCAGTCGGAGCCACCAGTCAGAGCTGCCCGGTCACTCCAGTACCAAAGTCTGTTGCCGCTTGCTGTGGAGGACCTGGGGATTCCTCCGGTAAGAGTCAGTGGAGTTTCCCTCAGGACTCAGACATTGACTTTAGGTACCGGCCTTTGTTGAACAATAAAGACTGTTTTTGAACTATATCTGTGTGCCTGCGTTTGGGTCCAGAAACCCCTCACCTCATAACAGCGACACTGTTGCCATGTTCCAAATGTCGTACTTTTGTACTAACACTCAATATTTTGAAGGCATAAGTGCTTTCACATTCACAAGTATGGAAACGAGCAGTTACGAGTACCTGGATGATGCACTTAAAATGGTCCATAAAATGAGTGTGAAACTCTGGACGCTTTCTGTACTCAGTGGTTGCCATCTTGGCTACGAAGAAAAAAGGGAGACAACACTAATGTAAAGAATTTCAAATTAAGGTGTTTGAGGAAGCTGCAGCCTTTGCAGAACACGGCAAAGACATGTTTATTTTTCACTAAGTACCGCCATTCTGCTGTTGGACAGAAGCAATCAGTGTGTTTAGTTTTTGTGTGAAACTGAGGGCACAAAAACCCATTCAAAGTAATTAAAGGCAACAAATACGTTGGCGTTCACGTTCTCCGGTTATTTGCGGCTGTCGAAATTCAAATACTGCACAAGTAAGAGTACTAATATGAAAGAGTTGTATATTTGAGTGCACGAGGGGCCATTGCCTGCGTGTGCCTTGCGTTCAAATAATGCCTCACATGTGCTGTTCTTCATCTGGAAAATAGACACCACACCAATTTTTCCCACATGCCGCGTAAGGTTCCCAGCATAAATGGATGGGGGGAAAAACATTTTTTAGCACTTAGGCCATTATTATCGAAGATATTTTGACAAATCAGTAAGAAAGCACACGTGTAATTAACAAAAATGAATGATGACTGAAATCCATTTTACTGCTTCAGTGTCAGTGTTCGAGTTTTTTTGTCTGCTGATTAAATCTCATTGCTTGTAATGTATAATTTGTAACAAGTTAAAGGTAAATCATTGATGTCTCTACTTCAAAAACGGGCTACGTAGCCATCAAAACCACCCCACAATTCAAACTCCCTTCAGGGAAAAATATGAGACCGTACCTCAACTCATCGGGCCACTTGGTTTTACTTTCACAGTTAACCTAATTTAGCTCCCAACCGGCCAGATCTGGTCCAAACCTAACAAATAACTTGAGGATATAATCAATCTGAATGTCACCAGTATTGCGTCGTTTCACTGATGCGGGGATTGGCTTCTCATGATAAAGAGAAGTCCAAATCAACCTGAGGGAGTCAAGGAGCCCAGAAGACATCAGTTAACCTGAGATAAGGCTTCTCCTCCACGTGCCCACTTATAGCATCCCCCATTGCCCTGGCACATCTTGCCTCTGAATCAAACACTGCAGTTTTTTATTAATAGCCTGTCAGCAGAGTTAACATTTATTTCATGTGTATTCATCTGAAAAGGTTTTACAAATGGCCTGGTGCTTGTAAACCTGCTTTTGAGAAATTGCCCGTTTTTTTACCCCTCTCCTCATGAATTTCAATGACTAACTGAATGTATGGCTATGTGTCTGCTAGATGCTGTTGTCTGCCTTAGGGTAAAAATGAAAAACTGCTTTATTTAGAGTGCTCAGAAATATCACAGCATGTGGTAGTTTGTGAAAAACTGAGGGAATATCATGGGATGTTGTGATGGTCGATCAGCGCTGAGAAGGAAATGCTTATTAAACCACAGCTAAAATTGAAGATTATTAAAAGAGCATCAATGAGTAATGAAGAAATATCTGAAGAAATATGCTTTAAAATAGTAATATTGAATTAGAAAGCAGATATGTATTGTTGACACCACCAGAGAAAAGAAAACTGAGGCAGCACTGGTGCCAGGATAAAAGAGGCTATCAAGAGTTATCTAGTGGTGATCTCCCAAAACTTAAGTGAAACAGACAGCCTCTCTACAGAATTCATGGTGCCCTATTATTTCATTTTGTGAATACCATGTGTTCTCAGGGCATTGGCACTTCCAGAGAGAAACCTGGTGTGCTGACACAAATTGATTACGGGAGCGAGGAGACAATCTATTTCTTCCTCTAAACTGATAGCAAAGCAGGACAGGATGACAAAACTGGGCTGTTCATAGACAAAGAAAGAGAAAGAGAGTGACAAATAATGAAGTGGGAAATTAGTCTTGAGAGAAACAATGCTGAGCAAAGTTTTCCAACAACTTCCCATTTTCAAAGGCAAACATGCCAATGAAATTGTTTTGCATTGCAGATCCGCTCGGTGATAGTGCCGGACCCGACAAAATTCCAATCTTAAACACATTCCCACACTTTTCTGTTTAAAAAACTGCTGGCACAAAACAATGTGAGTCAATGCAATGAGTTAATTAACTTTGAGAAAAAGCCTCTTTTTGTCTTTATTAACCACATTTTTATTGGTTTACCTTTTTCTCCCTATTTAATATTTATCATGGAGGAGACATTTGTTGACATTGCATAACACATCAATTCACATGTGCACAATAAATATACATTTTCATAGTGGAATAGAATAGAGATATAAAAGAGAATAAGATCAATGGTGTAAATAATATATAACAACATTTTATACTCTAGTGCAGCAACATTGGGTTACTTCCAAATAAATAAATATCAACCAACTGAAACTTATAAATCATTTTTCTATTTAAACCTCCTATAATCCTAAATGTAATTTAACCCACTTTATTTCCATCTGTAATTTTTTTTTTTTTTTTTTTTTAATGGCTCGGTTAAGCAAGAGAAGAAACTGTTGCTATACCTGAACAAAGAGTTATACTACTTTGTGCCTTATTACTTCAGCAGAGCTTCTATTGACATTTTTTGAAGGCATATATTTTGCAAAAATGTAAAGCTCCTGTGAATATTGCAGAGATTGTTTGAATTTGCATTAATTTTGCAATTACAAGATCGCAAATTCTCAGAGGGACTAAATTAAAGCCCATAGTTAAATTATAAATGGTCAAACCTTGAATCTCACACAATCAGACCAAAATGTCTGCATTACTTTAAACGCACCCTAAGTAGCAAGGATGCTAACGTTGGCATAAACCTGGCAGTCCAACCCAGAGCACCAGTGTCGATTGTCACAACCACCTCTCTATCCCTCTTCTATAAAAAAAAAAAAAAAAAAAAAAAAAAGATGTGACAGCCTTCAGGGCTACATGTACGTAATATAGTTTGTACAAGGTATTTCTAAACTCATTTTTGGAGTTAAAGTGAATAAACATATAAATCTCCTCAAATAGGTAAAGAGCAACACTGGACCATAGAGAACCATGCAAGTTCAACAACACAAACACGGCTGGTTAAATTGAGGGTAAACAGTCTGATCATTTCATACTTCTGTTCATTGACCCTGACCCACAGCCCATGTCTCCCTTAACTGATAGTATAGAGGCAATTTTATGAACTCCAAGAAAATATCATACGGTTATGTATTCTTTAAAGCCTTATACGCAATGGCATAAATCAAAATTATGAGACATATACATCATACGGTTAGTTTATGTTAAATAATCAAGGTCATTACATGTGTTTTTGAGTGTGCATTTTTCTCTCTGCCTGACTTGAAGCTTCGGAGCCCCAAAAGCTTTCAGTGTGGATGAATGCTAAATGTTTATGCAGGGATCAAAGCACTGCCAGTTCAAAACAGCAGCCTGAAAGACGCCTTTGACATCACTGTCAAAAGCAATTTCTAAATTAATGTCAAAAGAGAATTAAAATCTCCTCAATGCATCACTTCACTGGTTTCAGAGCTAACCGGCTTTTGGAGCTGTACAGACGACACTTATCTCCACTCTCCATACTCTACGTATATGACAGCGTAGGTAAAGCTGCAGAGCCAATACATTTGTCCTTCAGTACATGACACCTTAGCCTTACTAATGAGCCATTTAACATCACTGTGAAGGGAACAGCAGTTAAACGAAAGGCCCCTTGTGGATTTGGTAAGAGCGTGTCAAGACTGGAAGAGACAGTAATACTTCACATTGACAGGAGGAAGAATGAATAATGACAAGTTTTGCAGTTCTTTCCGCATACGGCTAACCGCTGGACTACTTCCCATGCCCAATCTCTCCCTGGAGGGGTAGTACAACCTGTGCACCATGTCACAAGCCCAAATCAAACCTCTGGAATCAGGACTCATCATGTGCTTCACATTGTCTTAACACTGTTGAATGGCGACAATATACATGATTCATTTATTATCTGACTTGCTGTGAAGCCAACACACAAGCCTGTTTCTGAAGAATATTTTACACTTTAATCGACACTGGATATTTAAACACACTCAGCACAGCACATTTCGTCTTCCTACACGAGCTATTTTTAAACATTCCCCCAAGATGCACCTGGAGGTTTATGACCCAGAGCATCAGTTCTTATGGGTATCTGCATTAAAGCTTATTGTATTCATGAGCTGGAGGAGGTATTACTCTCCAAAGGGACTCAAGTCTGTGATCAACAGAAACAGTCTGTCAGTCAGTGTCAATGTGAGCTGAGAACTCTGGGACACTGTTAGGTCTCCGTTACAACACTTACGCTTAGGCTCCCAACCAATTGCCTTCGGAGTACCACAGATGGTCACGTACATTGAAAGTCAGACATCATTTCATTTTTGACAGCTTCATGCAACAGGTTAGTTTTCAGGTTTGAGAGGAAAAAAAAAAAGAATATTCAAATTATATCCGAAATATTTCTCTCTGACACAGTTACTGCTGAAAAGTTAGAGGGGGGGGGGACATTTAAAACTACTGTTACAATGTAAATGGATTGTTTAAAACAGCGTTGTAAAAAACAGTAAAAAGACATAAAACATGTTGACTACAAGAATCAACTTTTCATTGATGTTCACGTCATATATCCCTGATCTTGATGTGCCCCGTTGTTACGAGATAATCAACATTATTCACTTAATCTGTGAGTGGTCATGACGTTCAGTGTATTGTTGTCTGGTTTGCAGACGTACAGATTGAAACTGTGTTGGAGTGACCGAGTTGCCATTATCCATTTTCTCATAATTGTTTCCACAGTCATCAACCTGCCCCCCTCACCAACACTGCTGCTCATCTGTTGTCTGTCCTGATCTGCATGTAAAGCGCTTCAGCTTTTATGTTACTATACATACAGTATATCTACTACTACTGATATGGCGGAAAAATATTTTCAGTCTTATGAACAATTTACAACATATTATTTTTCAACATAAATGTTAAACAAATATAGATTTCTTCTTAAAGCTACATGCTTTTCCCCGCTAATTAAAGCTACATGTGCAAGAAAAGGACCCCTAAACAAGGCTGCTATCCTTTTCTAAACAAAATACATTATTAAAAAAAAATCACGAGGAGCAGTTGTGCAAAAGAAACAATTAACACACAATCAGGGTGACACTACTAATACTAACTCAAATTTTCAAGTGACAATCCATGAATAAAAATAATAATTAAGCTTACTTTTGTCCGTACAGTGATAATCAAATGTCTAATTTCCGGTAATAAGGCCGTGAACATGAGGAAGATAATAACAATAAAATACTGCAAGCGTGATGTCAGAATTAACCTCTAGCTTAACTGCCTGGAAAACCTAGTCACATGGTCAATTCATTAGCCACAACCCAATGTTTTATTTGCATGGCTTACTTGTCCTCTTCACTACAGTCACCACTTAAAGGGGAAGAAATTAAAGACCATTGCCAGTCAAGTGTGATTAATACGTTGGACATCATGGCCTTCCCCTAACTACTCGTAATTTATGTCGTACTCCCTTTTGTAAAATGCAAAGAAGTAAGACAGCCCAAAAAGAAATTAAGGAAGAAGGAGGTCTGGCAGTGGCGAAACTGACAGCCCGGCATGCAAATGTGCCCATCGATCTTACTGGGAAACACTGAGTGTGCTTTATCTCATCCAGAAGGAGCTGTTCATCTCAGCCGGACAGCCGTTTAGACGCATTAGACCTAAAAAGCAGGGCTCTAAATTGGATAGCGATTGTGAAACTGTACAAATGCTCTGGGTTTGCTCACCTCAGATAGCCTTAGATAGAGCATGTCAGTGTGGCCTGGTCCTGAGCTGCACGGTTGGTTGAGCTTCAGTTCAAGCCACATAGGCCCATTTGCTTTAACAGAGTGTATTTTAAAGGATATGTAACTGTTTATATGTGGGTGGATGGGTGAGTGTACTTTGGTGAGACCATGATCAAAATAATAACTACAGCTCTTTCACTCTTCAGTGCTTTTGGGTGCTCAGTGGAAAGCAGGTTAGTGGCAAAAAGCATATTGGCAAAAATGACTAAACAAATTACACTCATCGGTTTATAGAGCGGAGGCTGAAACTCAAGCAGATTGCATCAAATATGCTTGAAATATGAAGCCTTGGGTTGTGTACCAAGGTTTGTGATCAACTATTCTTCAATGCACCTTTCATCTGTTAAATACACACAAGGATTACACAAATACACATGCACAGATGGTCACGAGCATATGTACAAATACAGATACTTTCTGTTTGCAAACTCTAACAAATTTATCAGAGAGTAGCAGTAAATGCACAGATGTGCTCACTAAGCTTGAGCATCACTCAGGGCTCAGTTCTCAGTGATTTTTCCATCCAAGAAAGTCACCTGGCTATCTTTCTTCAAACACATAGAAAATAGGCAGAAAATGTATATGTATTTACATACGAATTAATTTAATAAAAATCGAAAGAAAAATTTGATTTTAATTATCTGGATGGAGAAGTAATCTGTAAATTCATTTGTGGGCCTACTGCTGACTTTCTTGGCCAGTTTTGCAGTTGACTACGACATGATGAACTATGAAATGCCTCTCAAAAATGGTTCCAGGTTGTTTAAATTTGTTTTTACATTTTTATGCATGTTTAAATGTATCTTTGCAAATGGTAACTATCGTATGGAAAGAAAAAAACAAACTGCAACGGCACTCAAGTAATTCCCCCCCAAAAAACTGTCAGTACTTTTGTCTTACCGTGAATAAAAGAGAGACGTCAGATGAAGCCTTAGTCACTTCTGTCAGCATCCCAGCTCAACCTCCGTGTTTGTCTGTACACATAAGGAAGAAAAGAAGACAGACGTGAAGAGACAACAGTGCCACAGCGCAGCCAAAAACAGCTCTGGGAAAGCTTCTGCGCAGCCTCTCTGATGTGTTTACTGGAGCTTCATCAAGAGATTCTGCAAACAGTTGCAGTCCTTGCAGCACAGCAGCCTGAGACACCCTCCCTGCTTGACATCGTAAGAGGAAAAAAAGAAGAAAAAAAAAAAAAAACTCTAGAAAAGGCCACTGTAGAAAGGGCGAAGTCAGGGAACAAGGTTGGACAGCAAGAGAGGCAGTTTTAAAAGGTCTGAGCTGTTGGAACAAGTCCGCAGGGCTGTTTGAACAAGCTGTAAGATTCCTGGTAAGGTACCACAAGGCACTGTGAGCACCAGACAGCACGAACAAAGTAGCATACTGTCGCATTAAAACATTACAAAATAAGCAAGCAAGACTGCTTGTTTAAGCCATACCTACCAACCTGATGAGTTAAAACACTCAGCTATGGCCTGATTCTCCCCTCTGCGTGTTCATAACAGGGACACATAAAAGTCCCGTTTTACATCCTTGTTATCAAACGCTACATGAGCATGTACTTACTCCTTTATAAACTATGAATAGCTTGATGCATATTTTGGCAGAAGGATGCACTGGATGATTAGTGAGAATGTCCTGTACTTATGTCACATTGATTTTTATAGTCTTTCAAACACACTTAAATCGAAGAGCAGGTTATGAGATGCTAAAGTGAGATTGCACTGATTTACAGATGTTTGGCAGCACAGCATACACACAATGTAAAACAAGTTTCAGTAAAGTGTTGGCAACATAATGACAGTGGCACTTTACTGCCGTACTGATTTGTACTTGTTGTACCGTGATGTCCTCTAAATGCATCTCAACAGGCAAAAGATAGTCCTCGTAGCATCCAGTCTGCCCACCGTCCAACATGAAAGGAAGAGAAAGAAGTGTTTTTGAACTTTTTGTTACGATGAATGAGACCGTAAGCTCAACAATGGCTGAAACTCTTTGCACATAAGAAGCATGTTATTGCTGTTAATGCGAACGGTGGCTAGGTAGCTAACCTTATAACATTTGGCCAGGGATTTGCTGGCCATCGGTCAGAAATCCTGGAGGGCCGTGGGAATAAAAGAATCAACAACATTTTTACCATCCCCGTTTCTTTACCGACCCTCTCTCTGTGTGCGCTTGTCATTGTCAATATGTGTCAATACGTTAAGTTAGCTTGTTTGCTGATACTCTGTCAAGACCAGTTAGAATAACTTAATGTAACGAGATCAACCAGCTCATAATCAAACCATCTACCAAACTGAGGCAATTTATGTGGCAGACAAACCAGGCATACTGAGCTGGTTTGGATAATTCAAAACTTTCTTTTCTTACTTTACTGAAATCAATGACAGCACAAACTGTATTCAAACAAACTATTCAAATAGCATCAATACATGGTTATGCTGTGGCTGTTTTCTTGCTAAAAAAAAAAAAAAAAAAAACAGAGATAAGCAAGTTATATTTTAAACTACAGGCTTAAACTACTAACTAACGGACGGACAAGAGTAAACAAAATCTGAGCAAACTGCCGAATTTCTGAGAGCTCGACTGAGAGCAGACTGGGCACCACAATGTCTCACTATCGCCTCCAAATGAATAAAGTGGTATGACAAGACAGGACTACACACTGCATCTTTTTAAATTAACTGATAAAAATGGTATGTTTGGGGGGAAAAAAAGACAAAGTAATGAACTATCCTGAGCAACTGAGAGAAGTCCTGCATTGAGAATTCATGGTTTATCTTTTTACTTTCCCCTTTGCCCCTATGAGAAACAATAAGAATAGCAAAACACAAGGATGTGCTTACACAAAGCATTGGTATTTTCTGTGGTTAAAGTGAAGGCAGAAAAGCAATTAGACTTTGTAATTTTAAAACTATAAAAAAAAACATTTAGTATGAAGCGCATAATGAAGGCGTCTGACTTCTTATTGGAGGATTTCACCATTAAATATCACAAAAAAATTAATTCATAAGAAAAAAAAAGTACAAATACACTTTTGCTGAAACATTTGAATAAATAATAATCAGCATCTAAATGCTAATTGCAGCCTATTATTCTGTCACTGAAGTCCTGTAAAACTCAATTTGACCAAGTTAATAGAGCAATATCTGTGCAGAATAATAACCACAGAAGGACCAGGAAACGGTCTATTTGGAATGAGATAGATAACAAAATGGATAACTTATGCAATTCTCTGATCATAATTTGCTCATTTATTTTTGCTTTTTCTCTGAATCATACTCCTAATTTCACCATGAGATCAGCTGTTTATCAAGAAGTGCATAATTATGTGCTAAAGCAGCAGACTGTGTTAAATAATTTGTATGTGGGCAAAAGTGTCATGTTATCTACTCTGCACTAGAGCAGATGCCACTGTGCTTCAGGCCCATGTCAAGAGAGAAAAGTGAACACCTAAGCTTCATTTACCAAATGGAAAGCTTTAGAGAGAAACACAGCCTCTGTCCTGCTTCTCTTCCCTCAGCTCAAATAAATCAGCATCATTTTCACTGACAACTGGACAGACTCCAGTTTCAAAAAGGCATTTCAGCATGCCAATCCAGGGACACATAAAACAAAGCCCTGAACATATTCCTGTCTTGATGGTTCACCTCTATTCATATTGGCCAAGTGTTAAACTGCTTTTGTTGTGGGAGCCTATAACTTCAGAATACACCCGGCGGTGTATAATGCAATTTATTTGCACACCATAAACTAATGTAGTCCTTTATTTCTGCCCCCTCTCTTCTGATAAGCTCAAATGGCTGGAAACTGGGATTAAATGCTTATGTAAATGGACCGCATCTACAAATACATGGATCCGTCACAACATTAAATCCACTGGTCTAGTATTGTGCTCAATAAAGAAGGTGTCCTGTCGTTTTAGGCATCAAGGTGTTAGCAGCAGATATTTTTTTTTTAAGCAGTCCCTGCAAGACACTTGCAATCACAATTTTAATGTGAATTCAAGCACTCTCTATAGTGTTTGTGGATGCTTGCATTTTTGCAAAATTCCCACAAAAAATGTCCTGAACAGCTCTGCTGAAAAATATTATGGCTTAAAGCCGTGAATTTCACTTTCCAAACTGGGGTGGGGCGGGGAATTTCCCCCTTAAATACTTATAGGGGGGATTTATACACTTTGGGGCGACACTTACTTGTGAGCTTAACTACAGGCCTTACTCATCCTACTCCTACCTTTGATTTTATTTCATTGTACTTCACCAACTAAAGTTCTCTAAACTATATACATTTCTGTAATCTGTTGTCTTTCTTCTTCATTAGTGGTCATCTTTTTTTAGCTGCCTCAGTGTTGTTATTCTTTATGTGTAATAAGTCACTTCCTGTTACTTAAGTCTGTGGACTCATCCAGCAGTAAGAAACACAGCATCCTCCTGGAGACTACCTGAAATAGCTTGATGCATATCTGACAGACCTTTCCCATAGCTTCCGTAATTTAATGTGTCCGTGTTCTGCTTTTTGAAAGAAGGGCAATCCATATCTGTCATGAATTTAACCAGAAGACCAAATTTATAATTGGCTTTTTAGTTTTCTGCTATAAAGTAGGTGGCGTTGAGAAGCCCCTTCGTTTCCTCCTCACGCTGCAACTGAGCAACTTCAATAGCGTTAGCCATCGCATTCTTTGCACAATCTGCCTCACGTTTCCTTTTAAAGGCTGCTGTTCAAGAAACACCATCTAAGTAGCGACTTAAAGTTGACTTTTTGTAACGTAGGCTGGTGAACGGCGCAGCACCACACATTTTACAACAGCTCATTTGACTGTTTAGTTGGAGCCACGGAGCCTGAAACTTATCTATGGACTGCTGCTTCTGAGTAACCTGCCAGTTACTTGTCTGAGTATCCATAGGATTAACTTTAACATCACTGACACTGTTGCTTGCGCTGACACTAGTTCTTTTGGGTTCCTTTTTTTTTTGTCTGAGCGGGTTCCACTTTAGATGGTTTAGCTTTACGTTTTAGCCGGTGATCCATGTTGGCATGTTTTCAAGTTTACATGACTGAAACGTGTGTGTATATGCTAGCCAGAAATACTGCAACAGCAGAGGGTGCTCATAGCCTTGTAGGGAGGGACACACAGCATGGTGAGTCAGGTCGGTCGGAAGTCGTCCCGTCTGATACAGCGTTCCAGGCAGCTGCCCCCCATTCTGCACTTTAAATTAGCTGAACCTAATGTGGCATTGCTGCAGATGTGTGCGGGAATTTCCTGCATAATAAATGCTAAATTTGCAGGAATCAATTAAATTATGCTCTATACCCGCAATCTCGCAGCAAAATTCTGGCCCTGATAAAGTAGTCTTTTTAAACAAAACCTAAATAATTCATAAAAAATCAGCAAGGCTGTGCGCCTCTTGTCAGGAACACAAACTTCATGCGCCGGAGGATACCGTAACAAGCTAAAAAAAAACAGAAGTGACAGGGTTTGTGGGAAATGTGGTCTTCTTGTTAAAATGAGGAATACTGTATGTTATATTAGTTTTAAACTAATTTAAACTTTGACAGAATTTGAACACAAATTACACCAAAAGTTTGAGAAAATCCACCAAAATCCACCATTTTTGATTGCAACAATAAATTTAAAAAAAAACTCCTGGAGGGACTGCTTAAACCCTGGACGTTGTCAGGGTGGGTCTATACAAATTGGACTTGCAAATCCCACAGATGCTCATTCAGACTGAGATCTGGGGAATTTCAGCAGCTGGGTCAACAGCATGAACTCTTTATGTTCCTGCAACTATTACTGAATTCTTGCAGTGTGGCAGGAGGGTATTAACCTGCTGAAAGAGGCCACCGCCATCAGGGAATACTGCTGCCATGAAGGGGTGTGTGATCTGAAACAATATTCAGATCCATGGGATTAGCATGGGCACTCTCTGACCGGACTGCAGCAACACACCAAGCTGTCATGCACTGTGTTCTGACTTCTTTCGATCCTAACCAGTACTCAGATTTTTTTTTGCCACTTGTGCTACAGTAGCTCTGCTGTGGGATTGAACCACACGTGCCAGTGTTGGACCATGTCGTAGGTACTAACCACTGAATACTTGGAAAAAGACCTGCCGTTTTGACTATTCTCTGACCCAGTTGTCTAGACGTCACAGTTTAACGTTTTTAAAGTCGCTCGTATGACTAGACTTGCCCGTTTTTCCTGCTGCCAACAACACATCAACTTCAAGAACTGACTGTTCTCTTGTTGGCTAATGTATCCCACTCCTTGATTGATGCCATTGTAATGAGATAGCCAATGGTATTCACTCCATCTGTCAGTGGTTAAATGTGCCTGATTAAACTCGTATACACATATTCACTGAACAAGTGTAATACAAATACAGTTGCAAAGTAATTCAACCCCCTTAACCTGCAAAACACTTCATGATGTGAATGAAACGTAATGAAAACATGCCAACGAAGGTCTTGGTTAACAGTCAAAGAAGGTTTGATAATGCATACTCGAGCAGTCTATTAAAAGTAAAAGATAAATAACATTTGAAATTATTCAACCCGTAATAAGATCTTTTGACCTTCTAGAAAGGTTTCATGTAGTTGATCACAAACGTCTTAGACATCTGGGAGTCTGCCAGGGCTTTCTCTGAATCCCACCACAGATTTTCAGTTTAAATCTAATCCGGAGAGATGGCCGCAAAAGGACATTTCCTGAACAATTCCTGAATCAAGTTTTGGTTGACTATGTTTACGATTGTTGTCTTGCTTCAAAGTCTAGTGATAACAGAACTTATACAGCAAATCGTTGTATTTAAATGAGGGGTTTGTGTGTGTTAAAGGGATTCCAGCAAGGGAAAACAGAGCGACTGCAAAAGGAAAAGGAAATCTGATCCCACTGAAATTAAGAAATACAAATATAACAACAGCAAAACGCTATACAAGAGATTATCAGCAAGAAAGTCAATACTGTGGGAAAAACAAAAAGGGAAAAAAAGGCTTAATAGTAAAAAGTCGGCAAAAAAAGAGGAGGGATGGTGGATGAGATCCTATAACAAATTATCATTATTCATACTTGTCTTTTTAAACTGGGACATGTTGAAGCAGTGCTCTTTTTAAGGAAAAGAAAAAACACATTGTGAGGCAATTAATTCAGTGTACAGTGAACCCTCGTTTTTCGCGGGGGTTACGTTCCAAATAGAAACCGTGATAGGCGAAATCCGTGAAGTAGTAACCTTTATTTTACAATTGAAATAGATAGAACTGGACATTAAATATATCTACGTTACATATAGTCGTAATGTGATTTCAATGCACGATGCAAATCCGTGAAGCAGCGAGACCGTGAAAGGTGAACCGCGTTATAGCGAGGGTTCACTGTATTGCGAATATTTGTATCAGAGTGGTTCCTATCCAGTCAGCACAGAGACTTCACAGAAGGTTTAAGGTCACAGCCTTTTTATTATGTGTAAAATATGCCAACAAGAGCTGCACTCAATTCAAACACAGATTATCATTAAACTATTAAACCCATACCACACACAGTGATAATATACCGTCCTCACTTCCCCCGGTTCTGACCTGCAACTTTGCAACTCTGCTGACAATTCACCAAAGTGCACAAGAGGTCAAAAGCATTTGTTAACTGAAGCCTGTTTTCACCTTCAATGGGGCATAATGATGAGTGAAACTATTCACCAGATGGATGCCACTGTCAGCTATCTGTGTTCATCTTTGTTGAAAAACCGAAAAGTTCAAAAGTATTAAAGAAGCAATTCTACATACCTCAAATACCATGTGCATATAATTGTTTGTGTTTATTGCCTTTTTCAAAGATATATAAAAAATTAAAAAAAATCATGAACATTTTTGTGTCCATAGACTGAAGTGAACAGCTGGAGAAAAAAATAAAAACACAGTTTTTCAATGTAATCTGGCCCATTCTTCTTTTCAATGTACAGCACAGTGCAGACACACTGATCACACAACAGTGTTACGCCCCTGAAAACGGGGAGAAATAATCACACAGGAGTGACGTGGTGATGTTTCCTCAATGAACGCATTTACTGGAAGGAGGAGAACACCCTGAATTCCCCGGGTTTGCAGGCGAAGACAAAAGCAATCGATCTCGGGATAGCTGATCAGGCTACTTAGCGGATGATTGACAAAACAATAATGAATGAATTTTGAACACAAAAATAGATTAAATAAACAATGAATAAATCACTCAATATTTCAACGTATTTATGAATATGAATGGACTCTTTTTAAAATGATAACAGGTCATCAATATTTATAATTATCACAACAGCACATTAAGGACTTAACAATCAACTGATTGCCAGCACTGCACCTTCAAAATGGACTACTTAATGAACTAAAAAAAAAAAAAAATTAAGTTACAACTGCATCTCTGATTTGTAAATCTCAAGTAAAGAGGAAGAATGTGTGCAGATACCATAAAGTGAAGGATTTAATGTCTTCACAAAAGAGAGTCAATGAGAAGGAGACAACAACTGTCAAGATATCATGATGCATCAAAGCCTGCTTACTTACTCAATGGGCTTTTACAGTTTATCAGAGTTCCTTTCAATGGCTAATGCAGCTCAGTCTCAAAGTTATTGCTGATTGTCAGTAACTTTTGACAAGGCCTATTACACAGACGGATGGCTGTTTTCACTGGAAAAACAGATGCCAGACACACTGAGCCGTGTCAAGTGTCAAGTGTCCCTCACCAGCAAACCTCTGATAAAAAAAAAAACAAAAAAAAAACACTTCAAGCAACTCATATCTGATGAGGTGCATGCTTTTCAGCAGAAACCGGCATGTCACAAAGTGCTGTTACCTAATCACAGCACTGATGATCTCTAATGTAAAACAATAAGTGGTGGAATGCTGCAGTGCAATGCTGTCCAAACCATAATGGGGAGCATCTTAAGAGACATTCAAGGAGCAAGGCTCAACAACTTTACAGCTTTTTCACAATCGCTGATTTTTCCAGAAATCTGCAGAGCTAAGATCTAAAATATCAATTCATAGTCTAACAAATTGCCCTCAAGACCACACAACGGTATGTTACTGATGAAACCAGAAGGGTACAACAAGGTGAGAACTAAAGTATTTTTCGGTTCACTGCAAGATTCATAGGTGCTAGGTCATTTAGACATGGCTTTCAAAATAGAGGTGCCGATTGGACATTTTATAAACCATCAAAATGGGCAGAACTTGGCCCCGATAGTGACCGATGACTGCGAAACATCACCGTTTTGCATGGAGACGTGCAAGTCAGCGTGAGATCATTTATATTTAAATGAAAGATAACTTTATACAAGAGATTTATTTGTAAATTATGAGCCTGATAAGGTTGTTCATTAAAGTGTGGCATTATTAATTAGGATTTTATGAGATTGGGAGAGAGGAGGGAGCAATGGCTCAGTTACATTTATTTTTTTCAATGCAGACTACATCAGAGATTTTTTTTTTTCACTAAGCAATTCTCCACGATAAAAAAAGAAGATGTCAACAGATTATTCTGGTGACACGATCAGAAAATGTGGGAGAAACTTTAGCGAATGTGGCACTTTAGGCTGATGTTACTTTTTCTTTTGAGGTTTTAAAGAATTCTCAAACCTTCTGTAAAAGGTGCAAACTGCCACCTGCTGTATTGGAGTGTGTAGTTTTATGGCATTAGATCATCTAAACACTTTGCAAAAGTTTCCAGGGGAAGTAAAGCACGTCATGCATGACCACACAGCAAACGCAGACAGAAGGGGTAATTCACATTTTAAGATTATTACGGTAGCTTCTTTGATGCTAATTGAGTTGCGTCGCCTCAATTATATAGGGTTTATGCATTTTTTAGATTTTCCTTGGTAATGATGTGGTAAAGTCCTGCTGACACTCTTGTCAGACTGCCAAGCAACCAGCTCTGCAGATGAACAGCTGACAAACCATAAAACCAAAAATGAAGACGAGGCAGAAACATATCCAGATACAGTCAGGACTAGACTCAAGAATCTATATTTGTGTTTATGGACTCCCACAGAGAGAAAATACCATCATCAGACAGCTGCATAATCAGTGATCGATATCTTAGTATGCAAGATCCCCTTCTCTGAGGGTTGAGGGGATAAGTAAAACCTTTTCATAAATCTCTGAACTGTTGGGCAGGATTTAGTCCGACGGTGCATTTAGTGACTGATGTTAGCCTAAGCATAAAAGTGCATTATCAAAAGGGATAAATTTAGTATTATCTTCAGGCAAACTCCTTCAGCTATTAAAAATTAATAGTGCCTCATTATGCAGTGCAAAGTTAGTATCTGGAGCAATAGAAATGTGCAGTTATATCCATGGTAATATAATAATCATCAGCTTAGTTAATGGACCTGTGCCAGTGTGCAATAAATGCAGTGAAACTGTAGAGTGGAAAATGACGCGAATCATAAGCTGAATTACGATTTCCTGTTGAATCCTGCTTTCTAAATACAATTACCAGTCTTTCCAATACTGTAATGGTTTTATTGCTCCAAATCTTTGCTGATGACATTGCAGTCGCACACAAAAACTCAAGCCTTTGCAAAATCTGATTAGAGCCGGCTTTGGTGAGAGTGAGCGAGCAAAGGGAAAAAGGCAGGGTTTCTAAATCACTCACTTTTCTCTCCTCTGGCGCGCTGCCAGGATGTGGGATCCACAGTATAATGTCAAAGACGGGGCACAGGCAGGCAGGTGAGGCCAAGTTGTTGCTGAGTGATCGGGACTCGACAGGGGAGATGAGGGTTGCTTTGATCTAGAAATACACAGAGAAATGAACTAAAAAACATGCTTTCTTCTTCATGTACATTACAATCATTATATGCACAAACAAGTTAGAGCACCGAGCATTCAAGATTTAAGCAGATTTACACAAAAAAACCTTCACTTGACTTTTTTTTTTTTACTTTTCAAGTAATCATGCATGCACTGATAAACAATCTCTTCATTTTTATTTTGTTAAATCACTGGTTATTTATAGCGCCCATCCACTTCTATGGATCTTATAAGGATGCTTTAGGAAGGTAAGTGTCGAGAGGATACTGCTGGATGGCTGGCTAAAGAGTTGATTTTGAAGAAAATTGATTTTGTCTGGACGTAATAAAAAAAAAAAAAAAAAAGATGTTCGTGGACTCAGCCATTAGATGGTATGTTGTGGGTTGTTTCAGATTCACTCTAGCATTGGCTCGGCCGTAATGTAATTAGAGGTTTGAAACGGAGATGAAAGACAAAAAGCTAGAGAGGCAGTGAGACAAAGAAAAGTGGCATGAGGACGAGATGAGAGGTTGACAGAGTGGGTTGAGGGTTAGGAGAATGACAGACCGGCTGCCAAGATTGGAAGATGAGGGAGTGTGACAGATGTGGTAAACAGCCCTATAGATGGCTCAATACCAGCCTGCCAGGAAGTACTGTAATCAGATGCATTTGATTAGAAGTACATCCAAGATTCAGGATATTTATTCAGAGAGACAGGTAAGTTGAACTGGAGTTCAAACAACAGTCACACTCAAACATTGGCAGGATAAAAAAATTGTTTTTAAAGTTTCTACTGGCTAACTGTGTAACATTCCCTAGAAGAAATAAAACCACTACAGACAACAAGCCAACACTTACTAATCGTTACATTGTCTGAGGTCTTGTAGACATGATGGGATTTCTATTTGCAATGAGGTGACAACCAGATTCATTCATTCGTCAACATTATCATTTGATAAATAGTTTATTGTAAATAAGTCTATCATCACACACACATTCACTTCTTCTGCTGGGTAGAGACGTGCCAATACTGATGCTTCAGTACCAAGTCGATGCCAAAACTCTTGTGGCGAAAGTCCAAAGGTACCTTAGATGCTGTGGGTACTGGTGATACTGCACAATAACAACCACGTGCGGAAAGATCGTACCAAGTAGAGGTGCAGCAACAAAAAGCAACAACCCCCCCCCTCTCCCAAAAAAAAAAAAAAACCACAGAAATACACAGACCAGAAGGCGGGTATGGAGACATTCTGCATTTTAGTCGGATGATCCGAGACAAGTTAGACAACCAAAAGCCAGAATGCAAATGGTGTCACAGAGCATTTTTACCAAAAGGAGGAAACCCGTCAAAGACAAGCATCCGGATCTGTTTTTGCTCTGTTGAATTGTGCTCCTATACTGATGGGTTAAATCCAGCCCCGTGGTTAAAGAGACTAAAGCCTCTGAATTAACCATAAAGTTAAATCAAGACTTCTCCAAAGTTTTAACAAAACGTGGGTTCTCTCCGGGTTCTCCGGCTTCCTCCCATCATCCAAAAACATGCACCTCAGGTCAGGTTACCTGGCGCCGCGGTCGTGGCAGCCTGCTGCAGCATCTCCCCCCTGAGAGCCCCCCTGCTGTAGTGATGAAATTTCCCCTCGGGGATTAATAAAGTGTATAAAATCAAAATCAAAATCAAAAAACCTGAACATCAGTTGCTAAAAATGTATGCCAGCTATTATATCACAAGAAATCGAAGTACAGAAATGCCAAAGGCATGTTTGAAGTAATCTATTAACAGTATCAGACCGCAGATCGAAATGTATTATTCATTAAAGTTTAATGTCTCATTTATTACATATAATGTTCAATTCATTTATCCAAAATGTGATTTTTTTTTTTTTCATACATAACAAAATATCTTTGTTTAATCTGTTGTAACATCTTGCATACTGTTAAATATCAATACGGCTATTGGCTGCACACGAGCTGCAAGTGTAACCAGCAGAGGACACATGCAGCTGCCTGTATCCCATCAATTAATTGCACTGCCAGCTCAATAATGGCTACTAGGTCAAGCATGTCTCTTGAGGAATATTCATTTTCAACACTCATAGTGTGTTCCCCATTAATATGACATGCTTCTGCATAATTTACTGAAGTCTATAGTGCTGACTTTTCACTTATACTGATGGTGTTAATTAACCAGGATTTTGTTGACAAGAGCAACACTGCAAATTCTCATTAAAATCTCCACGGTTACAGCATGTTCATGATCACCTGCACAGTTCTCTACCGGTCTGAAAATGTAACTCGACTCTGTCACTGCTCTCACACACACACACACACACACACACACACACACACACACACACACACACACACACACACACACACACACACACAGTGTACCTCTGTAACTAGCCCTATAAGACAGCACCTCAGGCCACCTCAGACACTGCTCCCATCAGTCCAGGCAGAGGTCCAGGAGGACCAGCTCGACCCAATAAAGCTCACAGGCTCCCTGCTGCCCAGAAACAGCCTCTCAGCTCGCCTCATAATTATTCTGCTGGCCCTGTTAAGAAGCCAGAGACTCTTTCCCTGCCCCATTATTCACACAATGCCAAAGATACTGCATAGAGGCTCCCCAGGCTGCAGCATCACACAGATTCAACTGTGTAGGTAGACGCATACATATAAACAAACAGAGCAGGCACAGGTTGCATTTCAATGATAAACATTCCCTCATTATGACGTGCAGAGTGATTAAGATGCTTTTTCCACAACCAAACAGCTTGAAGCTTTGAACTGAATAAAAAGGATAAAACACTTGAAAACAATCAAAAGAGTCCAATCTGCATTTGCTTAACAATAAATATAAACGATGATGAGGCTTTAATAGCACATTGTTTGGGGGAAATTTTGTCTTTACCACTGACAAGGTGAGTGTGAATTACAGTGTTTACCACACATAGGCTGATCTCCGTAAAGGAGAAGTAGTCTACGAATAGTCTACATGAATTGTCTAAGGGACATGTACATTTTTGCGACAGGTCCAAACTGGATTACACTCTCAGCTGCATGAGTCTCTGTAGGTACATCGGTCAAAACACCGCACCACCCACCACAGCAAGTACATTCTCAGCCTGTGGGAAACCTTGAATTACAATACATTTCAATCTCCTGTAATGTTGTCAAGGTGGTTGATTCAGAAGAAGAAAAGAGAAATTAGAAGCTGAAATAACTGTAAGACACAGAATACTTTTAAACATGTAGTTGATAAAATGTTAATTGATGGAGGGGGCGGGAGGAGGGAGGGTGTAGACTATAAAGTGAAAATAAACCATGTGTGGGCTTAGATGATGACACTATCAGTAATCTAGTTCTCACGTATTAAGAATACAAACAGCCACTCATACGAACACTGAAAGAAAAGAAGAGTGAAAACCTACCAAACATAAATGTCATGCTTTAACCTGTCATCCTCTCAGCCTCACTGGGCAGCATGACATGGACATTTGGAAAATACCATTTGGACAAAGCATGAAGCAAAGAGCAAATGGCAACATTTTACAACCTGCTGCATGTACTAGTGGCAGTTATAATGATATGCCAATATGCCAATGACTTGCTTTAATTGGGTTATTTGCACACTGATTAAAAGGGTTCATACAACCAGACTTATAGGGGATGGAATACATGTCACGATGTCTAATGCTACAGATTTATGGGATTAGGTGTGACTGTGAAGCCAATCAGTCCATATGTTGGATTACAATAAACTGGCGGCCTCTACTGAATCCATAAATCTATGATAATTAGCCAGCAGAGAGAGTTATATGCCGGTGCTGTTACATATCTTATCAAGCAAAAGGAGAAAACAAGCTTACATCATCAATATCAGTTAAAATGGGATCGACTTTAAACAGATAACACTACAAAAGCTCATGCACACCAGCACAGGTCCTACTGCAAAAGGGGTTCTTTTTCCCTATTTGTTTTTAGTAATTTGTGATCAAATCTTGGATTTAATTTGATTTAGTAAATCAGGAGCAGTGATTCAAATAAACAAGTTTATTCACAGGTCTCTGTTGCTGACCCACATTTACAAAGAAAAAAATAACTGAAATCCACAGAAATCTTTAATGATGTCTGGACCTCACAATAAGAACCTCCACTTTGAGAAGATAACCAACGGATCCTTTTATTTATCTGAAGGACAGCAGCGCATTGTGGGACATTAGTAGAAATGTGTTTTGAAACGTAATCCTTCGAGCTGTGGTTTGAACAAAAAAAAATAATTATAATGTTTGTTGGGACCCCTTGAAGAAATCCTTCCAAGGTGTTACGGAAACAATAGTGAATTTGCTATCTGTAAATAGTGTATTTTAAACAGACATACAGAGACACATGACTTCAAAAAGAAGGCATCTGAATAACAACCTCGTGGATTTCAGAGGCCTTTACAGCACTCCATAAAACCAGCCATTTGGTCTGTAATGTTTATGGAGAAGAAACTACAAATGTGATTTTGACTGAAACAGCACCGCAGAGCCTCGGACAGGAAGACGTCAGGAGAAGCGACGGCACTGGAGGGGTGTGGGCCAAAGGAAAGCACACAGGCAAAGTGGAGCCACACAGTCCTTCAAGCAACAGCTCCATCTAGTGGCCTTCTGTGGTGACTCTAAATTGCAAATTTCCCATATTGGAACCTTCAGGTGAGATTTTTGGTTTGAAGATACTTTTTAAAATGACATGAGCTCCACGAAGATATATGGTGTAAACTAACAAAAGGTAAAGATAGTAAAAAAAAAATTAAAAAAAATTTAAAAACACAGAATTATCCTTAAGAGCAGATTTGCACAAATGTGCATTAAAATAAGGATATTTTGTTGACACTTTGAAACAGTTTTACATCTCTGTCAGTCTTAAACCAATATTTACTATGAATGTCCAGATATTTCTGACAAAACAGAGTTTCTCAGTGCAAGACTCAAATAGCTTTTTGTTTGTGATCTTCCGACGTGAACGAGTTGCTCATTGGTCATAGAAATGTTTTCGTAGTGATGTTGTTTACAAGTGATGAACTAGGGTCCTAAAACAACATGCAAGTCCGATCCTGTGTTGATTTATTGTTCTGTCATTTGAATGTCTCTGGAGGAAACGTCATATTTGCACTAATTATCTCAGAGGAAATATTCACCGAGTTAATGCCTTTTGAGTGTAGAAGAAAGACACGGCGTATTACTTTCCTTTAGTTGGACATAAATTGGTTACTTGACAGAACAAAGTTATACTTGAAGTTAATACTTCTTGTTAAACTGTTAGGTGCAATATCAACAAATCCAAGATCGCACACCTACTTGTAATACTTTGAAGACATTTCCCGCACTTTCAAATGACGTGCTTGTCCCAGCGGAATACAAACCGTCTTCTTAATCCATCATCAAACTTTACTCTGACGCTAAACCGCACGTGGAGTTTCAGCATACCAAATAAGGAACCCGGAAGTGACGTTATCCGTTGATTGGGTCGCGTAAAAGGTATAAAAACATGCAAAATAAAGTTATAAAAGATATGCACGTTTAACTTGACTCAAATGAATTTCCAAAATAACATTTTGTACCGTTTTTTTTGTCAAACCATGGCTCATTTCACGCTGCGACAATTACTCAGTTTTAGTTCTTTTTAAAATGGTTAAAAGTCAAAACTTGTGCAGCTGCTACATTTTTTTTTTTTTTTTTTTTGCTGTAGCGGCTGGATAGACAGCTAAAAGAAAACTAGAAATGCACAAAATCAGGCCGTGTCAAGGTCGATTGTAGGAAATTAGGCGACTGAAAACGTGGACATTGCCAGGTCGGAAGGAGAAGTATGATTACAATGGGATTGTTTCATGTTATATCTAGAAAGCTTTCAAGAAAGAAAATTCACAGGCTGCCCATTTGAACTGGCAGAGAGGAAGAAATTTAGGATGTTTGAGCGTTAATGCAATTCCAATCTGGACAGAACGGAGAACAGAAAGACAACTTAAACATAGTAAACTCAGCATAGCCAGCAGAGAATTTCATACTAAACCATTTGAAAATGAACATGTCACTTGTAGACTGGTTTCTTACGTCATATTCTAGATGCTCCCCTTCTTTCTGGATTTTGCAATCATTATGCTTAATAAAGACAACACGTGCATAAGAGGTTGGATTTTATTTAGTCCACTTTTAAAATTTACATTTTCTGTTGAGATTCATTAAAAAAGATAAAGCATCATCAGCTTTGCAGTCTGTATCACAAAGAAACTGCAATCAAGGAAAGAGTGAAGTAGAATGAAGATGACTTAGTAGGCACATCTTGTCAAAGATACACATTAATCTAACTGATGGCAAAATATGTACAGCAATGACTTTCATCTTGTGGTAGCACATGCTTGGGATTTCTGAGGGAGAGTTGACAGGTTAGTAAAGCACAGATCTATGCCGACAAAGACTTTAACTATCTGTGAAAGATGCATCAAGTTGACCATGTGAGACAGTCAATTTCCCAAAAATGTATACCAGTTCAGTTAAAAATAAATTAAACCTAAGAGGAGGAGAGAAATGAGGACGAGAAAGGAGAAATGAACTCCTGAAACTAATTGACCAGAGGTTGTCAAACTAGGCATTTTAACAGAGTAGCAAATGTTCCTCCATATGAATTAAGAATACTGAGCTATAAATGGACATGACATCCACCCGATGAAATAACTTGAGAAATAAATTAGAAATGGAAAGTCGTATTAGTATGCATTTATAAAGAGTACCTGATTTTCTCTCTCTCTAGCCTCAGTATGATACCTTTGCATAACTTATAGAAAACCTGTCACGCTCTGTTTAAAAACTCACAGTAATTCATTCAATAATCACAAGTCCTGATACCATCTAAGACAGGTACGGGATTCTACCCTGCAGAATCCATATACCTTCGAGTCAAACACGCTGGATATTCCATACAAATAAAGGACACTTTTCCTGTTTATATACATAACACTTTTGTACAGTCTTTGCACTTCCATTATAACAGATTGAAGCATCTCCACTTACAAAATAAATGGAAATCAAAAATCATGTTCAGTGGATTAAACCTCGAGTGAATCCAAAGCTTGAATTTAGCACTTAGTTACATTTAAAAATGAACGAGTTCATCATCTGCCTTTGCATTGAAAGAAAAAAGTAATACATCTCTGTGAAATTCGTTCGTACTGGGTTTCTGGTTTGAAGTTTGCCTCGGACACAGATCAGGGTCTGTTTAATCCACCGTAGCTTCAGAAGGAAGTTGTAAAACTGACCGGTGAGCAGTGTCCATTGAAACTCCAGCCTGCTCAAACAGGAGAAGTGTTGATTTTCCAACACTGTTGACCTGCTATGCTAACTAGTAGTGTTGCACTGACAAAGTCTTGTGATCATGTTATCAAGTGATTTCATTTTACACTCCAAAACAACATCAAACAGCATTACAATTTAAGGAAATGTTAACTCTGGGTCAACCCGCAGGCCATTGAAAAGTCAACAACAACAAAAAAAACTCGAATCCGTATAGGAGGCAGTGAATGTTCAAAGTTCATTAGTCTGCATGATTCAAACCCCGAAGACAAGTCCAGTCGTTCCACCTGCTTGCATACTGCGTACAGCTTAATTCCTGGCTCACACCCTTTTCTACAACTGTACACACAGTGCTCTCCTCGGCCTGACAGCAGTGTAAACTAAAGACAGTTGAGTGGCTATGACGCTCCACTGGCTCTTAAACACGAAGGATCTCGTTGAGGTGGAACGTGACAGTCGGACCGTCCCAAAGCAGAAACCAGAAACCTACACTGGTGTAAAAGGCTCAGCAGTTCTGGGGTTTGGAGAGTGGGTTGGTGGCTGGGACAACAAGGTCACTTGGGTCCTTTGGAGGGGGTATCTGTCTCTGTGGATTGGCGGCCGTCGCTCCAGGCCTCCCGGGTGCTCTTAAGGGCTTGTGTCCGTTGCTGGTCCACAACCACGTAGTCAACGCGCTCATCTGATGCTGTAATGCCAGTTCCATTGCTTTTCATCTGGAGAAAGCCAAAGCCAGTCTTAAAATTCAACTTCTTCTCATTGACAACATGTGGTTCAGAGTGTGTTGGCTGATCATTTCCTACCTTCCTCGGTGGGGTAGACTTGCCAGATTCCAGATCCAAATCCAGGTACTCCACCTGTTTGTCTCCCTTCGGCTTCACCATAGGGCTACTCCCACCATCCGCAGTCATGGGCGCAGCAAGCTTCATGATCTGCGTAAGCCAGGAAAACATGGTTTCATTGATAGCAGAGTCACAATGAACAGAGATCACATTTGAATGCACTAATGGCTGTCACAGAAACCAGAATTGATATGCCAAGATTTGACTGATGTTACATTTATGAACAAGTTGGTAGTTTCACAAAGCATGTCCCGTAAACCACATTTGCTTTCAGCACCATCTTTAGAAGGTGTTCATGCAGGTAGAGACGGTTTGTGCATTGGAACAAAAGTTTAATGTTCAGTAGCCAACAAAATCACAGCCCATGTAAACTGGGTGTCAAAACTGGAACAAGTAGTGAATTATACTATTTAGATGATGACTATCGTTTCATTATAAGAATAGATTTATTTGATCAGCGGACATCTTTTCATCTAGCTCGTCAGATAATTGATGGTCACCAGACTTGTAAAGTTTGCTGGAGTGTGGATGCACCACTTTGCCAAAACAGCCATCAGAAAACATGCACCAAAGCAACATGTCAAAACTGAAGTTGCTTCTGACCGTTCTCTGAACTCTGAGTATCATTTGCATTCTGAATAAACTTTTGGTACTTTGGTTCAGATAGAAGATTAAATATTGATGTTGTTTTGCGTTTAAAGTGCTTTTCATACATTTATATTAAATAAAACATCAGTTCAGGGACTTTGCTTTGTGATTTTTTTTCTGTTTGTTCTGATATTTGAATACCAAATCTTCAGAACAAAGATCATTCGTGTTGGCATAAAAATTCAAATGTTGCTCTAGTGACAATTCTAACATGCGTGTAGGGCTTACAGGTAGTGTTAATTGTGAACTACTGGTAGGGTGGAGTTATTAGAACTAACATGGTGACAAAACTAAGGTAACTTATTGTAAGCAAAGTGATGGTCTTTAACATTTAAAAAAATAACTGCAACCCGTGTATCCAAGCCTCGGCTTGTAGGTGGTGTTGGGGACTGATATTAGCAAAGCAGAGTCTGTTCTATGTTCTATCTGATCTAATGATAGCGCCCGAGAACGGCAACCTCTGGTGTTCTGACAGGGCAGGCCATGCATGTCTAACCTGGCAAACCCTGCTCACCTCCTCTATGGTGTCAAGTTCCTCCACCTCCCTCTTTACAGGGGTGATGGGGACTGTGCAGTAGAAGGACTCCTCTCTACACAGAGTAAGACGGAAGTAGTTGCAAAAGGAAAAAAAAAGAAAGAAAGAGAACAGCAGATGGTTAAGAACAAAATGGAGGAAAAAGCAAACGGATGAAGCCAGAGGAATGAGAAACTAGGGAGGAAGAAATTAAATGAGTGATGAAAGAACAGGGAGTCAGCGGACGATAACAAAGCAAATGTTGGAAAAAGGATAACTGTTAACAGCAGGAAAAATTAGAGAATGGTAAATCCAAAAGGTAAAACTGTACGAGAAAGGGTCCCTGTTGATAGAAACATTGTCCGTCAGCGTTTGGCTGACATATCCAGTATTAGTCTTCAGAAAAGAGCATGCCGTAGAGGCCAGTTGTGCCTGTATCAGCAGTCATTTCTGAATGACTACAAGACACCTTAATTTGACTTCATTTCACCCAATGCCCATAAAAAAATAAAATAAAAAAAACCCGCAGCACCTGAAAAGCAAATGAACAAAAACAGAGAATAAAGAAAGCATAGGAGCAGAACAAGAGGAAACTCCAAAGAAAAGAGTCGAAGTGGTGAGGAGTCCGTCTGCAGCAACCAGTAATTAGTCCACACTTGTGTATGGCTCCGGGAGAGGAGCAAGGATGGGAATTAGGATTTCTTAATAGTTTCCTGGAAACAATTACAGCCTAACATTCGACGTTGCGTGGTGTACAGTCCTCAAAATTTCATCTGCTTCATACTAAATCTGCTGCTGTATTTATCCGTTGTGTCCTTGTAGATTTTATTTACATAAAATGAAATAAAGAAAACAAAGCACAAAAAAAACGCAAATCACAGGTAAAAACAAAAAGTCACAGAAGCCATTATTCATTTTCGATTATCTGCGCTTTGAAAAAGGGAAGAAAAAAAAAAAAGACGTATTTTATCAGAGGATAGTTGTGTGTTACATACTGGTTCATCTGTGGGCAAATTAGAGACCATGGCTACATAATTCTCAGCAGAGTCCTCGGAGTCAGTGCTGGAGGCCGTGCTATGCACTGACGGGGGTCTTGCTGGCATTGGAAACCTGGAGAGACTGAGCAGCATTCACAATGTTTACACACCGACTTCCAAGCAGTTACAGTCTCTGGTGAGTACAAAATATAACACAGACATAACAGCCGCAGCTATAAACCACTGCAAGCCGGAGGAGTCCCTGCAGCTCTAAGCACGGAAATAGACCTCATCTCAGATACGCCAACAAACTGCCTTTAGTATAATGTAGCTCTGAGGCAGACCTGTTTGTGTGAGCAGTGCTACTTTACAGTAATGAAGGGTTAGGTGCCTACTTCTTCAGTTAGTTGTATCCACTATATAAGGGCATGTTCACCCCAGAGCTGGCAGGACAATGTACAGTCTCAATAACAACATCAGATGCTTTAGTCACCAGGGAATGAAGTACAGTAGTTTTTTTTTTTTCTCGTTTGTTTCTCTAAAAAGTCAAAAAAAAATTCTCAACTTTGAGAAACACTCCGTTCTTCTTAATAAGGACTAAGGCGCACGCCGAATCTCCCGAGGCTAAAATATAGATAAGGCTCACAGAAAAGCAGCTGAGCGTGAACATGCCCTTAGCCGTTAACACAATGTTCAGCTATGAAAAACGCGGCAGAAATTTAGATACTTACTCCCGAGCAAATGACCGTGTGACGGGCGATCGGACAGGTGTGCAGGGCTCCTCCCATTCTGGCAGTGGTTTGATCTCCAGTGGAGCGGGTTTTCCTGAAGTAAAGTACACACGCCAGTCAGTCATTGTTTAAGCCGCACATATGCGAGGACGACAAAAGGTCAAGAGCATCAAAATGTTGTATATGGCCAAGTTTAGCTACCTGCGTGTTCATAATCTTGTGTGTTTGGGGTTTTATGCAAGAAAGTTGCATCTATTCAGTAAAAATTGACAAAAAATGACCAAGACTACAAACATAAAGGTGAAACATTATCATGTTGTCATTCATCAAGTATAGCTTATTAGCCAATTAATAAATAGATATTATTCATTTGCATGTTCACCCCCATCAACTTCTACTACAAAAGATCTATTTTCTAAGCTTTTCCAACTAGACTTTTAAATGTTTAAATATTAATGTTTAAACGAACTGTGCTGATCATTGATCTGCTGCGGCCGGAAAGTCCTGGATATGTGGGGGATGTAAAACATGTGTAACCAATCTGATTCTATTGTAAAAGGTCTCGGAGGTTTTTCAGTGAAAACTAGAAAAACCTGAAAGAGATGAGCCCGATGTACTGTGCAAAACTGTACATCGGGTACTGTGGGGAGTAAAGCAGCTAAAATGGTGATCAGGACCTAACATTGCAACTCTATCCAGTAGATGTTCACCATGAATGGATCATTACCCACAGCCTCTGTTATGACACCGAGGCTACATATTCTGAACAAAGGTATATGTGCACAGGCAGGAGAGAGGATATGGTTGTTTATGCGAGTCTCTCTTTCATTAGATGATATCATTGTTCAATTTTCTCCTCAAGAGCCATCTACGACTTCCCAAAGCTACGAGTGCTGCATTAAAATTGCTCTGTTGTGGCCGTTACAGCTTAATGTGTATTTTGGATGCACAACATGTTAAAATGAAAACAAACAGTCGGAAATGGTTGGGAAGAGAATGGTTAGTACGTTATTTGGTTGACTGCATGCAAGAAATCACATTGGAGTGACGGGATGTTGAGGTAAGGTGGTAGTAGTAGTTTATTTCGAAAGGCACGACTGTCCACGAGTTGTGAAACTGTAACAAGTACAGTCCACCATGCATGAAGGGCACATTCACCTGTCTCCTGCTGGAGGGTTAAGATAATAACACTGGATTAATGCAACAGCTCTGATGTGTATTTCATATTTTTATCATACCCACCGCACTGAAAAAACACAAAATTCCATAGTTCACTAATCACAACATGCAAAGAGTCAGGATGGAGTAGAGGAGAGGTCAAAGAGTGTTCAGATACACAGTCGTGGCAGTGTGGTGTACCTACCCTTGCGTCGTCCTCTCGGGAATTCACCTACGGTTTGAGAGTCGGTTCGCTCTAAACCGACACCTTTTGCTCTTATTATTTTAGGACTCTGACCTGATTGGTGAAAGAAGACTTTGCTTATTATAACAATTTTCAGTGATCACAACAGTTCAGCCCCACTGCAACAGTTGCTCTGCCATGCAAAGCAAAAGACGAGACTTTGCCGAACAGTGAAACTATACCCTCACGTACGTCCAATCCCCCTTTTGCGCAGCACACTTCGAGAGGATGATTGTCATGACAACAGCAGACCCATACTGCCCAACATGCACCTCACTCCATGCACCACGGCTTCCCACACAAAGACTGACAACACAGCTGTGCATGCACGATGAGCTGTGTATAAGCACTGAGCGTACAGAGAAATCATGTCATGTCGAGAGGAGCACACACCAATCTGCAGAACAGGGGAAGTTGTTGTTGAGACACATTGCTCACACCGATCACAACATTTTTCAGCACTGCTGTCAAGAACTAAAGCCTAGATGTGCCACAATATTAACCTATTATGATTTTTTTTTTTTTAATTTTTATGGAATCTCACAGGGTGAATAAAATGATGCTGGCCTTGAACATGCATATCAAAGGCTTCACAGCACACTGCAGAGAACACCAAAGCAGAGAGATGTATAAAGCATGTGAGGATTCAGATTAGTGTATAGAAATGGATAATTTTGATGGCTCATGGTAAATAAAGAAATGAATAATAGGAAAAATTATAAGGGACGTGATATAATCATTACTTTAAAAAAAAAAAAAAAAAAAAAAAGCTCAAAGATAAAATACCTCATATCCAAGCTTCTGAATAGCAATGTTAGTGACAAATGTTTACGTTTTTATTTTTAACTATCAATAGCACATTTAAAATATTCTAGGACATTTGAGAAAAAAAAAATTCTGTTCATATTCTGCTTTCATTGCATCTTACACTGGTCAATATGCTGCTACTACCCAAACCATCTGCAAGCACATCCAAGTGGAGTAAATTTTGTTTCAGGAGCAGCATATTGGAGGTTTAGATCTACACTGTGATATTATCATATCTTTAGAGCTCTTTTCAAATCATTAATTACATTAAGTGCTTTACATAAATAAATATATCTCAACAAGGTGCTGTCAGGATAGAAAGACAAGGCATGAGACACTTTATCTTGGCTTTAATAAACAACTCACGAGAGTTCTAAAAAATACAAATATGTGAAAATACAGTCAAATAGGATGAAGTGATGAAAAGTGCCAGAAGTCAATTTTAAAAAGGGAAATATGGATTGCTGTGAAATATCAGTCAGAGAAAGCAAGTGACAGATAGCAGAAAGAAAAAAGGCTCGGTCAAATCAAATAATTATTACTGTCGTACCATTTCGAAATGTTAGAAAACAAGCTTTTATTCTGTATCCAGCAGATCAAGAGTTGTAGGCGTGAGTATGAAATATACTGGCATCTCCCCTGCATTTTGTACCAATACATTTTTATAATGTAAGAGGATTGACGAGAAATAATAGCGCTGAACTCGAGTTAAAAAATTTGGTGTAAACTTTGCTCATCACATGGATGGACGTCCCCGCTGCCAAAAGTTTTTAAGACTGTAAATTCAAGTTCCATGAATACGGGAGTTATGGCTCTTTTTGGGAAACATGATTAATGCCCTAAAGGTGGTTGGTCAGCAGTGCAGCAGCCAGATGATTTGTAGTAGTTCATCTTTTTCAACTTTTAGCCATGGTAGTCCAGCGATGACCCCAAATTTGAAGCTGACTGGCTCAAAGGTCACATGAAAGGGAGCATTCACAACTGGGAATGTGAAACTCCCATCAAGCTGACCTATTTTCTCCAGCAACAATAACAGGCCTGGCTTTTGGTTTGCCTGTGTGATGATTCCCCGTCATTCTTCAAATCTCTTTCTCTCTTTTTGCTTCTTTCTCGGCCTTTCAATCTGCCCAGATTGTAAATCCCCTCGCTATTAGGGTCTATAATCAAAGGGCCCCATTCAGATGATGGGAACAAAGGGGATGGAGGTGACCACTCCGCGCTTCGGTCACCCCGTGGCACAGGGACCGGCTCCCTCCAAAACAAGTCAGCAGGGTCTAACAGGAGCTCGAAGCAAGCGTTCTGTTGACAAGAAGCTAACGGCGTTGGATGAAAGAGGATCTATCCGGCAGTAAACTAATTCATCAAGAGGTGAAATAAACTGGTCAAGGACAGGCACAGAGCAGAATGGTATTTAACACACCACGCAAACCGGGGGAGACAAAATGTGAGAAACAATTTTCCACATTAATATTGACAACTAAAGTATGATGAAAAATGACACTGTGTTGAGAAAGAAATTTGGTACAGATGGCTTTATGACCATGAGCCAGCACCGGGGGAATAGCAGCTCAGTGTGAGACAGAGCACAGTCAGTTGTTGGATTAGTGAATACTGAGCACACTGAGGAAAGTTAGGAGCAACCATAAACTCCAGCACAAACCAACATCGAAGCAAGAACTTGACAAGCATACAAGATACTTCCGTATCAAGTCACTGCAGCACATGCATGGAAACCTGTTGTCCTCTCACCTTTGCGATCAGGTTTGAGATTTCGGTCTACAGGCGGGGGCTGGCAGTCACTGAGCATTGGCCTGCGAGGAGGGGTCTTCGGACTTGAGCGGAATCCCATGTGGGCTGGAGGGGGAACCTGTTTTCCAAGCGAGGAGAACTCCATGGTGCTTGGGGTCATGGGCACATAGTTGGGTTCGTGCATTGGCTCTGACAAACTGCCTGAGTGGTGATGTGATGGGGAGTTGGCACTCATAGGTACATAGTTCTGGTCTACCTCTTCTGTAGACTGACTGCCCACTGGCATCATACCTTTGTTTTTCTGTTGGGGACAAGAAATACAGACATATTTGTTTAAATGAAAGAGAAAAGAGCAGGCATGAGACCGCTTCTAAACTCGGATCACAGAAGAACAGAATTAATGTTCAAGATCAGCTTTACCACAACAGTTCAAGGCTAAAAGTCTGTTTCTGTTGGATATTGTTTATGACAAAAATACAGGGGAAACTCTGAAACACTGTGCTAAGACAAGGATGAACTCAAATACTAAAATATATATATATGTGTAGGTAGTTTTTGATACGAGGCAGAATACTTTACACCACACTGAAACTGAGGAATTGCAGGCAGACTGCCATCAACAGGGGGTAACAGGCTGGCAATGAACCAGCAGCCCTTCCAGCCTTAATGTTAAAGAATGATCTGCTGCAAGCAAGACTGCAGGCAGGAATGATTATACAAAACAAATGTCAAAACAGACATTATTGCTGACATCACAGTGTTTAACACAATTTTTTTGAAAACTAGCAGTATAAGACGACACTGTGATATATTGTATTTCTTTTACACGACTCTACTATCCACTGCAAAGTGTAGTGACAAAATCCAGTGTGCTAACCTTGTTGCAGTAGCCTGGAGGTTAACAGAAGGCAATTAATAATTGTTTCCCTGTTGCGAAGACTGCCGCCATTGTTTACATAGTAAATTTCAAGAGTGTGCAATATTGTGATCATTAGGGAAATGGGGAGCTTGGTTTTCCTTGTATGTTTTCAAAAAATAATAACCCAGAAACATTACATGTATTCAATATTCTATTCAGTAGCAATAAAGACAAATTCAATATTATTGCAATGTATACATACACATGTCTTCCCTGCCATCCTAGGAATTCTTTTTACCCGTACTTCATGAAAATACTCTGCATTATGAGGCAGAAATAAAAGGCATTTTCAGTTACTACTTGGAAAAACCTTGTAATTTCTTAGACAATTTGGGTACATTTGAAAAACATTGTCTCTGATATTAAAACTGTTTGTCAAAACATCACACAACAAGAACATTTCTTCTTTTGCCGTCAGCTACCACTTGAATTTTGTTTTTAACAGAATGATTATACACAAGGGACCTTAGAAACAACACTTACAAAGTAGCTGTTGAAGCTTTCATTGAAGTCAAATGAGCAGGTTTTGTCAGAAGGGAACGATCTCGGAATGTCATAGCAGTCCTGGGATCCAAAATCTGCAAAAAACACAATTGCAACACACGTACACACACAGAGACACGCGTACGTACACACACACACACACACACACACACACACACACACACACACACACACACACGGTAACGGTATGGTTTTCACTATTTAACACAGTGTTTTCATTTTATCAGTAAATAATGCATACTGCAATTAGTACTGGCTGTCACTCCCTTTGTATGCCTCATTTCAGGCACATTTATGCTATGGCAAAATCCAAATTATACACAGTACACAACAAAGGCCTAACTAACTACAGCATGGGTTTCCATGACTGTGCAAATGTTATTCTTTAGTGGAACAGAGCTCAGCAGCTCTATGAAGGAGCTCTACTTTGTAGCATAATAAAGATTGTTTTTTGTATTGTCATTAGGTGCTGATGCAGTGGTAATGCATTTTACTTGCGACCACAAGAACCACAAGTCTGCAAGGAAAAGCTTAGAAGACAAATGAGAGTGTCAGCACAGGAAGACCAAGTGGGAAGTGGGGGTAAATAATTATAATGAGAGGTCATTTCTGTAGAATACTGTAACTGCAGCCAAAGAAATCAAAACAAATACATTTCAAGTGGGTCAGATAAAATCTCATGTTTTTTCAGTACATATTCACCTGTTATTTTTTTTTTAAATTTTGTATTATTCTGAACAGTGTTGTTTTATTTCAGTTTCCTTTAACCCACTGACCTGTTCACTTGCCAAGATGCAAAGCAAAGACCAATCTTTAGTTCCCAGTATAAAGATAAATATTCACACCCCCATTTATAATAAATTTGAATTTATATATCTAAATGGATGGGATATTTCCTATTTTAACAAAGACTGATTTTCTACTCATAAAAGTCACAAGTGAGTTGAATATCATGTGATTTTTTTTTACCTAAAACTCTCCTGAAAATCTTCTTGCCACTAAAGCTTTTGCAATGACATTTGTCACCACAAGAGGGAGGAGTAAGTAGAAGAATAAATCATGTGCCCATCCTTACTTCCAAGTTGTTTTTTTCTAGTTGTGTTGTATTTCAAGCCTTTGTCAAACAGATTTTGTGCATTTACTTAAAAACTGTTGTTATAAAAGCCATCTTTTGTAGATTGAGAACATTTTCCAGTGCATTTGTTAAGATTCTCTTTAATATTTTGAACACGTGATGTGATGTCAGATCAAGAGGACAGCACCACTACTCCTAGTATGATTTGATGAGCATTGATAAGTTGAATGGCTTATGAGCTGAAGAGTAAAATTACTGCAGCAGGTAAACAGCTTCTATCTAAAGAAAGTGAAAATAAAATTAAAAAAAAAAAAAAATCCAACACAAACCTTTACGTAGACGTGAACAGTCAACAGTGCCAATAGTGTTGCTGCGTAAAGCCTTACTCCCGGCACTAGTGGGCACACAGTAGTTTCCATCCGTCTCCGAGGCTGAGCGAGGCACGTGATAGGTGTCCGTAGGTGAGCGCTCAGCAGGAGGGGGCGGGGGTCCTGAGGTGGAACTGAGCGAAGGCTTAGGGGGTCTGGGAGGGGGTACTACATCTCCCCCACCCTCTGAGCCTCCTACCCCTGTCGATGAAGACAAGGTGCGGGGCACCTGGTAGGTACAGTTTGCACCAGGCGTGGGTGGGATGTCGTAACTGATCGAAAGGTTGCGCATCTGTGTCTCCATTGAGGCCTTCCGGGATGGTGTGTTGAAGACATAAAGCTCAGAGGCGTCCCCGCTGTCTGGGTGAGGCGGAGGGGAGGAGGCCGACTTCGGGAGCAGCACAGTGTCCTGGGAGTAGCTGCGAGGGAGGTGATAAAGGCCGCTGTCAGTGGACAGTGAGGCACCACGTGATGGAGGCGAGTCGTAGATGGAAGGGGCGGAGGCAGGAGTCGGGTGCTGTGGGAAGAAGCCATTGTGCGAAGTGTGTTTAGATGAGGAAGTGGAGGATGTAGGCGTGCGGTGAGACGGGAGGTTGTCATTCAGGTCTGTCTCAGAAGAGGTAGACTTGGAGCACTCAGCGTGGGCTCTAAAAATACAAGACACATACACACCAGAGAATGAATAATAATACAAACATGTTGATATTAAGGTGCTCAGAAATCACTACCACTGAAAAACTTCATGTCACTGTCTGCAAACCATAGTTAGTAACACAGCTTTATTCTGAAATGTCTCATTAGTAATCTTCTTGCCATATTAGTATCTCTCTGTGGACCAAGTGGAGGACGGAGGTAGTTGGTGTCCGTTGGGTAATTTAAACATGCAGGCAATACCAAAGTCAACATGGTTTTAGGTAACGCACTTCTAAGTCTTTTTTGATTTAGAAGCGAGGCTAGTTGCTTAAGACTCAAACACCTCAAATCCAAAACAAATAATCCTAATTGTCATTTACAGTCGTGCAAATCTAAGTGTCTCTGTTGGTCTGTTCCCGTGTAGCACTCCACACACGCAGGCAGTTCCAGCACGATGGCTGGCCACTCACAGACTAGCCTGTGGAGGAAGAGTCCTGCTCTCACACTCCTCCAGGAGCAAATACTCCTGGTCCCCCTCCAATGGAGAGTGAAGTCCGACTGAGCTACATACAGCATACAAGGACAAGAGCGGCAGTAGAGGTGAAATACACAAGAAGAATAAATGGTCTGGAAGAAGTACAAAGAGGAGCTTATGTCACAGGGTAACACTCCTACACAGTGACTCATACATACAACCTCAGCATACGTTGACACGAACAATCTCACCTGTTGGGTTCAGGCTTTTTGCTCTCACAGTTGGCCAGCCACAGGTAATCCTGGGGCTCCTCTGAACTGGACTGAGAGTCGAGGTGTCGCACATTAACCGGCTGGTATGGAGGTGGCACGTTGGACAGCACTGCTGCTGCTGGACCAACAATATTACCCAGAGCGGGGTGTGGGGGGGTGTCCACCACCAGGCCCCCGGTGGCTGCCTGGTGAGCAGCTTTTGCCGCTTCTGGAGGAGAAAATGAGAAAGCTGCTGTTAACTACGTTTAAAACTTTACGTGTATGTGTTTTCTCTTCTATCCAACTGTGCACATCAAAACTAAGGACTTCCAATGAACGGAAACACAAAAGAGGGTTTTTCACAGTCGACCATAGAGGAAGTGGACCACCATCATCACCTCCACTAAAAGCAGAATAAAGAAATACACATTAATAAAGTTTTAACTTTCAGCAGGAAAAGGAGAGGTGCCACTTTACACAACTCAGGCAATATAATGAATGAGTGAGTTCATGTCGTTAGACCCATCTAGTGACTAAATTGGTCACAAACACTAAAATGCCATTGAGGTCTGTCACATTCGGTTCAGCAGATGTCAGTGAATGACTGTTGTGCAGCAGCTTCGCAGTAATAAATCAGAGTAGCACAAAGCACATCCAATTATCCACATATTCACTTTACGTAAAGCATTTAGTTTACATATACCAGCTGGGCAGATATATTATATGTGGAGGAGAGCATTAGTTCCTTTATTAACATCAGGTGGGATTTTTAATTGGATTCAGAAGACGTATTAAACTAGTTTCACAGGGCCCATTTTATTTTTGGACTTGTGATACTGAATGTGCTACATTTATATTGGTCCTATTCGAATAATGATTTTGAATTAGAACCACTTTGTAGTATTTTTACATTTCTACTAACTCTTCCCACTGTTTGTTAACCAATGGCTCCTACCGAACCCCCAGTCATTCAAGTAAAGGCCAGGAAGTGCTCCTATTGTGGGCCTGTAAAGCCCACCGAGTCAGTGTAGGTGATATTGGTGACTGATGATATTAGGCACAAAGTAAACACTGTGTTTGTTGATGTCAACTGTGGCAAAGTAAACTTGGACCCAAGCTGTTCCCTAGCAACCCGATTCCAGTGTACTCCAGTATCTACATTGCATCAACTTTACATCTCTGTAAAGTCTGAACTTGAGCAGATGTTGTCGGCTTACTATAATGAAAAAGCAACTTGAGGACAGACCTCAGAGATCTCTTTGTATCCCAGTACTATTTATATTTCAATTCCTAAATCAAAGCTGTTAGCCTGCAGCTAAAACACCTTTCTTAACTGGTCCAACAAGACACAACCACATAATCTCATTTTTCCTTGTGCAAAAATCTTGAGGGACATAAATAAGGTACACCGTCCAGCGAGAAGTGAGAAACACTGGCACAAACAGCAGATAAATTGAAGCACACTGCAGTTGCTGCTGTGACTTAAAAAAAAGAAAAAGAAAAGCACCATCATGAACAAGTGTTCTAATAAATCATTTAATGTCCAACACATACACTCATGAAGCCCGATTAAAAACTTTTTGTTCATAAACAGTGGGAACACTGTTTTGTTTTTTTTGCCTTCCCACACGTCTTCTCAGACATCATTCCGTCAAGGTCTCCGCTTTGTCCCACTGCGAGTTATCAAATATCAGAGTCCTTTTCAAACCCTTCTGCTTGAGCTGATTGTTGTACTGCACCAAGTGCCAAGATGGCCGATGTGTTTGCTGGGTGAAATATATATATATGTTTTCATTCCACATTTCTCGACTTTTTTTTCTCGTATCTCACAGATCTCCTCCCACTCTCTTCTATAACTGAGGTGGTTTTATCTCATGCAACGTCCAAGAGTTCTCTTCTTTTACAAGTCAGTTTCTCTCTTGAAAGTGCATCATTTGCCCCTCTCTCCTCCGCCATCTCCTCTTCTGTTTGCCGTTTGTTTATTTTAAAGCTTTAAAGTGCTGATTCATACAGGAAAAGGGAAAATCCCCTCATCATATGTTCTAATCTATAACTCCTACACTCTCTCCGGGAGCCTTTATTCCCCCAGCCCGACTAATGTTCCCTCCTCTAATATCTGCCCAGCTATGAAGCACTCTAGCGCGGCCACAAACGACAGAGGAGTGGGAGCTGGGTCTCACATGCAGAGAAGTGCAAGCAAACGCAAAACAGAGAGCCAAGAACATTCTTTTATAATAAGAACTGTGAAAAGGCTATCGACAAGAATATCCGTCTTCATACCCCGTTTCTCCTTGAACAGTTTGTGCCAAAGAAAGAGTAATTACTTTGCAGATCAGGGTTTTAAAAGCTCATTCCAGTGATTCTGTTGAAGAGGTGCTACGAATGTTGCTATCAGGGTTACCTTGCTACACGAGCTATGTTACAGCGCTGGAGGCATAGTCACAACACCGAGGGGAGGATGACCTTGGAGCAGCATAATCAGTGATACAGTTGCCAGGTTTGAAAAGTACCTACTTCTCCTACAAGAATGTTAGAGGTGCGATATGTCAAACAGTGAAGTCGTGCAACTTCTTACATGTTGTTGAGGAGTTGGAGAAACTATCGAAGACTGAGACTGAGGTGCAAATAGCAAAGGTTGCAATTAGGTTCAAAGACAGGGAGGGAAACAAGAGTATGCAAACGAGAGGGAATGAAAACCAGATAAGAGGGAAACAACGAAAGAAGGGCAGTTAGACCGACAGGCACACAATGCTCTGATTATCCAGTACTGGGAACAAAGGTAACGGGAACCTCAGTACAACACATGGATCATTAGACCTTGGCTGAGAACTATGCTGAATAGAGGCCTTCTGGCACATTCAGCTGACTCGTCTAACCCCTTCTGAAAGAAAGATGCGGTACGACAGCGCTGTCGTCAGAAGAGGGACCAATAAAACGTAGAGGAATTAGGCTATAAGCTAATGTTGTATTTTTCCAACTCTAGCAATATATTTGCTCACGAGTGGTAATGAAGTCCAATTTAAAGCTGTTAAACAGAAATTCATTGCTGGTTGGTGCTTCTTACTGAGGCGTGAATGCAAAGGACATTTTAGAGAGACAAAAAAGGTCCAATCTAACAAACTTAACAGTGCTGCTGGCAGCTAAATGCTAACTTGTTTAGCCTGTAACAGTATATCAGGTGGTGCTATCAGTGGATCGATCTCACAGGATGAACATCACCTCCTTCTGTAAGAATGACTTTTGTTGTTGTTGTTAACTGTAGTCTTCCATCAACAGCTGATGTTTCTAATATTTCTTAATTTAACATCACGAGTCAAATGATGCAGAATCTAAAATGCAGAATACATTTGAACTTTCACTTTGTGTGAAATCCAAAGCAAAATGTTAAGAGTCCCCATAACAGCATTGATGTGTGGCTACTATCTAATTGTAATCCTTACCTTCATCAGTTGGGTTAAAACCACAAATGTCACAGATGTGGCGAACCCACTTATTCATCTCGTCTTCGGTGTCAGCCACCAGGTAGAAGACGCGGTCAATGGTCTTGATGTCGAATATGAAGCTGTGCTCCAAGTCTTTCTTGCTGAACGTCAGCCCAGCATCCACCTGAGGGGAGCAATTGACAGGGCTTAGCTTAATATGGTGTCAGCCAGGGAAACACAGATGACTGAATATTTACAGGGTAAACCTAGATTCATGTCGCAGTAGTAGAGCTGAAAAATATTAGTTAAAAAGTGGTGATTACAATAATCAACAACTAAATTGATAATTGATTCATTGGTTAGGTCATTACAAGTAAATATGTCAACAGTTCTTTATAGCATCTTAGCATTTCGCACTGCTGACTGACAATCAACTTGCACTTTAGGAAATGGTGTTCGGCACTTTTTCAGTTGTCTAACATTACCGTGTACAAATGATTAAACAAGACTGGGTCTAAACTGAGCACGAGACCGTCGAGGAAATGCTAGAGGGCTTTTGATTTTAAATGTAGGCTTTTCATATGAAACTGATAAAGGAAGTCCCCGTGCTCGACCAACCATACATGTAAACTTTGATCGCTCACTCACTCACTGACAGATATATATATACACATATATATACACACACACACACACACACGCACGTGTATATATATATATATGTGTGTGTGTGTGTGTGTGTGTGTGTGTGTGTGTGTGTGTGTGTGTGTGTGTGTGTGTGTGTGTGTGTGTGTGTGTGTGTGTGTGTGTGTGTGTGTGTGTGTTCACAGAGCTGGCCTCGCTGTAAAAATGTAAAGTGATAGGTGCAGTCCTGGTAAGTTTTTGACTACAATCAGGTCACACACATTGTGTGAAATTTAAATCAAACGCAAGTATTTTCAAACTCTCTTCACATGGTTTGCAGATTTTTCAATTTTAATTGTTCTGAGCACATGACTGCCTTAATTCAATGTTGATAATGTCACTGTTCATCAAAGCAAACATCCCAAATGTGACATGTGGGACACAAACCGTGAATATTTTAAACTGGACGTATTCAATGAATCATTTATGCAGAAATGTAGAGTTTGACTCTTCAATTGTCAGGCTGGTAGCAACAGAAAACCATACCTGCTCACACAAGTTGAGATCAATCACACGAATGGGCTTCTTGGTATGGTCATTCTTGTAGTACTCCAACACGTCTGGGTCGCCGGTCAGACGGCCACTGCGAAGAACAAACCACCGCTTCTTCCATGCCTGCAGAGAGAGCACAGAAATGAGGCCAAAGGTTATAAGTGTGTTCTCACAATGACTGCTCCATTCCCAGATGACCACAAGCTGGCCAAATGCTTTGTTTTTTCCAGTTTAGCCAATGTACCCTAGCATAGCTTGCATATCTGTGTGCATTCCCCACAAGCTACATAGTACTCACTGAAGAATAGTGAGAGCCAGAGGGAAGAGGCCCGCAACCAGAAATATGTGTCTGGGATAACCAGAACAAAAGCTACATAGTTTGGTCTTGCACCCTGACTGGAGTGAACAACCAAATCTATAAAGAGAAACAGGCAATTAGGTCTTTACTTACAAATGCAATTTGTTGTCTGTGACAAAAAGGCATCACATGGCAGACAAAAGAGTTCAATCTCAGACATCACAGACCAAAAAAAAAAAGAAGATGAAAGCAGATTAGAGCTGTAACTTTACTTGCTGTCCATAAACAAATGAGTTTGGAATATAACCTTTTTCTTTCAAGACATTAATGAGATAGATAATCAGTGACCACTTGCATTCTTTCTTATCTGGTATAATTAATCCGTGATATCTTATTAAGGCAATGCAAAAGAAATAGTTATAAAAACTAAAATCCAATGCAACTGTACTTTCAGTCACAGATCATTTCTATTCACCATACAGCTTCAAAATATGTTTACATATCATGCATAGCTGTCATATCATGGGCTCCTGTTTGGAAGGTAAATGTCACTAAGGCCTTTAAAAAACAAAGCCAGAGGAAGATTCATTTTGGCACTACAATAACTCCTGTTTGTAGTTTTATTTAGGAAACATATCCAGCGGGAAACCACCTAAAAATGCAGACTCAAAGGGTTCATGAACTCTTGATTTTGCTGAGTCATGGCAGCTGGGCTGAACGTTTTGTTTTAGTGCTGAAAATAAGCGCTCTACCAAACACAAGCAAGAGCTGTCTGAGAAGGAAGAGGGGATTTTGTCATGAGAGGGGATTTATCCAAAAATGTTTCACTTCCTTTTCCTGCTTAAAGCCAGGGCAAGTAACTTTGCGCGAGATTCCTCAACTGGATTCAAAATGAAATGGTCAACTGAATACCAGAAACTTTCAAAGGCCTGTCCAATATGTGAAATGATAGACAAGACCCAGTCGACAAACAACCACCACTGAGATCAGACGGACCAGGAAGCATACCAACAGTGTGTGAGGAATGTAAGCTAAAGCTTTGTTGTTGTTGTTTTGGGCTGAGATTTTGACTGTATTAACAATGCTCTGGGCTGGGTTGTTTTCCATCCACGGGGTGTACTTTGTTTGTGGGCCAAGCCCCACACTGAAACAGCATGAGCATCAGACCTTTCCCTCCACAAACAGGATGAAGAAACAAGCAGACCTGCAAAGTCCTTCAATTGTATACTGCAAGAACAGACTCCCATGGTCAAAAACACTAAAACTCTTCAGCAACACACACCTACATGAAGAATATTCACACATTGACACAGTGCACTCACATGCAGCACATGTTTCACAAACTCCAGTTCAAAAGTCCTGCATTATATAATCACAAACACGCCCACATAGTCCAAATGAGGCTTAAACCTATTAAACCTACATCCTCTGAGGCAGGCCCACTTACATATCAAATTCAACTGTAAAAGCTTAAGTGAATGTGCAAAAACAACACTGATGTGCCTGTGTTATGTTGGAAGGACAAAGACATGGTGGGTGTGGAGAGGGAAACTCTCTCTCTCTCTCTCTCTCTCATATGACAAAGCAATCTTGGGTCAAGTTACCCTGTGGGGAACAGAAGGACCAACAGCTTGGGTTACAGTGAGGGCAGGCCCGCCTAGGGTGAGAGTGTTGACAACTGGGGACGTCGTACATGCTCAAGACTATGTAAATATCCCAGCACAGCCCAGCTAATGTACAGTATTCGCAAATCAATAGCTTACACAGGTGGCTGTCATCTGCCATTTCGGTCTATTGCAAATTAAACTGACTATCCATGATATAAGTTATACCCCAAAAATCACAAAAAATACTCATAACAAATTTCATAAAAAGAGAATAAAATAGAAAAAAAACCTACAGTATAAAAAACAAACTTAATCAAGTTCTTCTCAAAAATTCAAATCAAGTAATAACATCATTTTTATATTAAATATATATTTCAATAAATAATCAACCATTATAGACAGTACCCCAAAAAATAATAAACCCATTAAATTAACTGCCCAAAAAAACTTGAGTGCTAAAAACAAAGAGGGGCGAAACCAAGTCTATCAAGGAAATACTCAAACAGATAACTGACAAAAGAAGGACTAATCCACAGCTGTTCACGCCAAGGAGACACAGGCGAAATGCAATCACCTAAAAAGAAGCATATTGTGAAAAATGTAACTTTAAAAAAACTCAAAAGAAATGGTTTAAGATTTTTTTTTAAAAAAAAAAAAAAAAAAAAAGTTTATTCCTGCAGGCAACAATGATTTAACACTAGTTTACAATTTGAAGAGCTGAAGCCCTGAAGAGACTCTGCACCCAGTTTCAGCACCGCCACATTACCCTGGTTACAGACGGTAGTGGTTCTAGGATGACAAGCTGTGTGGTAGCTGGACCATCTCTCCTCCATCTGTGGGCTTTCACAGTTTCTGTCATGCGCAAGTATACACACTTGTGCTGTTTTCTACCACTGATTTTTACCACCCAATCAGCATCAGATATCAGGGGGGGAAAAAAAAAAACATTTACTGTATATACTAATACAAAAATGGAAACACTAACCAGGGTAAGAATGAGCATATAACACAAGCATTTGCCTCCCTGATGGCCTGCCCCTCACACAGCTACATGCTCTCACCTGATGGAAGTGGTGTGTTTCATTGACATGGATACATACATTAACTATGCTTATATGCACACAGGACACCAGGAGAGTGGCAGAAACTAGATCAAGGAAATACACTGGAGAACACATGTGCATGCACTGCAATAATCCAGATAAAGTCCAGTAGTGGTCAGTAATCAGATTTATCCTCTACTTCCTACTACTCTTTTGAACCGATCCAGGCAGATTAAAGTGTATCAAATACATGAACTGAAACCTGAAGTGCTCTTTTTTTTTTTATAGGTGAAGCTGGACTGACAGCGCAGTGGGACAAATAGGCAGCACAGGTTTTTCTTTATGCGTGACTGTGTCTGAATTTAAAAATCTACACTTCAGTTGAGGAAAACGGACTTATAGAGACTCATTTATTTGAGCGATTGTTTCACTTGCAGCTGAACTGATCTACTTATAGTGGATACAAGGATGCACCACTATTCGTAAACATCTTGACTTTCATCCCTGTGGATTGCTGCCATAGCAATATTTTCACTCCAAGAAATTTGTCATGCACTCTTGCTCATGACATGTACATGCTCTAAGAAATCAGGTTCCTGCAGCAGGAAAATAATTTGCTTGATCAAATAAACTATCTCACTTGTTTTAATTCCTAAACAAGATGGAACATTACTGAGAATCAATGGCCTGTCGTCTACAAACTACTACTACTTTATGACAAATACAAACTTTTCCAAACAAAATGGGCCATTTGAAATAAACATTGCACACATAGTTGCTTTAAGAGCATGTTCGAAAAACCTAAACAGACATGACAGATCCTGAACCACACCAAAGTGCTTTGAACTCAATGCCACAAGAAAAGATTGAAAGACCAGATGATTTTTGCCCAACACCGGAGTAGTTTCCCACCGTTACATACCTCCTGTCAATGATCATGAAGAATATGATGAAGTCTCTTTTGTTTTGTACATTCCATTGCAGCCAGTGTTGTTTTCAATCAATGGCCAAATCCACATTGGTCTCACCCAGATTGTAGAGCTTTGTGACTGCAGGATACATACATGTCTATGTCACCCTTCCTTAATACACCAACAGAACTATTCAGTTCCCTCCACAATCACAGAGCCCACTGTAGCTTGCAGGAGTCCAGTGTTCGCTGCCCCGGGGCTGGGAATGGGACGGCATGGGACGATACTGGACTGGGATGGGGAGGGCTCCGCGAGCATGGCAGCTGTGCTTGCCAGCCCCTCTGTATCCACCACCCTCTTTATCTAAGTATGTATTCTGATAGGATGAGACACAGGAAGACACCCTTTATTTGCCCACCCATGTCCTACAGCCTATGAGGGACAGACAGAGAGGGCATTGAGGGCCTCACTAAGATGATGACACAGGACGAAACGGTGGGAGGGTCGAGAAGACATGCCAACTGAGTGGGGTCACGCTGCCGTCAGAGGCATCCTGACCCAAAATCACTGGAGCATGACAGAGCCAAAGGTGAGAAGAAAAGTAGTGAAGTGCGTAAAGAGGGAGAAAATATTCAGGAGTGAGAATCCAATGTAGTTCCAGAAAGAGTGAAATAGCGAAAGCGAAAGGCAGAGAAGAGTGAGAAGGTGCATCCTCCAGCACGTACCTCTACAGGAAGTGGACACAATAATATGAAACACTGTACAGTCTAATGCAATCCAATTCAAAAAAGGCTGCGACAAAAACGCCCTCATTAAGTTTATTATGATGAATTGCTTGGAATGCCGTTGGAGGATTGAACTCCATGGAAAGTTTAATAATACATTAACAGATGTTGTTGCATTGGATTGCATATTATTCACGTGTTTTAATCTCAACGAAAGTCCAACCATTTGGGGACGGTGTTCTTTGTTACATGTTTTATGGCTCTTATGTTTATGGTACTGCATTTGGGCCACAAATTCTGCTCATGCTGGCCGGTGGTCCAGTTGTAGTGAGCCAGAACATGACATCTCAAACAACTCGGCTTCATTTCTGTCTTAAATTTGGCAAGGCTGACTTTGGATTATTCAAAGTCCCGTGATAGATAGACACACACAAAATTATTTTTAAAAAAAAGTGTGCATTATACAATGGTTTGTCAAAGGTCAGAACAGAACATTACTCTATAACCACACAACCAATCTCTGTATATTTATGGTATGCTATTCAAACAAACAAGGAGTAGAGGAAATTAGCCTCTTCAAAATATCTCTTTGAGGAATAGTTTGACTTGTTGATAAATACTCTTATTTTCTGTCTAGACAAAAATTGGATAAGCAAATTGGCCCCACTACGGAGTCTGCAGGGATTTCCCTACTGAAACTGAATGAATGTAAGGAAAACGTAAAAGAGTACATGTGTAACTACAGTATTTTACAGAGTGTGCTGCAGCGTGGGTTGTTTGAGGCCTTATTGTTGCTAGGCTGGCGAGTGTTGTGAATTACGTTTGTAGTGAGTCTTTCAGAGTTAATCAGCCCTAGAAGTGTTTAGATAGCAGTGTAACTGGCAGCACTTTCTGAAGGCTCATGTAAGGGGTTTTGCTGCCATGGAGTAAAAACAGGTTCATAGTGTCTCCCAGAGGAATCAACATGCTACAGTAACTCAGTCCACCGGCTAGTAGCTACACTCTCGGAGAAAGTGACCTCCCTTCATACGTCCGGCCAAACACATTTTGCAAAGTGAAGCTGCTCGTTTGCAGTTTGTCTTTTGTAAATGCCACCACAGCACCTAAACCCTACAAAAACCTCAGAGAAACCCTGCACATCACCACAAATATGAAGCTACCGCCAGCCAAGAAATAGTTCTGCAAACAACCCTCAGCAAACAGCCATTTCTTGCCGGTTGTTGTGATATAAATCTTCTCTTCCAACTGTCAGCCAGGAAAGAAAACAAGTGTTGTGAGTAAGTAAATGAGCATGTGACATAATTTCTTTTGCACTCTGACTAACATCAATAGAAACATTACCCTCCCATTACAGCTCTTTAGCTTTTGCAACAATTCAGTGCCTTAATCCCTTGCCAGATACAAAGCATGCTATAAGCATTCCTTTATGAGACATGGTATCGCTTGTTAACATGCCAAAGTCCACGATACAGGAAGTAAAGAAATTACTGAGATAATATGACACCATACTGTGCTGATTAAAGACCTAACAAGACCATCCAGTAATATTTAAATAAATATCCAGTGGAACCGAGCTCTTTGTTTAAACCTGCAGCTGCTAAAAAATAAACTGTGTGGCCAAAGAGTTTGATCTAATTTATTACTCTGCATATGTGAAACTAGTTGCTCGTGAACCACCCAGACAACGGCACTCAAGCCTCACCAACTGCTTTTACTGCTCTTAAAGGGCTAATTGTGCTTCATGGTTTAGATAGCATAACGTAGCCTAAAAGGCCTCGAAGTGCACTAATTGCTAATGTGTCATCGCAGGATGTTAAACTGCATGTTCTCCATATCTTGTAAATGATAGTAAAACGGGCCCGTGTGTTTCTATTACTCTGAAGCCGTCAGGAGAGCACATAAGGCCAAACTTCAGGACAAACACAGGTGAGCTGTCACTCAGACAATATGTTTAAAGTGGCATCACAGTCATTTCTGTTTCAGCTGCTTTATTCAGTGGTGTGAAAAAGTGTTTGCCCCCTTCCTGATTTCTTTTTTTTTTTGCACTTAAATGTTTCAGATCATCAAACAAATTTAAATATTAGTCAAAGATAACAAGTAAACATAAAATGCAGTTTTTAAATGAAGGTTTTTATTATTAAGGGAGAAAAAAAAAATCCAAACCCACATGACCCTGTGTGAAAAAGTGTTTGCCCCCTAAACCTAATAACTGGTTGGGCCACCCTTAGCAGCAACAACTGCAATCAAACGTTTGCGATAACTTGCAATGAGTCTTCCCTGTTCCTCTGCACACTATCTATACAACACTTGTACTGCTGTATCAATAGTAGACATTTTGTTCCTCAATAAAAAGTGATTTAAACTGAAATATTTATCAAAGAACAAGCATCTTTTGAACTCATAACCAAACCTAAAATGTCAATGTTTACACATTGACACTTGAGCCGGTGTTGAGTATCAGTTCTGGTAGATGATTTATTTTTACATTTAATAGTTATAAGCAGCAAGTACTTGACTTGCCTTGACAGTCAAGTGTAAATAACATCAAACAAGTGTGAAGTATTATTATTCTTCATTCACAGCAATCAGCCTAACAAGTCACTCAAGATCAGTTCACAGTGAAGTCGGCTGTGATACGCTTAGTATGAAAAACAATTACACTAATTTCTGTGCTAGATCTCATTTTAAAGTTGTTGTTTTTTTTTAATAAGTTGATCGACAATATTTATAGTGTACAATTTGTGCATTATTGACCTTTGCATAAACTTGTGATTAGCTGAGCTCTCTTCACTTCAACCACAAAGTATTACCATTAGCTTAGCTCTAGATGCACAGTTAGCACATGGCAGCATGTGAGAGGCTGAGCCATCTGTCCCATCTGAGTGGGCTGCGGGTAAATGACCTGCACCCCAGCTGCACTGACTCATCCTGACGAGGACAGCTTCTCCGTTTGTTCCTCAGAAAAAAAACAAGAGTGCAAGGGATAGAGCAAAGGAGAGACGGGGCGCAGGATGAGCATGGGGCGAAGTCGAGGGAGAGGAGGTCAAGATTTTGTTGAGAACAGAACCAAAAAAAATAAAAATAATGTATGCGTTTGATATCTCAAGTCACCACCGGACTTTGTTTTATGGCCTCACAGAAAACACACCTTTGATGGTCTCTTGATATGACATGATATTTAAAAACTTTCTTGTATTGGCTTCACACTCACACAGTGAATCTTTCCCCAGCAGGAAATTAAACGAGCAGCAACCAGTGTGTCAGTATTTATCTGTGTACTCGTCAGAGCAGTCTCGTTTAAGGCGAGAAAAATATTTTTAAAAAGAAAGAAGAAATTGGAAATACAGGTGCTGTAATCTTAGTCAATTTTCACGTGGAAACGTGTAAACGAAATTCATTACTTACTGCCATATCAGCAGACATCTGAATCTTATCTGATTTGTTGCAAAAGCTTCAGTCTGTACCATTAAAATCACTTTTGTTGTATCCGAAAAACAATGTCAATATGCATCAGGGATTCAGAAATGTCTACCGACTAAAGAGGAGTCACATGAAGGTTACACTACAACATTAAAAAAAAGTGATACTCCATTTTGTTTCCCTTTGTCCCATCAAGTGCTGGAAATTTTTATTATTCAAGTCATGTGTTTCACATGGTAATAGGTTTGGGGGAGCAAAAAAAAAAAAAAAATCAAGCAATAAATGTCAAGAGAGACTGTGACCTCTTCAGCTATTTGGGTAAATACCCGAGTATTAAATAATTGCATTTGCTGACGCACACACGCAAAACAAAATCTACAAACTATTTCCATGACACTGCGATCTGACTCAAATGCAGTAAACAAATAAGCAACTTCTGAGACTACAGTGCTTCCCTTAGCCCCGCGATCAGGTCCCTAAGACTGTGCTGAACAAAGGCTAGTCTAAGAGGAGTGTCAAGAGCGTCAGAGATTTTGGCACTCATGGCCTCGGTGACGAGGTCTGCAGAAGGAGAAGGAAGGGAGGGACAAAAGCTTCTCTATGCTGAGTGCCGCAACTTGTATAAATCAGTCTTTGTTTGCGAGACATGACTGGGATTCTTGCTAAACAGCTATTTTTACATCCTTGAGCACCAGAGAAGGCAATTAACATACAAGTAAGAGTGCATGGCCTTTGGCTAAGTGAGGCAGTCCAGCCGACGTCATCAGTCCTCTGCCTGCTGGAGGGAGAGGGAACTTCCATGAAAGATGTGCATGCCTGAGGTCCACCATCAGTGGGTAGTGGGCAACGGTCTGCCAGTGCTACCACCGGTCTCTGACCCCAAGGTAAACACACGTTCATTGTTATTGTTCTATTGAGATCACAGTCATGCATGGTGGAGTTGTATTAGATAAATACAATATGCATGCTTGACCTCATGTGAACTACAGCTGCCACCGCAGTTTGACAAGCGCAATATTCGGTTCACAATTAATAGACTAAAGAGCTATCTGGCTAACGCAACATGAAGAAACACGCGGGTCCATTACATGGGATTAACCCCCAAAAAAGTTTCACATTTTTGTCCCTATGACAGGACTGTATGTAGGCACACAAACAGCTTTCATTGCCATTCAAGACAATGAAAAGTATGTATTCCTCTAATTATTCCAGCAGAGTCCTGACATGTAAAGTAGCTACGCAGAGTAGCAGTTTGAGCGCTTTTCAGACATGGAGTTGGTAACATTGCTGATATTGTAAAGCGCTGTTTTATTCAGACATGACACCTGCTGTGTGACACCTGCCAGAGGGAACAGGTAGGGGAGGGAGAGAGAGAGAGAGAGAGAGAGAAAAACAAGTTATACTCAAAAAGAAGGCCGCTTTCTGTTCTCTATCGTTGGCTGAATCCCTGATGGATTTTAAAACCTTTTCAGCCAATGTAGCTTTGATGACCATCATGAGCACCAGGGAGGCTCCTGGCCACTTCTAACAAAGAATCCACTGTTATGTTTTCACATCAGTTTTATCATTTAAAAAGTCATTGGATAGAAAAATCTGCGGCGTATTTTGTAAAAATCAGACCGCGCAAAAGGATGAAATGACAGGACATTGAGTTGGGACTCATTAAATTCCTACTATATCACATTCTGTAGTAATGTATTTAACTAGATGTTTACATATTCATTCACACAGTTGGCATGAATTAAAACTGGAAATACATGCAATACAGGTTATTATTGTAAAATGTTTTTTAAAACCTCTAACTACAATCACATTATGAGGGGAAATAGTGTGTAAATACTGGTCAGAGAAGAATCTCTTCAATTCTTTAAAAGTCAGCGTTACCTTCAGTTGCAACAGTCTTCACATCAATGCCATCGTGAAATCCGTTCCATATTGTGATTAAAGGGGCTTTTATAAGATACAACATTCTGTTTTCTATGTCAATTGCACAACTAGACCGATTATGGAATAAGAATCGAAACAGACTACAAATAAGCTTTCATTGACTCGTGAAGACTTTGCCATGATCCTGCAGCGAGTACGAGTGGAAAAAGATGCGTGTGATTTACAGATGAAGGTTTTCGAGTTATCTTGCATAGCAAACCCTTTGAGCCGAAAAACCAACAATCATCATACAGACTGAGAATACACATTAAAGCTCAAGGTGGTTAAAAAAGAAGAAAAGAAAAAAAGAAGAAGAAAAGGAAAAAAGGCAAGCTATTCAATAGTCCCCCGAAATTATCCACAACACTTTTTTTTTTTTTTTTTTTTTACAGAGTATGACCATGAAATAGTGAGCCTACCTTGCATGCTGTATATCCTCAATGGCTGCTCTCATTTTGTGTCGTAGTATTTCTGTCACTGACTGAGTAAGCGGTGCTGTTGTTTTTGTTGTTGTTTGTGTCTTCTGACTTTATCATGTGCTGCAGTGTGTCTGGGGGTCTGCAGTTTGTGACCTCTCCCTCCTCTGACTTCCTGTTCTATGTAATCAGGTTGTCCCAGACCCTCCTAACTGCCACTGTTCAATCAGAGGGGGTGGGACTAGGAGAGGCAACCGATTGTGCCTTTAGAAAGTTTACAAAAATGTAGCGGAAGCACACCCTAAATGATAACATTGGGGTTAATCCAGTCACAAAAGTGTTTATTCCACCTTCGTCAAAATCTGAGTCTTATTTTTGTAATTTTGGCCACCATTACTAATAATTATTATTTACTTAAATTGTATTTTGTAGCTTTTACAGCCCAGTTTAGATAAACAACACCATGAAATACTTAGAAGAAAGCATCACTGATTAGCCCGACTAACTGCATTTCACTCGATAAATGACATTGATTTAGAATGATCTCTCACTGTGTTGTGCTCCAACCAACATCCTGTGTGAAGCGGAAACATACATCACAATGAAGAAGTGAAAACAGAATTTTATAGGGGCTTTGTAGCATGTCTAGTCTCTCCCCTCATGTTGCTTTTCCTAATGGGATCTTTTCCAGCTAGATAGTCCTGTCACCAGATTACAACATACAAATATGAATTCCTTAATTTCCATTGCTAATCGAACGTCTGTGCATTGCTCACAATTACAGGCCAATCACTTTCCTTGCATTTCTCTTTCAGGGGCCTCCATCCTCCTCCCTGTCCATCCTCCTCCCTGGCTCTGAGCCTTCCTCTGCTTCCTGTGGAGACTTTATGATTCCGTTTCCCATCTGCACTCTCAATAAAAAGAGGTCAGAGATGCCACAGCATTGGACAGCTTCCTCTACGTGCCTCCTTCACAGAAGCTCTCCCTTGGCACAGCACTGACCCCAAACACTTCTAATGCTGCAAACATACCTAGTCAGTGACTGAGGGTCCTTTTAAGTTAAGAGATAACAAGGCAGGGTGTGTTCAGAAGTAAGAAAGCTCTTGTAGACAAGCGTAGTTTGACTGAAATTTGCATTTTTCTTTGTGGAGACACATTTGCTTCATTTGCTGACCCGCCTCCTTCGCTTCACACAGTTTTCAACCTATTTGAACTTCTAAATGCAAGAGTGTGAGGCTCTCCGATGTCCAGTAGATTTGAGAGAACGGGTGTGCCTGACCTCTTATTCAGGGAATTCTGATTGTTTATATTCTTGTTTTAGAAATGCAAGGTAAAAATCATACAAACAGCAGAAAAGAAGAAATGCTGTTTGGCTGCAGTGAGTGAGAACAGTAACAGAGGTTAATGTCACTAAAATGTTTGATAAAAGGCTGTAAAAGCTACAACTTTGAGGGCTGCTGTTTTTCCCTGCATACATTTGCCATTCAGTCCCCCACTTTCTATTATAGTTTAGCATACGGGTAAGAAATTGAACTTTTTACAAACTTATCAATTGTATGTTTGAGGTAAATGAGTGCTTTCCACTATGCTATAATAGAATAACAATTTTCTGCACAAACTTTCATTGCCAGGCAGCTGTAAAGAAGCTAAGCCAGGACCTTTGAAGAAGCAAACTTTACAAAGAAGTAATTCTAACTACTTTGTTTTCCTTTCTTCTTCTTTTTTTAATGGTAAGCACTGCAGTCTCACCAATTTATAATAACAAGGCAGCAGATGGGCAATTATTTTATCAAATTAAAGAAGGCAAATTAGCCATGATTTAATTATCTTGTACAACAACTTTTTTGTATTTAATTTTCTAACAAGACTTAACCACATCTGAGAGCAAAGCCAAGTCTAACAATAAAAAAAAAGTCAATGTGACCATGACTACAATAATTTTCATTTAATCAATCCTTTAATTGATAAATTATCTGGTTTATAAAATCTTAGAAAATAATGAAAAAAATCGGATCTATCCCATTTACAATTTTCCAGAGCCCGAGGTGAACAAAACAAATGGTGTTTGGTCAACTGCCCTAAACCCAATGTTATTTAATTTACTATCACATAAGGTAAATTGTATTATTGTAATTCGCTTTGGATAAAAGCGTCAGCTAAATGAAATGTAATTTAATGTAAAGAGAAGAAGCAAATCACCACAATTAAAGAAAAAGAAACCAGAGGATGTTTGGCATTTTACTTTAAAAAAACAAATTATCAGAATAAATGGTGCTAAAATTCCTATGAATCAGCAAATTAACTCACCATTTTAGGTCTTTGAACAGTAAAAGCCATCGAGAATATACTGCCGCATACGATCATATTGAAGTCAGGGTAATTATCTTAAAGATTGATTGTCCAAATAAATTATTTAATAAGAAATATAAATAAACCCTTTTCCGAACACACACACACAATACCAGTGAGGCCAAACACAGCAGAGGAAATTAAGTGAGAGCAGAGCTAAAGATAGAACCACCCAGGCAAACAAACTGAAGTAACCACAACACAATCTTGTGTGTGTGCCTGTGTGCCCTGCTGAACCCGTACATGCCCATCTTACAAACACCCACAACAAAAATTGTAACTCACACCTGATTCTGAACTTGTTAATGATGATCCATGTCCACAGCATAGCGCTGCTCCCATCTCAGAGTCAACCTCTTCATTTCTCTCCTCTCCAGGAGAAAACAAGAACAAATCTTTGTTAAACTGAAACACCACATCGTTCCTTTGTATGCGAGCGCCCCGTCTTCCCACACAGGTCAGGAACACAACTGTGAGAATCTCAAGTCTCAATTCTTACAGAACAACCAAAGCTCAAGATCCAGAATTCCTTTGGAAAATAGACATCTGCTGTTAATGGACTGCAAGTGACTAATCTTGCATTAAAAAAACAAGGTCTTATATTCTCTGTGTACTCTTATTGAATCATGTGTTAATTCTTATTTTACATAAATTATCAATTGATACATGAAGATTTTATGATAAGTAACTACAAACACATAACTAAGGAAATCAAAAGGTTATGAGCAGCAACAATGAGGATGGCTTTGAGGCTTGTTCATTCTGTGGCTGCACAGTAGGACAGTTCACAGGGAAATTTTTGTACTGAAAAATGTAAATAACAATGGTTTTATGTCTGATGTATCTGTTTAAATAAATAATCAGAATAGGCCTGGACAACACAGACAAACTAATAGAGGTTATTAACATTATTAGCTTGATCTTGGGGTAAGAAGTGAAACTCATGTTCATCCATAGTTTTTTTTTGCTTTACAACAACATAATTCTATGATTTCAAAAAATAAACTAATAAGTACTTAAAATTTCATGATGGAACAGACTGGAACCATTCCTCTTGTTATTATTCATTTAGACACATCAGCTGTGAGCCACAACATTTCAATGTGAGAATTTCTTGAAAAATGATTTCATTGCAAATTATGATATTGCATTAATGCACAAGCAGATAGCAAGTTAATGGGGCTCTGTGCAGAAACCCTTGCAGCAAAGCGAGCCAGCACCAACCTTTGTTCAGGCCGAACAAGTTGGGTCCAAGTAAAAAAAAAAAAAAAAAAAAAAAAAAAAAAACTACAACATGGCAGTTGTTTTATGCAGCTGGGCATACTGTATACTACGGAGGTAACACTTGTGCATTCCTACTTTGCCAGAAATAAACTGGCTAACTGACATCTGCTGTGTAGTGTAAAGACTGTGTGCATGCGTGTGCCCGCTTCTGTTAACAGAAGTTACTTAATACTTCAAAGCTGAAGGGTGAACCTTTCTAAACACCAACTTTCAGCAGCTGTGTCTACACAGAGCTCCTTCCAGTGAGTGGACGATACAACAGTTAAACAACATCCCATATGCATGCTCACCAACAGTGTGTTGATTCATAGGAAGCACCTACTGTATGATCAAAACAAGCAAGTTCGCTTCCTTCATCATCTACGCAATCTGTCCTTCCCTCCCTAGATCGACCATCCCACAGTCACTCTGCTTTCATGTGCAGCTGTGAAATTCTCACCCAGCCAGGCGCCATCTGACCCCAGCCCGAAGCATCTACAGTAACTGTCCAAAGAACACAGACCCTGGTAGTCATACTGCTATCTTTGCAAACAGCACACACAAAGACTAACATTCTCATGAAAGAGCGTTTGAAGGGCAAGCAGGTGTTCTTAGTTTATGGACTTTCACAGGTGACCTAAAAACAACACAATGTCATGATTCTTCAAAGTATTTCACATTAAAACCTAAAAATGCTGTCCGTCTGTCAGAAACCACTCTGCCATGAGCTCTGATACGTAGAGGCACGATCTAAAACAACTTAACAAGATTAAAACCTAAAAACTGTCACATTGGCTTTTTCCAAAAAACTGACAAAAAATATCTGCAAAGAAAGAGTGATGCTTACCAAACTTTTCAACAGCAGGTGTTAGATTCTCTGAAGCTTTGTTGTGGAGGTTTTCTCAACCAATTGTGTGGCCCTCGTCCCAAGTCCTTATAGACCAGGACCACAGTACCGTTGTTACCCCATTGGCTTGGATAGGCGGTGTAATTGCTGCCGTTGCCGCACGAACTCGTTCTTGGAGGGGCGGGGACAGGAACTCTCAGTCAAGTAATCATTGCGTGTCATTTATTAGTGTGTCCACAGACAGAGGGAGGGAAATACTAAGAGGAAGAGTGAGAGTGAGAAGGTGGGGAAGATGAAGCAGATAAGGTGAAGAACTAATCAGTTGTTGTGCACTATAGCTGAATGTGGTGGGTTCCTACACAGCTTTCAGACAGCTTCAGACTCAAACCGTACTCGCAAGGTAAAGCATTAACTGCAATGGAGCAGGTTTAAATATTAACACAGCCTCACATCATGTATGACTGAGGGAGCACAGAAGCGTCAGTAGTTACCTATAATGTAGGAAAGTGTTCAGTGCTTGCAATATTAGCTTTTTCATCAAAACTAAACCAACTTGCTGTTACTAAGTTTTCCAGGAAACATGTGGCGTTGTGAAACAGAGAAAAGGAGAGAAAAAAAACACACACAAAGCAAAATAACATCCCTTCGTGGAAGTTTCCACTTTGTTAGCGCTTTTTATCTTCCTGGTCATCTGCTCCCAACACACACTCTGGGCAAAAAGATTTCCTGTTTTGCCTCCTTTTGTCACTGTGGTTGTGTTTGGGGGTTTGTCGAGTGCTAACTTTAGAACGTTTTCTATATTAATATTTACCTGATGCTGCAACAGCTCATAAGTTGTCAAGAAAACTGGGGATTTGATTAAGTCCTCCACACGATGCAACTAGACAGTAATGTCCGCCTTTTCTTTAGGAGTTTATGATTCACTAAAGGGAATCCTACACACGCTGTGCTGAAATACTGTTACCATCTATTCTATGAGCAGAGAAAGCAAAGAAGGAATTATATTTGCATGGCAGAAAATCAATAACCAAAGTTGATGATTTGTTTACATCATTCAATTTTTGCAAAATATTTTACCTTGGAAGATGATGGAAGATGCAGTTAGAGCTTGTCTATTTGATATTCATTTATTGGTGACAGACTGATTCTCTTTGGCCTGAAATGATGGTAAGCAACCTTGTGCATGTATTCACTATGCACCCAGCAGCATTACTCTAGTTCCACTAACACAAAACCCAGAATGTTCATGTATGCAGATATTACCCGTTAATGATTTAAAAAAAAAAAAAAAAAAAAAGGAATTAATTAGTGCCATCACCATTTTAAAGCTAAAGACAGGTGCAGCAACGAGGATATGATGCCTCACTGGCATTCCATTAAACTGCTTGCAAATGCAACATTGCTCATAAGACAGAGTTTCTCCAAACACAAGAGCTGTCACTGCACTCGCTGCAAGTGTCTGAAGCCACGATGGCTATTTCCTTTGCATTTCTAACTTCTTTTTAAAGGATTTCCTACAGAAATGTGACCCCTTATAACACTTACGGTCCTGCTTATGATCAACTTTCACACTGCCTGATGATCATATGGAGCTTTGTTTGTGATGGACAGTCATTCATACATTCCATCACATTTAAGACTGTTATTTTACAATCCTGGTTATTTACATATGATTCACTAAACGATTGACTGTGCTGTAACACTGAATAAAAGCATAACCGTCACTGCTCGTGACTACCCGAGGCTCCGAATAACACCACCATTAAGGTGGCATTAAGGTTCTGTAAGAGTTAACTTCCCCCCCAGTTCCTGTCTTCCATATTTTTGGTGTGCTACTGTCCCAAAAAATATCTCCTTACTGATGTTTGTTTGATACTTCTCTGACGCTCTGCTGAGACTTACAGAGCTAACGATCTCAGTCAAATGAGGATAGCAGCAGGATTATGATCACCAGAAGAAAAACAAACTCCTAAATGACAAGCTAACCGGTTATCAAAATGCAACTTGTGTCTGTTTACCTGGTTTTGAAGAGTCCAAGCTTAGCTCGGATAAAAGCGGTGCAAGATAAGCTGCTGACCGGTCACTGTTGTCCAGTGAGTCTGGCCACTTTCCTGCCTACCCTGCTGACTTCCCTCCCCTCCTCTTACACCATAAAGTCTGCAACACCCTGCTCCAATAACCCCTGACCCACAGGAAGTAGACACAATGGACTGAAAATAACACACCACCTCCCCTGGCAACAACTGCCCACCACAGCCCCCCTACACACCGCTTCCACACTACAGAACACCTACGACAGGCCTGCTCAAGATAGATGGGTAGCACCAAAAATATCAGCCACTACTCAACAAGCTGTGCCCACATGCCAGAAAACGCACTTTGAATTCTGGCTTTTTATTCACTCCTGCACACGCACAAGTCAGTACAAAGAGGTCCTGTAATATTATGGATTTGTATTTTGGACATTTTTACATTGGTTTCAAAAGCCTTGAAGTCCTCAGTGAAGCATTACACACTACTGTAGTTTCACACTACAGCAGGTTGTGGGTTGAGCGGCAGACTCGTGGTCGTCCAACTGCTTTCTGTAGGAGACTGCTGTATGATGAGATGGAGGATTTCTCCATAGATAGGCCTAAAAAGCATCTGTGGGTGAGTGTGTTTGTGTGAGTGTTTGGCTTACTGGTTGTATGTTAATCTTACCTTCCTACAGTGCAAACCAGTGAAACCACAAAACAGGTATTTATATTTTAAGGCTTTTTGTTTGATTTCAATTTTGTACAATAAAAATGCAGATAACAGGTTCCTTGTTAGTACTGTGAACAGAGAGAGAGATTTTGTGTGTGTGTGTGTGTGTGTGTGTGTGTGTGTATCTTCCCCAATCCTTATCCATGCAGTGAGCAGAAGCAGTGTAATCCAATCAGTCCAATGAAAATTATTCCAAATCACATTTAGTGGCCAGTGAGAGGTTGCCTTAGACATGATCTAATTAGCCGCTCTACTGTTAGTCTGTCCACAAGGAAATGGCTTGTGATGCCGAACATAGAGATAAGGAAATGGACTCTGATATGTACTTGTGTGTGGCGAGTGGTGTTACCTTAAAAAGAAGTGGTGCCAGGTTACTCAGCAGAAGAGAAGATGAAACAAAGCTCAAGTACAATTTAGGGTTCCCAGTTATTTGACTCAATGAAAATGTGAAATTATTTCACTGACACAAAACTTGAGTGGACAAGGAATTAGTGAGTATGCATGTACCTCTGCAAATGATACTTCAATGAGCTATCTTTCATGGATTAAACGCTGATTCTTAACACTGGCATTAACCATGTTTGGCATCCTGTTGAACATGCTGAGGCTTGTTTCTCAGCCCAGTTATAAAGACACACCTCCTTTTTCAGCCAGTCTCCTGAAACTGGTACACACCTCCACTCTCTGTTGTCACATTCAGATGATACTACTTCACTTTCAGCTGAAAGTGAATGTGCATGGTGTGAACACACACCCCAGAGGCTGTGTGCCACAAGTGCCTCATGTGTCTCCCATACAGAAATACAGTGAAGAATGTGTGGAATTTCTTGTAGGCATCACGCAGTAAAGGTAACAACGCAAAAATATTTTTTCCAACACAACGATTGTGTAATTATGGCCCCAAAACAATTGTCAGTGCTAAATAAAAATAAATCCTTTGGTTGGCTTCTGTGGGTGTCGGCTTGAGTGCCTGTAGGTAAACATTAACTCATTCATACTCAACGCACCTGCACTCACCATCACTTACACACATCTTCTCTCCAATGGTTTATTTTCCTTAACTTTTAAGTCTATAAACATTTGTGTTATTCAAATAATTCAGTATTTCAATATGAACAAATTCATACATTTCGGCACTCTAGGTTTTATGAAAATCTAATTCATGTCCTGTTGCCTGGGGGGAAGCCAATAAAAGGAGGTTTTGACCCACTGGTAACACCAAAATTATCCTCTTTTAAGGATCTATCTCCATTAAAATGAACCGTGCTGTCCTCTTTAATCACAATTTTTCATATTCCTAAATAGCCTGGGTGACAGAGTCCCTCTACATTTATGTAAAAAAAATTAATTTACGAAGATAAGATCCCCAATCAAACAACAACTGGAGTTCCAATATCACATTTTTGCGGATAATGATAATAAATTGGTCAAAAAGCTAATGCTTAACTGAATTATTAATATTTTCTCAGTGAATAATAACATTAAAATCATGGTGTGCAGTGTAAGAGAAGCTGTTTTGCCTTCAACCCACTCCAATATGGATCCATGTGCACCAATAGCTGTCCGTTTTAGTCTGAATGAATGACATAAATCCAGCTGATGAATAGCTTGAATTATGCTACATGAAAATGGTTAGAGGAGGTGACTTGTTGACAGCTTTCCAAGTAAGCAACCAAAAAAGGGGCTCTTACTGTGGTAATAAACCAAATGTTAGTGAAGCAAATTTGATCAGAATAAACAAAACCTGCAACTAATGACCAACCATGAAACTACAAAACACTCAAATAAAGAAGGTTCTCACAGGAAAGACACATCACTGAGGAAACAGTTGGTAGCAGTGAACAGCATTTGTTGCTTACAGATACTAAAATATTCTATGTCACACATAATAAGTCATTTCCAACTGGTCCAGTTTATTCCTGGCAAGGCCTGTACAGGGCTTTTAATTTCATATCCACAAAACATTGTATATAAACTCTGATAAGGATGAAAGATAAAAGGATTTAAAAAAAAATGTATAGGTAAAATACACCGAATAAGACCTGTTAACTAAATTAAAAAAATGTAAACATAGTACGTGCAACTGAAAGATCACCAAAGCACAAATCATTGACAGCAACAACCTTTGCTCTATTACTTAAGTATCCTTCTCACGTTCTTGTAATTCATAGAATTGCTCCTCCAGCATGGTAAAAATGCACTCACATTGGTTTGTGGTGGCAAGGGCAAAATCCAGGTCACCAATCAATACCTATTACCCCACCGAGTAGGAAACAACATTACACATAGGACACGGAGCAATAGAGGCTGAACATCCATTATGTGTTCTGTGCTTAAAACAACTGGTCCAGTACTTTTGTCAAACATATGTATGACAGTATAAGAGAGCATTTCTGTTTCCTTACCAGCCTTTTGAAGACCCTTTTCTTGCCCACAACAAAGTACGAAAAGCCTATGACATGGATTTCTAAAAGTAACTTACAATGATATTACTTTTCTTTTTGTCAAATGACATCAGCTGCGAATGAAAAGAAGAACTATCCGAGTGTCTTATCTTTGTTTGTTCCAATAATACAGAAAGTCCATGTTACCCCTTAATACATTAGCATCACAAGTACTATTGCCCCTTTGTATAACCAATGGGAATCGTTGCTGAAAATGATTCCCAGACTCAATGTTTTTGATTCCCCTTGTTCATACAGTGCCCTATTCAATCTGCATACTCTGAGGACGGTTTGTGAGTGCAGATGGCAGCCTACTCTCAGCCATGAGAACTAAAGCTGTACTAGAGATAAAGACTGGCTCGTCTGACTTCAGGGTACGAAAAGTTTATCACATTTCCACAGCATCTCCTCATTGTAGGATCTTTCAGGTTTTTTTTTACTTTTTCTTCCCAGATAAGCAGAAGGTTAAAATGATGCATGCTTTGCTACTCCACAGCCTTGAGACTTTTGTCCATTGCCTTCTCTCTCGTAATTACCGGCTGCCTCTCTTCTGCTCTTTTCACCCTATCTGCCTTTGCTTCTCCAAACCCAGCCAATCCGAACTCTTGTGCGGAGTCACATGCACTTGTCAAAGCTGCATCGTTAGAATTCAACACATTCCTTTGGCATGGCACACTTGGTTCACATGATCACGCTGTTGCTTGACCGCTGACAAGATGGGCTTAAACAATTCTCCTTTCAGCCTCTACTGGCCTGAATACAAACAGTGCAGTTCAGCCAAATGTGCATAAGAGGAAAGACAAAAAAAAAAAAAAAAAAAAAAAAAAACAGTCACAGCAGAACATAAAATGTGGTGTGAATCAAGTTTAAAACACGTGTCAAATATTTATCATATGAACTTAGACTCACCTAGACACACAAGTTCTGATCAAAAATTTCTCCCAGACTTAAAAGATTTAATACAGAAAAAGCTCAGTTCTTATTTTAGCAACACTAAGGAACAGTTAGTGCAACTTGGGCTTATAAGTAAATCATATTACTAACAGAGATGTTGAGAAAGATTTAATCATGAAACACAATTGTCCCTTCAAGAAAAAGATGTAATCTTACATTAACTGCAAATGTGCCCGTTACATTCAACACCTGTAACTCAACCTGCTGATCACAAAAGGCTCGTGTTGGAAACTTTGCAATTTCACACACTTTAAAGCAGAACTACAACAGGGTAAGAAGTGTTCTACCTCTTTATTTCCTACAGTTATGGATTATAACATTGTTGTTTTCACAAATACCAACACTACTACTTGTCTGTATCCCTAACCAAATAAACACAGGAAAAATATATTGTAGAATTATCATATTGGTATTTAATACAGAGGAAGAAAAAAAATTACAAACCTTTCATTTGACACATTTTGTTATCCAAATGCCATTGGCATAGCCAAAATAAAAACGGGTGAAGGTATTCCACAAGTTTCTGAGACACCAACAAAAAGCGCAAAAAGAAGAGTGCAGTACCAGCGAAAGTTCTGAGAAATGCCAAGAAAGTAGGTGGACAAGGGGAGTGCGTCCTCCAGACTCTCAGCTTCCAATCAGCCTAGAAACGAATCCTCTCTGAGAGCAGGGGTCTCTGCTGCATCTGTCTCTCTCAGCGTGTGTGTGTGTGTGTGTGTGTGTGTGTGTGTGTGTGTGTGTGTGTGTGTGTGTGTGTGTGTGTGTGTGTGTGTGTGTGTGTGTGTGTGCAAGTTTAACCATGTCCTCTGGCTTGAAGCCAGGCCAAAGATATCGGCCAGCACCATAGTAACTCTAATGCAATCAGGGACAGTAGCCAAAACAGGTCTGGTGGTGAGTAGTAAAGAGTCCTCCATCTTTATATGTCCATTTTGTTCTCATTATTTCTACAATAAAATATATAGGGAATCTAATTTCAAAAAAAAGAATATCACAAAAACAAACAAATGAAAAGACGAATTAACAGCCATTCAATAGAGTTAACATTCATTTTATTGCAGACCTGTCTTGACTCACAGTAACTTGGAAAATTACACAGGCCAGTAGCAATATTTCACATCTAGTCTCAAAGCTGACACCCCAAAACCCCACTGTCTAACTCGGCCTGTGGCTACAGGCAGGGACAAGCATGCATACATATTGGTGCTCACAGCACAGAGCAGGGGAAGAGGGGGCAAAAAGTACCATGACAGCAGTGGGCTATATTAAGGGGCTGCAGACACAGCGGCTCGGGTCAGATCACACAGCACCACATAACTAGAGGGCCAGCTGTGTATGTGTGTGTGGGAAATGACAGGTGAACCGTTAAATGTGAACAGATAAAGTCACACATATTTCTACCTTCAAAAGCTACTCTCAAACCTCATCACTCAAATCATCCAACATATCCCAGCACTAAGCTCATCCAAAAGCTCAAATTAAGCAGGGGAATACAACAAAAGCTGCTTCAGAGAAGACATTTAAAAACAAGCTGGGAAAATCTGCAAACAGACAACACATCTCCAATTATCCGTGAAAATCTCTGCAGCTTGCACAAGGAATTTCATGATTGGGTGTACAACTGAATGTTTTGACATAATGACAAATTTCTTACTAATGTCTCTGATGCATAAAGAATTTCCCTTGTTTTTTTTTTCCAAGTGGGCCACTCCACAAAGAGGAAGTATTTTAAAGGCCTTGGTCACAAGACATGGTGAAGCAACACCTTCTCTCTGTACATCACAATAACATAAATACATTATTTGTAGCCCTCAGACAAGATTACTGAATGTTAAGTTTAAGTGCTGATTTAAAATGCTTAACAATCTAGAGAGGCTTTACAAATACAATCTGTGATCCACATGTAAATCAAAAGGAAAGAATAAGCAACAAATCTCAAAGCACCAGAATAACAACTACCAATCACTTTCAAATTAATTGACTGGTCAATACAAAAAGGATAACTTGAATTCAAACTAATTTTACTTCTGAAACGACCACTTTAATTAATCAAGTAGTCCATTAATAGGCTGTTTAAGACATATTAAAACAGAAATGCTTTACTTTCATTGGCTACAGCTTCTGTTTTGGTTTCAAATATGAATACTTTCTGATAATGAACACATCATCTTTTTTGTTTTGAGCTGCTGGTGAGACAAGACAGGACCGTGGACGATACCACCTTGGAATCTAGGAAAGTGTGATCAACAATTCTTCATATTTTCAGACATTTTTTAGATAAACCAAACCATGCATTGGTCAAAATTAATCAGCAGTTCAATCAATATTAGAGATAATTGTTTGTTGCATCCCATCCTTATCCCAATAACTTCATTTGTGAAAAGTTTGACACCCCCTAAATCTGAAAAATGTACCTGAGAATTTGTTTAACCTTCTTAGACTTAGCTATCCAGCTAACATATTAAGCCCTGCTCTATGAGATAGCCTCTAGTATATACATCCAAACTTTACAGGTCAACCTCTAAACAAGCACATAATAGTTCGCAGACTTTAAGAGTGAATCAACTGGTCATCCAGCTCAGCTCGCCAGAGAACTCTGAGAATAACCACAAGTACACTGCAGCTCCTGCTTAAATGATGTGTGCAGACTTCAGTGGTGACTGCATCTATACAGACAATAAAGATTAATTTTAAATTGTCATGTCTGGACTTTTAAAGGACAATATGTGTCAGTAAAAAGCTGTAAACATATACAATGTGTCAAAAGTCAGACAGAGTTGCATTTATGACTCAGGAGATGCACAACATCTGCCAGCAGCATCAGGTTCACAATTACTCTCCTTTTCATTATAATTCATTCAGAATAATTAGTTCTGGGTGCAAAAGAGGCAGAGAAAGACAAATATGTTTTGTTTTTTTTTCCCCAAGAGACAAGCAGAGGATACAAGCTGAACCATTACAATATAAAGGCAGAAAGGAGGAAGAGAGAAAAAGAGAGTATAGGACCCCCTCCTCCTCCTCCTCCTTCTCTCTTCACCCGCCATCTGGTAACCATCAGCGCCTCACACAGGAAGGGGCGGCCATGCCTTTCTGGGGCGCCAGGGAGCGGCTCCTCTTCCCTCTTGGTGTTGGAGAAACAACAATCGGCCAGTGCATTGCATTGCATTGCAGAGTAGTGCAGTGCAGTGCAGTCCAGCCCATCCTAACCTAAAGCTGAGGGACCGGGCGCTCACACCCCAGCCCACCAGCAAAGAGGAGCACAGAGCGAGCTCACATTCCTGCCGTCCGAGCCTGCCAACAAGCACTGGGAACGGAAAAAAAGAGGCAGAGAACAGAGACTTGCTCTCACTGGAGGCTGCCTAATGGTGCTGCGTTGAGAAGCACTCCAGTCTTTTTCATCCTGATTGCTTTCTCTTTGCTCTCCTCAACAATGATGACAAAGTTATTGATTGCAATTATGGTATATTCCATCCAGCCTGTACTTCCCCTGCATACATATATACAGTCCTTTACAATAGTCCTGAAGAAGTTTCCCTCGCTTTGCAAGAACTCAAGGAATGGACATTATCGTGCATAAACTTGGCCCAGCTTCTGTACTTTTTACAGACCGATCTGATGGGAACAGGGACCCCTACAGCCTTTTTGTCTGGTTAGTGTAAACCATCTTTGGCCATCTGTGCTTTCCTGCTAGCCCTGTTCTGTGTCAAGAACAGACTACAACTACACTCTGGAAATAGAAAGCAGACTTATGCCATGTTCTATTTTTACTGCCCAGTGTCATTAGCTGACAAGTTGAGGCATGAAACAATACAAACAAAGTATGAGAAAATATGTCCTCTAAATTTGATCTGTGCCACATCACTATGAGAGAAATGTCCCGATCAATCATACACACTTAAAAAAAAAAAGCACACGATGATGTGTGCAATTAGCCTTGCAGCAAACTTCTTACTGTTCTGTCATCTGCATTTAATAATAGCTGCACTTGAAGCTGTTCAACTTGGCACGGAGACAAATAGCACAAAAGGATCATTTTACAGCTGAACTGTAGCAGAAAAGCACAACTTGCAAGATGTTCCCAAGAATGAAACAGGAAAACCAAGTCTGCATGAGAACCACAGTCTCTCCACAAGCTGCTTCGTGGACTTGGCACATAAGACAGTAAACAGCTGAACCGGGCAAAATGAGGCACACGTCTGTTTACAAAATGCTCCATGTTAGCTTCGACCTAACGGCTCAATCCAGTGTCAGTGTTAAGGTTGAAAAGGAGGTTGAAAGGGGGACAAAACAGCATAACATAAATCATAACAATCCTATTTTTGGAGGGAATTATGCATGATCTGCACACAGCGCCACCTATGAGCCAAACCCAACCTTAACACAGACTTACTCACCGACAGAAAAGAAAAAAAAAACAGAACTCTTTCAATCTTGTGTTGTGTCAAACAACTTTTTTACCTTAAAATTATAGCTATTTCAACCAATAACATAACAGCTTGTTTAATATTTATAACACAGAGCCAATTTATTTGAATGATTCCCCACCCCCGTTATGTCCTGCATCAACATTCAACAGAAAATTCAACATAACCTCCAACTTTCATTGTAACCATTCACTATTTTTAAACATTAGCCCAAGTTAGCTTCACAGACAAGATAGCAGACAAACATTCATCTTTAGCTTCAACTTCATTCTGAAACTGTAGAAAATTCTAATATGAACAACGTTTTTCTGTGCTTTGACGAGCAGCTCCATTGTTCAAGAATCTACGTGGAAGGTTATGCATAAGTGTCTAGATTACATAATAAAACAAGATTTACTGTGAAAGTTTAGTCAAATGATGGACCTGACTTGAGGTTACGTAAGGCTTTTGTTGCTTTTAAACATTCAATCTTGTTCTGATGCAGACAAAAGCAGATACTGCTTAGAAATGCCGGCGTTAAAGAGGTGAGACACCTGTTATATCAAGAATAAAACATAAGAAAGTGAGAAAACAGATAGGTCTTAATGTTTAATATACATTTCTATACATTATTACTCATCTGCAAAGGGTAGGCGAGTAATTTAGCAAAAAATACTTTCTGCTGCCTGTCAGAAGCGTTTGCTCTCACCCAATGTTTTGTTTTCATGCTTGTTTTTTTTTCTTTGTGAGGCAATGACATGATTTCAGGCTTACTACGCTCTATAAATATCCTGAAGAAAATGGAGCGGAGCCACAATTATGTTTACTTCTATTGTGTTTTTAAACAAAGACCAAAACACCAGTTCAGGACACAAAAGACTTCAACTTCTGGAAACAATAAAATGTGCGTTAACTCTCGCACAACCAACCATGACAATAAAATGATGACTTTGTAAATAACATAGAATCTATTGACTTCAACGATCAGTTTGCTGTGTCCTTACAGCCTAACTTTTGAACCACTTTGGTTACCGATGTGCCAACAATGACACCGATACGCCTATGTATAACACAATGACTGTGTCTGTGTCAGGGCTAAAAGTGGGTTGGTACGGATAACTACTGTAGTAGTACAGACATTAATATTTAATGCTTATTTGTTTGTAATGGACATTAAATAATTAATGGCATATGCAATCCATTTTCAAGCTGTGGCAGATCACACAACAGTAGTCTGCTGGCTCCAAATGGAGTGCTGTGTTGCTGCGGCGGTGAGGACACGGTCCAGGCATTTTTCTTTGTTAGCCTAAGAGGCTAATGCTGCACAAGTGCCCCTCTGTTGCATCCTGTTCGGGTTGCTTGTTTGTTTGTTTCTTCAAGCATGTGGAAGGGAGGGATGGGGAGGGGGGGAGTTAACAGAAAAGGAGTGTTTGTTCTCTGTTCCACTTGCTAAGCAGATTTAATGAATCCTCTACTTAATCGAAGAGCTATGCCTTTGTTTTCCTTTGACCACGCTGTCATTTCATTGCATACATATTTATCTTCGATAGTCTGTAAATTACAAATGCTTCCAGTCAGCCACGGACAGAAATAAGGGCTATCAGACATTATGACATCTACTGTTAATCCCTTTTCTCCCAGCACAGAGGCCTAAGGACCAGCAAGCAGTGTCCTCAGTCTCCCTTTACAGCCATCAGACAAGGACCTTCAGGGTTCAATATTTTCCCTTATCCGGTCTACCATGAAGCCTTGCGCTCCAGCGCTGAGGCCCTTTTAAGGGCTGGACAAATTGCACAACAAAATCTTAATCTGTTTCCAGTGGATAAATGCCAATGAACTACAGGGATTAAAATGGTCTGTGTACCTCTGTGCAGTGGAAGGACAGAACTGAGAAAATTAGGGCTGCGCAATAAAACCAACAGCTTTGAAGCCCTAATTTTTATATGATGAATAAGCATGTGGATTAGTTGCGAGACAAACTGGTATCATGTGATTCAATGATGACTGGGTGCTGTAGTATTTAGACAACAGCTCTTTAAGGCAACCACCAGAAAATGTGTGGATCTTAACCCAGGTCTTGAACATATTGCTGTACTATGAATAGTAGCAACAACGTGTATTTATTGAGACACAAATTGTTCATAATGACACATATAGTTATCTATAGGCTACATTCCAGATATCTCCTCAAAGTGTTCATTGAAAGTTTTCATCTAAATGACCCGTGATCTATTTTTCTTATTTCATGATATGATCTGGCCTTAATAGAGCGGTGCTGAAAACCACCTTGCAACTCCATCCCAGCACACTGCAGATGTCCTGAAGACACCAGACTTCAAGCAGTTCCTTTAAAAGATGGTTTTACTGGTGGACGTTGGCAGAAATTGACAGATCGAAAGGTAAGAGAAATGAAAGAGAAAGAAGAGAACCAGATGGAAAATGCAGTGTCAATGAAATGGAGAAGCACAGCGGATACAGTTATGACAAACTCTGGCTGGGAAAAGTCTTATAAAAGCAATTGTGGTTGAATACCTTCATGCTGTCCTTGAACGAGACATTATAGACCAAGAAGTGTGAACTATTTCTCAACTAATTCTGACTGCAACAATAAATTAAGGCTTTGTTGTGTTTGGTGCATATTTTAGGTTTATTAGATGCCAAGTGAGTTGTTTAAGAGACAAAAAAAATAAACTATTGAATTCTGTCCATCCGTCGTAAGAAAAACGAGAGCCCAAAACATTGATTGTTTTTAACAACTGTTTCTGATCTGCCAAAAAGTTTAACTTATTCGCTGTTGGTATCACCAGTATATGTACCGTGAGCAAGAAGTAAGAGAACAATTACATTAATTTAGTTGAGCAAAGAATTAATTTTTTTTCAACCCATATACTTAATAAACATAATATGGCTGGCCACATAAAGAAGTGACATTTTCAGTGTGTACAATAAATCAATCTGCCCACTCTGGGACTGCTGGTAAACACAAAAGGTTCACCCTGACTTTCTGGGAAAATGCTCAACACCTCATGAGGGACAAATCAAGAAGAGCAAACATCTGAAGTGTTGAGGATGAAGCTATAGTAGTCTATGCATTTGGATTTAAGAGTAAAGTTTGTTGGAAAAGGCAATAACTGCTGACATTTTAATAATTGGGATTATGGGCAAAACATCATAATACCAAAATTTAACCAATTTATTAAATTTATTTAAATAAACCAATACTGGCATGTGATGGCAAAATCATTTTAGACATATCTTGTGCAAAAATCCACTCAAATGGTGGCATAAGATAAAACAGTGCCTCATTTTATTATCAGGATTCAGATTCTGTTCTGCTCTAAAATATGTGTGATCCTGAGTGAATTAAGTTAACAAACTCATAGGACAGGACACGGTTGTGTTCTTGGTCACCGAGGGTTTTTACTGTGAGCCACTGATTCAGTCAATGTAACTGTGAAACGACGACAGCATCAACTGGCAGAACCACCGCATTTTATTACAGCTAATAATCAGAGTTGTAATCAAAAGCCATTCTAACTGTGGACATAGACACCATCATGACTGCCACCAAACACAACACACACACATTTCATCCCAACTTCATATGAACACAGCCTATGGCTTTCAAGTCTCAATCTGTCCAAATGCAAAGTAGCCCAAAACATTTTCATTTAAGTACTGATGCCCAAATAGTTTATAGGTAGTAATAGCAGGCATTACTTGTTCTGCTTTTAACACTTTAGCATGAACTACTACACTGAGGGCTGTGTGTTATGAGCAGTGCAGCGATAAAGTATGCTGACCATTGTGCCAATTACACTAAGTGGTGTCATTTCAGGAAGTAAAGTTTAATGTCATTGAATAAAAGCAAAAGCTTCCTCCTCACAATCTTCTTTTTAAAATACAAAAAATTGATTCATTCCATTAAAAAGTAATCAGATTACGTAAATACTAAAACAATCCCTTATTTCCGCTTTAAAATGATCCTGCAATTCCTTTCCCACCTAAAACTCACAAGCATCATTACCAGCTGCATGGTTTCTATTTTGAAAAAGAATCAATGTCTCCCGAGTATTTTGGGCGTCACCTTAAGCAGTTGCTGGCGAGTTTCCCAATAGGTAAGATTTGCACGATTTGTCAGCAATTTCACAATTTAAACAGCTTCATGTGACCAAGCACGATGACCTTTCACAGTGAAGGGGAACCTGGTCCCAAATATCGATTTAGACTAAATTAGGATTTTCTTTTCTTTTTTTGATTTCATTAAATACTGGGAAGCTAATGCAAAGGTTTAGTTCTGCTTGACAAAGTACCCAGGTGAAACAAATAAATGCTCCTTATTTGTCCCATTTAAGGTTAACTTGACTGTACTACTTTTAGAGAAATAATAAATATAACAATGACACCGACTACAGCTTTAGATGTCAATTGTGAAAAAGTCATTTGGTCCCATTATACAAATCACATACAGTAAAAAAAAAATATCTTGTACAATAGAGACTACTGTTGCTGGGGACAGTTAGATTAGCAAATTATTCCAGTGTTGAACCACAGATTAAAAACTACTTTACTACTAAATTTGTCTAGACAAATTAGGTGTGTACCAATTTAATAATGTCTAAACCGGAAAGCTTTGGTATATCCACTTTACATAAAGGGTAGAAAGTTGGCTTGGAAACATCCGTTTTAGTTAGAAGTACGTAGTGTATGTCACTAACTGTTATGATAAAAGTCATGAAAATGAAGGAAGAAAAGAGAAAAAAAAATTGGTGGTGATGGTGAGGGTCCTTTAAAGTAGTTTCCACCTCATCCTTTGTTTAACCTATGCCAAGCACACACAACATGATTTCAAAGTCCTCAGATCGCTGAAATGCTATTTTCTGTCTTGTGTTTGAGAATCTTGGAAGTAGTCGTGGTCGGCATGCTACATGACAGATCAGCCACAGGGAGTCACACGTTAGAAGATTTTCAACAAGGAGGAATCCACGACAAGTCTGTGTCCTCTCCAGAATATGTTTTGTCATGAAAACACGCGAGACGTGACATAGGGAACGCCACAATATCACGCGCGAGAAAGATTTCTTTCCCTCTCAAAATACGAGAAACTAATTTTAGGCATGAAAATGCAATACGCTTTAATTTCTTAGCATTTACAAGTTTGTGCTTTAAAACTATGACAAACAGGATGAGAACGTACGACACTGCCCTAAGAAAAGCTCTCGGTTCGATATTTAACTGGGATTTTGACTTCACCAGTTCACACACTATTCTGTTACGCATACGCGAATGCGATTTAAAAACCTCATTTCTATGGCCTCTGTTTTGATTTTATTGCCTTCAGAAGAAAAAAAAAAACAATGCTTCATTGGGCTTTTGGTTTCTGCAAAAACATCCTCAAATTACATCCTTTGTAATTCAAATACCAATAATGGAGATATCCACTGATCCGCAAGAAAGTATGTCTGCTTGACAGCTTATGTCTGTTACTGAACTTATTTGTTTTTCCCGGCTATGAAAAGTTTTTCCATGAGGACAACATTAAAGCAAAGAGAATCAAACGTAAAACAGTTTCACTGTTAATCTGACAAATCAACAATCAAACAAGACACAAATATTTGTTCACACTAATAATGCTGAGGTATGTAACATTGTCTGAAATGTGTGCAGTATGAAAGGGTGTGAGCCATAAATCTGGTCAGGGAGGTAAACGCTTACAGCTTTAACAACTTTTACAAACAACACTTCAACAAATGTCTCCAGCAAGTTTGAGAATGACAGCAATAGGGTCAACCTTTGATGTAGTCCATAGCCGTTTTGTAAATCATTTAACCCTTGGCATGACCTTTGACACAAGGAGTACTGATTGTGACAGTACAAGCATTACTTCCAAAGGCAATTCACATACAGTGTTTCGAGCTGCAATGATTAAACAAATAATTGATCAGTTGATCAACAGAAAATTGATTGCCAAACATTTTTTTATGATAATGAATTCATTTTGGAGTCTTTTTTTTAATGAAAACAATAATATGATTACAAAATGAGTATCTTTTGGTGGTTGACTGTTGTTTAGCGTTTCGATGGCACTTTAAGATTCGGGGCGGCTGGCCTTTAAAATGTCAGGGAATGGTGAAAAAAAAAAAAATCAAAACACCAATGATCATTTGTTGCGGCACCAAACTGTGTTACTGGTCCAAGAAAATCAAATCCTCAGAGGTAACGCTGGGAAAACTGGATGACTGTCACATGAAAGTCTCATGTTTGACTCCAAAACAACAATTCATGCCTCACTGAAGTGCCTTTGAACACAACAGCAGCCTCCTACCTGCTTACTCATGGTTAGGTTACTCTCACTTTAAGGGACTGAGCTCGGAGGAGTCACACACCGTTTCAGGTTGACGACAAAAAAAAAAAAAAACATGACAAAAGTTGATTCTTAAAATGCCCACAAGATAAGGCCTTACACATCTCTGACTCCGGGGTAAAGGCCGGCACGTTTGGTCAAACAGGTCACTTTACTATAACGTAACAAATAAAGATATATAGTGCACTTACGTAACGTCTCAACTTTTTTTCAGGAGGAGACTTTCTGAGCCACCCTGCGCACACCACCTCTCCCCCACTCATTTCTGCTCCTTTCTCGCTCTCCCAGGAGTTTGAGAGAGCCGTTTGGCTTCGTTTGTTTTTGGGAGTGTCTTCTTGTACCTGAACACAAAAGAACAAACAAACAAACAAACAAACAAAACAGTTGACACGAGGCCCAGGCGGTGAAGTTGAAGTAGAAAAAAAAAGTTAAAATGCAGTATTGTGGTGGTTTTCAGAGCAACACACACACACACACAGTCACTCCTTCGAAAGTCGACTCACCGACCAGGCTGAAATGCACAGAACAGATTTCCACGAGTTTGTAGTAAAACAAACGAGTATATCCTCAAGCTCTGAGTGAATATAAACCTCCGCTGCACCGCCTGTTGTACAAATACCAACGCTGACTTGTGTATTTTGTTCAAAGTGGTAACGCAAAAAAAGAAAAAAAAAAAAAAAAAAGGCGCAGGCAACTGAAAGTCGCTAAGTTTTTTTTGTTGTTGTTATGTGTAACGTCTCATGCTAATTCCCGTCAAAGTGGAGCGATTCCCGGTTGGCGAGCTCGGCTGGAAATGTCCCACAGTGTGCGGGTGCATAGTTGTCGTCTGTGCGGAAATTCAAACAATCTTGACCGTAAACACAGTGGTTTCACCGAGCTTCCCTACCAGTTTACTCCCATGGTTCCTTAATTGTGATTGACAGGGTGGCTCCGTCTTTCCCTAAACTCACCCTCCTCTGGAAACATGACGCCGTCAAGCCGGCCATCACGACGACGACGGAACCGGAAGTTCAAGGAAGCCGCTTTCAAAATAAACTGTTGGCTTGAGGCTCTTTAAGCACACGCCGGACTTCTGTTTATTACCACCGGTCTTTAATTACCACAGAAAACGGATATTTTAAATTAAGTTACGGATGACTTGCTGCCGTAGTTTTTCTTGGTTATTATTTTGACAGGTCCAGTTAAACTAATGTATTTAACATTTTTAGAGTTAAAGAAGCTAATTAAGCAAACGGTTTGTCAATTTATTTTATTTTTTTATAAGGAACAAAATATTTTCATTCAGGGGTTACAGAATCTTAAATGTTAAATATATTCATGTTTATGAGCCACAACACATCCGTTAAATATGCCACCTCAACGTTATGTTCTTGATTTGGACACGTGTTTGAAAACTACAGCCGGAAGTCGTGTTCTTGTTTTAGTTATTGCTTAACTATTCGTTTAGGGGACGAACTGGGGAGGCGGCGGCGTGCAGGGAAAACTGTCGAGCTTCAACCATGGGACATGTAGTTCAAAAATCGCCTGTGTCCTGTCCCAAGAAAAACAACAAAAGAGTGCAGGGCGGTTTGACAGATGTACCATGAAGTAACAGAGCTAAATGCGCGTCTGGGTGAATACAAGAAGTGGGTTCAGACAATTGAAGAAGAGACAAAGAAAGGACCAACCTCAGCGTTACAGCCTCAAAGGTCCCAATAAACTACACTATCCACAATGCGTCCTGGATTCCCTGCAGAAAACTCGCCATAAAATCATGTGAGAATAAGGAGAACGTACTCGGTGACCTACTCATAGGTATACCTTTTGCCATCAGCTGGTGTCAAAATACACGTATGTTGTTATACATATTTACAGGTAGGTATAGAGTACAGTTTGTTTACATAAGGATACAATTCCCAATATGTTTTTTTTTTTGTTTTTTTCCTTTACATTACTTATAAACTTAAAATCTACTGAGATACATTTTGATACTATGTGATTCTTTATTATTTGAATTGAATAGTAGCCTAAAATGACAGAGCCCACCTTTACCAGCAGTATTTTATGTGCAACAGTTCCAACACCACACTGGTTAGGGTTAGAAAACACTTCCGAGCCTCGTTATTGACCTGGTTTGCCAAAACTGATCAGTTTCCTGGGATTAACAACTGCCTATCTATTCCCGGTCCAGTCCACTGGCAAAGGCGTGTTTCCCATGGAGTCAGAACGGTATCTGAGGAATCTCCCTGGAATGCTATTGTAATGGTAAACGCTTCCCCCAGAGGATGTTCCCTGTTGTTCTTTGATTAATGACTTTGCCATTTTACAGACACATTACCAATTTCAACAGCCTCAGGATTGCTGAAGAAATTGGCTGCAAACAATAATTGATAATGGTGATAATTCATTCTTCTGATACTATATACTGTACACATTACAACATCAAATGTTGAATGTTGAATGTGAAGATCTTGTTGCTATAAGAGTTCATGAAGTCAGTATGTTGTGAGATATAATAGACTGCGTTTAATGTTCTCTCTTGTTCTGTCCCTTACAAGTACTACATCTTTTGTTCATGTGGGCTCTATATTCCCAATGTGGTAGAGTGCACAACCCAATACAGTATCAGATTCCTGAATTATTGCCTACAGCTAACAAAGTTTCAAAAAAAGAATATGCATTTTTCCAAAATCAAAAACATTTCATCAAACATGAGGAGAAAAAGTGTAATGGTTTAGCTGATTAATAATTGAAAGTCATAGATTTTTCCACATAGCCTCTTAAAACTCTGCTGCTACTGAAGAGTTTTTGCCACATTAGTTATTAGTTATAAACTATTTGCTTTTGCTCCATTAAAGCTGTTATTTGTGCTGTTGTACTACTAGTAACTGATTGCATGTGATTTCCCAGTTCCCTTTTCAGTCACTGCTTTGTCTCACTTCTATTTGTGCAAAACCATTTTGCAATCAAAGCAGAAAAAAATGGAAAATAGAAATGCTTGTTTTGAAGAATTTTGCAATAGCAGTTCTGTATTTTTTTTTAACTAACAAAGCCACTTCCATACTAACACTGTTTCTGTTTTTATAGTGATTTCATGAGGTTGTTTTCTCTATATAGTGCTGAATTAAAAACTTAAATAGTAGTTTGTAATCATTTAATTAATAAAAACAATATTTGCAGCTTCAAATCCATCTTCCCCCACTTAGATCTAACTCCCAGAGAAAAAGTAGTGATGACAAGTTCTGTATACACTGCAAGAAAGACAGAAAATATGTACAATAGGAGATCTTTTCAAACCACAAAAAAAACTAAAACAAGCCAAGATTCAGCTCTAGAAATGGTTCTAAGTGATCAATATGTTATTTGCAGTGGAAATCATAAAATGAGGATATCTGACAGGTGTGGCAGACATGAAGGTGCACTGCAATGTAACAACGCATTCTTTGGTTTTTGTCTTGTTTCCAACTAATTACAGGTTTGTAGAAACCATCTGTTTTATTTTCCTTTATTATATTTATCATGTCTTATTTTTACCGTTTGTCCTCTCATATTGTATTATTACATTTACAGTTTAATTCCCAACATCTAGCCTCACAAACTTAACCAGGAAGGTTGTTTGAGTTATCAGCAGTAGTTATGCTGAAAGTAACTTACAAAGAAACTACCTGGTTAAATAAGACAACATGATGAATCCAGATTTGTTTTTTAGTGTAGGTAAAGGTGAATCCATTATGAATATTAACACAATACAGCTGAGGTGTAAAGTGAGACAAACTTCATTTTTAAAAATCTGCATTAAATATCAAAAGGCACATGAAATCAGCATGAACACAAAAGTCTCCCTGAATGATCCAATCAGAGGAATACATTAAAATGAACTGAATGCTGTCAGTTACCTGTTGTCAAATCTGATTTAAGAAGTAGCTTGCATTTTAGTTCCGTGTAGATCACACCAGCTAACTGTGAAAACAGCTTTAAATATTCAAAATTTTGATTTCCATAAATATTTTGTATTATATGAAGATTCAGAAATGTTATTCTCAGTCGTATATGTACATTTATTGCATGTGATATGAAACCTATAAAACAACAAAGCACACATCAAAAAGATTTTGAAAATTATCCTGAAAATCAAACTCCACAGCTCACGAAGAAAAAGCTGCATGCAAATCAGAAAAGTAAACAAAGTTTGTGAGCTGTGTGTTCAGAAGTATGACAAATCAAAATATCACTATCTTACAGATGAATGCTTTCTCCTGTGTTGTGAAGTCCACATGCAGCAACTTGCACATTTGTGTGTGTTTACTTGTGTATGAGGTAATATTATAGACAATCAGACAAGCCAAAAAACATAAGCATGTTCCCGACTGAACCAATTTTACATATTTATCAATGTAAAAGTTTATCAGAAGACTTGAAGTTGCTTTTATAATATCAAATTAGATGTTGCCATATTTCTTTCATTTAAGGAAGAGAATATATTTGCACCGATGAGTATTACCCACATCAACTATTCAAATTTGGAGGATTAAATAAAGATTACAAGGCTGAAATCACAAAAATCATTGAATAATTAAATATTAGATGAAAACTAAATGAGTAGCAAAATAATATTTTAGTGAAAACTTTCAAACTCAAGGAAAAATCAAATCTGGGATCAGATCCAGTGCTGATGCTCCGTGTGTGTGTGTGTGTGTGTGTGTGTGTGTGTGTGTGTGTGTGTGTGTGTGTGTGTGTGTGTGTGTGTGTGTGAGAGATCATTTCAGTGCTCTTTTTATGAAGGTATATATGCTACACTGTACATGGTGTAACAGTTCAGTCTTCTGTTCAGTCCAGGACTCCCTTAGCGCCAGTTCATCTTGGTTTCCTGCAGCGGGTTTTTTTTTCATTCAAAAGACCAGTCTACTAATGGTATTGAAGCCTCCTCCCCCTCCTCCTCCTCCTCCACCAGATGGGCCGCAGCTCCCTGGTGGGTTATTGTCATCTGAACCGTTGGGCCTGAATGAGCAGGAGGATGAAGGGGCCTGAAGAGCCTGGGTCCGAGCATTGAGCTCCTGTTCCTGTAGAAACCACAGAGGAAAGAGAAATATTTCAAAGTTAGATTATATTTACGTGTGAACAGGACTATACTTGAACTAAGAGAGCTGATTAAAAACAGAGTAATTGTCCTGTATGTGACCGACAGCACATCAGTCGTCACTTCACATTATCACAGCTCCCCCTACAGGAGATTTACTTTACTTACATTAGACAAGTGCAGTGGAATGTCAACTCTACACAGCACAGCTCAATGACTCGTGAAATTACACCTCACGTCTTATAACAGGACAGCTCAGATTTGACTTCCAGTGCAGTCAAAAAAAAAAAAAAACATCCTATACTCTGCAGCTCTTACTTATCTGTAAAAGTACGGTCTTTTTTTCTTTTCTTTTTTTTATCCCCAACCCTTTCCACCTGAGTGAATCTGAGTCTTTCATCTCAACTTTACACTCAGAACAGATAGTGGTAATGTTTAAAGTCAAAGGCGAGTAAAACATGAAAAATAAGCACAGTGTTTGTGCCTGAATACGCTATGAAACACTTGTCAATCACTTCATATTTGGTCTGGATTTTTTACGATAACTAATACGCAGTGATTGCTTTAATAGGTAAACATAACGCCAACATGTGGGAGAGGTATGTTTTTGGTGTCTCTCCGCCCCCCACACTTACTTGTAAATACAGCTTGTTGTCCTTGATAATAGCGTCCAGTAGTTCTTTTTGCAGGGGAGGCTCAGCACTCACTGTCATTCCATTTGCCATTAGCTCCCCATTCAAGTTCTGCCCCGGTAGCTCCTGCTTCCTGTACATGAGCACGTAACCTGTGTCCTTGGGGAAGCGATTCGTAATATTTTGCACCGATTGGAAAGAGGTGAATGTCACTCTGCTATCGTTGAACAGCAGCCAATCCCTTGCCTCCTGGCCACTATTAGGTGGAGTGTCACCTTGTTCAGGAGGAACTGAGACCGCCGAGCAGGTGCAGAGGCTGCCCTCGGCCTGGCCGTTCCCCAAATCATCTTTGATGGCAAAGTGATTGGCGGGATGCTGGGTTCCATCTGCTCCGTTGATGTTACGACCGTAAGAGTAGTAGTGGCCGCTCTCAGACGATATACCAGAGTGCATCACCACTGAGCTGAGGACATAGGGCACTGACTGGACTGGCATCTCTCCTGCTCTACACATGTCCTCTACTCCATCTATCCTCGCCCTCTCCTCTTCCTCCTCATCTCTTTGCGACGGTTTGAGTTTCTTGGCCAGATTCTCACTGCTCTCAGGAGAATCCACTCGCAGAGGAGAGGAGGAGGTAGAAGAGGAGCACTGCATAGGCAATGAGGGGACGTGAACAGGAAGTCTCATGAGAGGTGGGATGGTGACATTTTCCAGAATCTTCCTGCGAATATGGCATTTGGCATCATATGAAAACCGCAGCAGGGTGAGGATTAAATACTCAGGGGCGGACACCACTTTCATGGTCTTCTCAGCTCGCTGGAGGGAGCTGCACTTCTCACAGAAATAGGCATTATCTTCATCAAGGATCTCTGGAGCCAGAAAATAGTTTACCAGGTCAGGCACAGAGAGAGGAGGCTCATTCGTCACTGGCACAAAAGGGACATTGCTAGCTGGAGCTTTGGCCGAGCCTGGCTCAGGAACTTCACTGCCACCATTAACAGATCCCTGACAGAGAACCTTGGGCTCCTCTGAGAGACCCTGGACTAGAGGATTGTCCTGAGAGGTGGCAGGTGGACAAAAGGCCAAAGAGAGGTCTGTAAAAGGCTCTTCCTTCTGGGAGATGCAGTTGCACTGCATGCAGCGAATGCCTGTGATCAGCTTCCCGCCAAACATCCTCTCTGTCAAAGTCCTCCCGTCATCCAGAGGTTTGGTTTCTGCTGGAGTCAAATGTGACTCTTCGTGTCCCTCTGCAGGTGTCAGAGCCGTTGCATCTTTGCTGTTCGTGTCAACCAGGGAGGCAACTTTTGGCTTTGCTGATTCCAGGACCTGAAGGGTTTTCTCCTCTTCGTGTAACCTTGAGATCAGGAGAGAGACACGCACTCGACTTAAGCAGAAATATAATTTGTAACAAAGCATCTTTTCTTTCCTAACAAGCTTAGTAACATAATTTAGCACTTAAGAAAGTTAAGAAAAGCATTTTTTTAAATTTTAGTCGTCACAACTGTATAACAACTGAGTTATTTAGTCAGCAGGAGTTCCACAGTACCTGTCCAGAAGAAATCTGAGGTACTCAGAACAGTCTTGCTGAGAGCCCATGTTGAACCAGGGGGGACGAGATGCTTCCAAGAAGTTCCTGGGAGCATATGCTGCCCTCTGTAGGACACAGACAAACACCATGTCCTCGATTTTTGTAATCCACCAATATTCTATATTATCAATTAAACAGGACAACACTAACCTGAGTGTGTGCAAGAAAAGCAAACAGGAGCTGAAGCTTTTTCATCAGTGTGTTGGAACCATTTACATGTAATGACAAAACATGCCTCCTGAAACTGAGATAAAAAGTTTATGTTTAATTGTTATGTTTCAAAAAAGCATAAAAGTGCAACTAGAACATGTGGTCTCATGCATTGCTTATGTGCCAAAAAGACTCACTCTGTGGCCATGAAGAGGGTCTGGATGATGCTGTTCATGTAGCAGGTGTTCCCCAGGTTGACCAGGCCTGTCTTGCCCGTCTCAGACTTCCCAGCTTGCCTCAGCAGACCGGAGGCAAACGAGTTGGACTGAGACGTCCAGGCACTTTGATTCAACACTAACTTGATCTTATCTTCTGCAGGTTTCGGGAGATCCTGAAACAGGAAGGTAAAATAATTAATAAAGAAACTTAACAGCATCTCTACCTGAAGCGCTATATTTCTTATGGATTAGTAAAAGTGTCATTTCTGATTATCTAAGTAAATAAAACATAGACCCGGTACATTACACAGACCAACATGCATCTACTCTTTTACCTTGATGGCATCTAGTATGTGGTCATAGAGGTCAGGGAAGCCAGAGTACTGGTACATCATGCAGTGTGTGAGCTCAGTAAACTGCAGCAAGAAAGCTTTACTGGTGGTGAGGCCATCTGTCCTCAGCGACTGGACTAGGTGCACTACCTGTGGAACAACCTGAAGCAGAGGGGAATAAAGAGAAGAGGCAAATGTTGAGTACACTGCGGTGCTGAAAACAGTGGAAGGTACAGCTAATATTAATCATATAAATCTGTAACGTGCTCAGCCAGCGGGTAGCTGCACATCAGGAACCCCACAGAGGGATCAGTCTCTTTTGCTGAGTATTTTCGAGACCAGTCATGTTTTTTAGATTCTAATGAAATTGGCCAACTCAAGGGCCATTGCTCAGCATTTAAGTGCTTCACACACCATTAGGGAGAGAGAGTGGTGCCAGGCCTGAGGTTCTGAGGGAAAGAAGTCTATGCCGCTTTTAAGTAATTTAAGCCAGGAGAGATGAAAATGAAGAAACCACTAAAGTGGCCATATGATAGGGAAATGGGCTGTGAGGAGACAGGAGATCTCTTACCAAATGGAAGGCCTCGGGAGAGTGCTGGAAACTCAGCAGCATGTGGGAGAGCACAGCAAGCGCCCCCTGCCGCACAATTGGGTACCACAGACGAGTGAACACCTATGGGAAAAGCAAAAATTATGTTTTAATGCGTTAATTTAAACATTGGAAATGCTTCAACAATTCAAGTGAGCCAAGGTAAACTAACTTTAAAAAAAAAAATTACTGCAATCAAGCTTAAATAGTGCAGCAGTTTAGCTTAAGAAGATGTACACAATTTATGTCTAACTTTTAATATACAATACAACAATAAACCAAAATGAAGAGCTCTCATTACAAACCAGTTCAATTTTAAGCAGAGTGACATCTATGAGGATGGTGAACTTCTGAACTGCAGCCAGTCCTTTCAGGAGAGCGATGACCCAGGTATCAACATGCTGAGCCAAAGGCCAAGACAGCCAGTCGATCATCCTAGATAGACACACAACAGGGGAAATAAATGGAAAAAAGGTCATTCGACAGATCTACCGACTATGCATATGTTGTGACACTGTAGACGGCATTTAGACATTTATCTTCACTTTATATATTTAATCGATGCAGAAAAGAGAAAGAGATTTAGGTTTCATTATTTATGTTTAGTGTGCAAGGTAACCTGCAGAGGGCTTTGGTCATGCTTGCGTCTCTGACATTCTGGTCTGTGGTGAGACTCTTGATGAGCACTGTGATCATCTGGACAGGGATATGCTGCACCAGGCAGGCCAGCGCAATGGATGGGTCAAAAGAGGGGTCTGCAAAATAAATAAATAAATTGAAAGAATAACATAAATTTAAAAAAGAACTGTAGCTCCTCTCTGTGTTCCAGTGGACAGTAAGTGGGATTCATTTTCACTCAAATCTGACAGTTATGAGAATGTAAGACCTACATGGACAGTGTGATAGGATCACCTTGTGATTTAATGCAATAGAGGACCACCAAATATTATTATTTCATAAAGTAAATTGTTTGAACAGGATTTTAACAGCTTCACAGTTCACCTGAACACGGTCACTAAAATAGAGTCAGTGACCTCACAGCTCTCAGTGACACGTGCTGTCAGTGTGGCTGATAGCTGAAACTGCTGGTTGTTTATGTTGTGCTGCTCCACAGCTCAGTCATTCACAACACTCTACAGACAGCTCAGGAAATTCATGAAATGTATTGTCAAAAACCTGCAGCTTTAACTTTGGTTGATACATTCTCAACTCAACTACATCTACACATAAAATACTTTTCAATATTTGCCCTTTCAAAAATTCATTACTTGAATCCTTGAATTTGTTTGTATAAAATAAGGCCACTGTAAATCTATGAATTGAATCCAAATATGTATATACTTGAAGCATCTTTAGGGAATCTACAATTATTTCAGGTGTGTCAATACTTAACATATGAAAAACAAAGAAATGCTCAGGTATAAAATAAGAAACTTTTATTTCCCTCTAAAACACTATTTGTAAGGAAGAAGAGAGGCTCACCAGTCGAAGAGATGATGGCAAAGACTTCCTGCAGAGAGGGCAGCAGCGTGGCCGGATCAGCCTTCCAGATGTTCTGCAGCAGTGTGCTTACCTTTGTCACCTGACCTACGTACTCTCTGAGCTCCCGCTCTTGGTTGGCAAAGCAGTGAAAGTAACTGATGGTCCTCACCAGCTGCTGGCAGAACATAATGCCAGACTTATCCCTCGGGATGCACTGCACAAAGTCTGACAGCAAAGTGCTCAGGCGGGCACAAAGAGTCGGCTCAGGACGCTCACACACCATCCGCAAAACCTCCACCTGGATCACACCGAAGATCTCCAGCACTGAGGGGCAGCTGATGAGCAGCCGCAGGCAGCAGTGAATGTAGTCTATTATGGCTGGGTCTTTGCGCTGCAGCTGCCCGTAGCCTTGCTGGAGCAGACTGACGACAAAGTCTTTATTGTAGAAACGCTCAAACTCTGGGCGGTGGTAGCGCGCGTAGGCTTCAAGAACCTGGAAGCCGATCTGCTTCTGGAAGGCATCTTCACCGAGCAAGATGAGGCGGGTGGTGAGAGTAAACAGCGCCTGACACTGCTCCTCTGTCACTTCTCGCTCTGCTGCTTCCACTACCTTCTTCACAATGGCCCTCTTCACTGGAACAGAGTGATCGGAGCTCACGAGGCCCTCCAAAATCTTGTCCATGATGTCGGTCTGTGGAGGCCAGTTGAGAAGACAATTACTTGACACTCATAAAAAAAGGTCACACAGTTTCTGCAATCCTATTAAATGCTATAAAAAAAAATGTACAGGACACATTTTGCTTTATTGCAGTTGGGCTTTTTGCTGAAATTACATTAAATCAAAAGAGTAACAGCAGGAAAAGCATTCATGTGAATAGTCAAATCAATTGTGGATAAACTCCATTTAAATAATGCAGTTTTAGGGTATGTGCTGGCTAGCTGTCAGGGCTTACTGCAACCTTTTAATGGAACTCAGTCATCATTCGTGTTTTTAGTAACATTTGTGATTCTCTGCAACGACAAGTGAAAATGTCAGCTGTGGAATAAAGCTGAGTGGGTCACAATGCCCTTTCTACCCCAACCATCAGAATCCATACATTGTCTGCATTTGTTGGGAGCGTACATGGTCGGTCAGCACTCGACAGCGGACCACGTCTAATCAGTTGTATTGTGCTACAGCTGGAATGTAAAGCTTGTCAACAAATTTGCTTTACACCATCAGATAACTGGGCTTTCAGTATCACAGAAACATACAACATCATGGCAAGAAAGATTTGATTGAACACAACACATTTCAATTATTTAATTTCAATTAGAGGGAAATGGTGGATAACTGATCATTTTCATGTTTATTTAAAAAAAATAATAATAATCTTGTAAACTGTCACAAAACAGAGGGAAATGTCCAACATAGAGCTCAGATTGATGTTTTAAACCATTTGTTTTGTCCAACAAACAGTCCACAACACAAATATTAAGAATGTATAATGATGTGAAATAGAAAAATCCCACAAATCCCTACATTTGAGAAGCAGGAAGCAGCAAATAATGAATACTTCTGTTTGAAAAAGTACGTAAACGCTTTAGAAAATCTTCCATACTAGTCGTATATTGACCGATCTTCTCACTAGTAGTTTAAATTCTATAATTAAAAATTGCAAAGAAAAATAAGATGTTTATTACCGAGTAACCATATATATATATATATAAAATAAGTGAGCCCCATTAAAACCAGGAAGCCTTTACAAAGATTAGTTGTTGTTGTCTTTTTATCAAATATACTGCATATTTTAGAAGGTTTTTTCTTGAAAAGCTATTGGAGTGACATACATTTAAACTGTATATTTGACAGTGTGATCAGATCCAAAAACATTTGAGGTGGTTTCACAACATCTGTCATGCACCAGATGTTTCATCTATAACGTACTCTGTCTGTCTTTATCCTTTTTTTTTTAACATTTAATTTCCAGAATTTGAACTTCATTGTCTCTCTGCCTTCACAGCAGCAGATTACGTTACACGTGTTCAACACTAGTTCACGCATATTGTTCCTCTTATCTCTCCACTCAGAAAAACAAGAGACCAAATCGCTCAGTTGTTTCTGTGGATGCGAGCAGCTAACTTGCTAACGCTAGCTCTAATTTTAATGGCTATCTCTGTACATCCAGCGATAAAAACACAATTCAAATACACATGTAAACTAAACATCTGTAACAAGGCCTACGGCTCCATAGTTGTTACCAACATGCCACAACAACAAGAAGAAATGAACAAAGCAGCCAAACAGGCCTGACGTTAGCCGACTAACGTCCGCTGCCACTGACTTAGCAGAAATACCAGCATGTATCAGCACTATTCAGAGGCGTTACAGGCTGCGCTTACCCCAGTAGAGCATGTCAACAGGATCCGGCAAGAATATCTTCAACCGTCGGTCGGAGGCAAAGTTATTTTGACAGATTAAACCTTATTATTTTGGTTAATTTGATCGCTCGGAATCAGCTGATTAACTGTCTATCGACGTCATTCATCTGGACAGAGAAGTCGGAAGGACCCTTGAGTCGTGCATTTTCGTCCTAACATTGCCTGTTCCGCTGTTGGTGTTAAATTCTTTGAAATCAACATTGGTTTTTCGTGACTGGTGTTCTTGGCCGTCTGGTGTGGCGATATTTAAATGTACTAAAATGTTCAAAGGTCTATTTGAGCAATTTTGAGCCGTTTCGTGTTGGTCTTGGGTAGTTTTTTGTCCACTTTGCTGTGTTGCTTTTGTTTTGATGTCTTCTGAGCCCGAGCGATACTCCCATTGAAGGTATAATGTGTAAACTTCAAAACAATAGTGCAGTTTCCTGAAATTACCGAATTAACACAATCAATGAAGTATGTTATGTAAACTATTTGTGTATAAATGCGTACTAAATAATATATATAGATATTTAATGTACTGTATATATACTGTATGTACTGTGCATTTTATATTTTATATTTTTTATTTTATTGCTTTTCTATTATATTATTCTATTCTATTATTATTTTATTCTATTGTTTCTATTATTGCTCCTGTATGTATGCTGCTGTGGCGAAAAAATTTCCCCTCGGGGATTAATAAAGTATATACCTACCTACCTACCCTACCTAAATGATAACCAGAATCAAGCACAGAGTGATGTGCGTGCGACAAACAAACAAATTTGGGAACCCAGCTGCTCTAAACAGAAGATGGCAAACAGGGTATCACTCTATGCAGAAATGATTTATAACATAAAAGCAAATTACTTTGGATATACTCAAAATAAATGTTTGAAATGTATTCAGAAGGTGTAATACATGCAATGTTTGAAATAAAACGTGCTGCTCATCAAGTCACCAACACAATATGTTTACAACACATTTTACATATAATTTTTTTTTTTTTACCAGTGAAGCAGGTGAAATAATTTCAGCTCTTTTTTTTTTTTTTTTTTTTTTTCAAAACCAAGCTTAAATCCAACCTTTAAGCGAGTGAAATGCTATTTTTTTTAACCACTACAAAAAAAACAAAAAAAAATTAAACTCATTCATCAAACTGTTGCGTTATATTTCGTTTATTGTGCAACATTTGGTTAATTATTTGGTTCTTACATGCATTTAAATGATCTCAGCTTAAATCACAATTTTCAAATCTCATTCTGCGCGCTGGCCTGGTTTAATCCAAATAAGTGTTTTTGCTCGGTTTAAAACCTTTTTGTGTTTGTTTTATTGTTATAAGATTTAACCATTTTGACCTTGCTCCGAGCTGCGGACTGTCCTAAACTATAAACCTAATACTAAACATAAATTATTCAGATCTGTGGCACAGCACATAAATACAGTCTTGTAAGATGGCACTGAATTGTAAATGTGTTTTGTGATGCTACAAACTTCAAACGGTACGATATAAAAAAAAAAGTGTATTGAAAGTATTACAAGGACAAGTCGTTATTCGTCATAAGGAAAAGATTAAAGCCATCAGATGAATCAAAACAAAAGCTCCAACATTTTCTTCAACAGTCTCGAACGGCAGTAGAATCAAGTCTCGCGATAGTTTGCGCGTACCGGTGACGACAGCGTTGCGTGTCGGCGCGGGTCCGCGAGAAAGATCTTGCTAGCGCGAGCGTGCTGCCTGTGACCAACCGGCGTGTCTTTCTTTTGTCGGTCTTATTTACCGCGAGGAAGTTCAGGAACTCTCCGACGGTTCGTACCCGGGATTACAACAGGGCTCCGAGCGACGGACCGCACATCCGCATCGAAAAGGGAAAAATCGACAACAATGTCCGAAATCTTGAGCTCCGTGGAGCAGCGGGAAGAGGAGCACGCCGAAGTTGAAGAAGCCGGAGGAGCGGAGGTGAGACGGTTTAAAAACGGTCGTTGTCTCCTCTCGACGTGTCCCGCGTGTCCCGCCGCGGAAAGCGTCTCGCTCCGTCAAACCCGCTTCGCTTTCTTTCGCGGACGTTTTGAATTCGGCTGCGTGAAACTTTCACTTCGTTGACTTTGACGCTGGCTCTCTGAGCTAAGTTAGCTGGCGGTGCTAGCATTAGCTCGGGACACCAGCGGTCTCTTCCTCCGGAGACCGACGCGAACAACGAGGCCAGCCTGGTCCGTAGACTCCGCTAGCTTTTAGCCCCACTAGCCTCGCACCGATCATCACAGTAAGAGTCTCCGCTCGTTGTTGTTGTTGTTGTGTGTGTGTGTGTGTTCGCGCTCAGACCAGATTCACTCAGTGCGTTTAGAAAACCTTTAAACAACAACAACAACAACCAGGTGAGGAGCAGCACCGAGCTGTCCCGTCCGCTTCTTTGTTTTCGGAGGAACAGTGGAGCAATGGCTGATGATGATGATGATGATGATGCCGCCACTTAGCCTGTGCTGTGTTTGGTGTTGAGTTTGAACTAAAATGCCTAAAACGATAAGATGAAACCAACTTTATTGATCTCGCGCATCTTAACGTTTCACATCGGCAGCAGAACAAGGACACACAGTTTAGTAAGTTATGGTGCTTCACGATGAACATCCTTTGTCAACAACAACAAAAAGTATGAAAATCACAAGTGGATGACTTTTCTTTGAGCGGTGAGCGACTGATGAGCTGCTGGTTGTGACTGACTTGTAGGCCAACCTGTTGTTTGGTTCTGCGAAGAGCAGTGGTGGTAGATATTAGTACTTCATCATGCAGTGGTGGTAGATATTAGTACTTCATCATGCAGTGGTGGTAGATATTAGTACTTCATCATGCAGTGGTGGTAGATATTAGTACTTCATCATGCAGTGGTGGTAGATATTAGTACTTCATCATGCAGTGGTGGTAGATATTAGTACTTCATCATGCAGTGGTGGTAGGTATTAGTACTTCATCATGCGGGGCAGTGTGTGAACAAGGTGCTCAAAGCAATCAGAGCAAGGAACACATGGATGTGCTAGGAGCTTTGTCATCACGCCCTCTTATCTTCCTCTGTGGAGGCCAGGAAGATCCCCCAGAACTGAGCTGGCCTTCCTTCATCACTTGATCTGGTCTATTTCTGTTGGAAACTTCAGAGAATCGCCACTAAACACGCCTGTTTTGTTTTCATTTTGGTTCAGGAGAAGTCTGACTCTTCAGATGCTGGAAAAGAGTCTTCCTCAGATGCCGGCCCTGATGGACAAGACGCATCTCCCTCCTCCTCGTCCAAAACTAAAGAATCTTCTGCAGGTTATGAGGAGAAAGTGGTAAGCGCACCTTTCCTTGAGCTTCCCTGACATGGCTCAGCCCTCTCCTCTCGGATAAATAAGTTAACGAGACTCTTTCCTGTGTCACGCAGCAAACCGACCGAACCAACAGATTTGAGTATCTGTTGAAGCAAACAGAGCTGTTTGCTCATTTCATCCAACCAGCTGCACAGAAGACCCCCACATCCCCACTCAAGATGAAACCGGGACGTCCTCGCATCAAGAAAGATGAGAAACAGAACCTGCTCTCTGCCGGAGAGTGAGTACCTGTCCTCACGACACGGGTGAATTTTCATTTGGGTTTACACCCATTAGGAATTTAACATGTTGTGTCATTTTTGGGCTTGACAGTAACCGCCATCGCCGCACAGAGCAAGAGGAGGACGAAGAGCTTCTGAACGAGAGCACGAAGACTACTAATGTGTGCACTCGCTTTGATGACTCTCCTTCCTGTAAGAAATTACCCTTTGTTATGTGAAATCACACTGAGCACAGGCATATAACTAATATATATATAATGAGCAGGGGCGATGTGTTTTCTGTTGTCTAGATGTGAAAGCAGGAAAAATGAGGGACTATCAGGTCCGTGGTCTGAACTGGCTCATTTCTTTGTACGAGAATGGAATCAACGGCATCCTGGCTGATGAAATGGTCAGTACTTTCTCAAAGCTGTCACCTCTACGTCTACAAGTCCGGAGGTGAAGTCCAGATATTGTTCCTGTCTTTGTGTGCTGCTCTGCCTCATACCACTCTCCGTTTCCTTCCCCTCAGGGATTAGGAAAGACTCTTCAAACGATTGCTCTGCTGGGTTACATGAAGCACTACAGAAACATCCCCGGTCCACACATGGTTCTGGTCCCCAAGTCCACTCTGTACAACTGGATGAACGAGTTCAAGCGATGGGTGCCGTCTCTTCGTGCAGTCTGCCTGATCGGAGACCGAGAGGAGCGGGTAGGATGCGGCAAACTTAAGCGATTGTATAAAAAGCCAAACGTAAATTGAAGGATTTGCTGTGATTCAGTGTTTTATTCTCAGATTTTATTTGAGAGATCATTTTCTGTGTGTTTTACAGTGGGTGTGAAGTTTGACCATCCAGGCAACAACTTAACATCGTCGCCCTAATTTTGTATCGGAATATTTTAAATTAAAACGGCGCAGGATGTAGATCACTGATCCTGCTGGCAGAAGTACACTTTGAAAAGGGGCAATTTGTTCATGACCAAAAGGACTCTCTACATTACTTTTGTTCCAAGTAACTCCTACTGGTACTAAAAGACACTTGGGTTTATTTGATTGGTGTCTCAGGTGGGATTTAGATCTATGTGGCATACATATTAGTAAAAGTATGTGTTTAAAAATGGATTTCATTGACCGTACTATATGTCAATGTGAAAGCTAAACAAAATATCTTTCCTTGCACGTCAGACTGCCCTGATCAGAGACGTGCTGCTGCCGGGAGAGTGGGACGTGTGCGTCACATCCTACGAGATGCTCATCATCGAAAAGGCTGTGTTCAAGAAGTTCAACTGGAGATACCTGGTCATCGATGAAGCTCACAGGATCAAGAATGAGAAGTCAAAGGTCAGACTGCTGCTGAAATAAAAAAATTAAAAAAGGGGGGGGGATTTCATGCTAGAGTTTCCCATTTAATGCTGAGACGGTCTAATAACACTAAACTCGTCTTTGCATCCACACAGCTTTCAGAAATCGTGCGCGAGTTTAAGACCACCAATCGTTTGTTGTTGACCGGAACACCGCTGCAAAACAACCTCCATGAGCTGTGGGCTCTGCTGAACTTCCTGCTGCCGGATGTCTTCAACTCGGCAGATGTAAGTCACGCCAAGAAATGCACAAGATCAAGTGTGTAGAAACTCTTATGGTTTGAGTTCAACTTATATCCACGTTGTTTTCAGTGTTTTTGCCTTCCTGTGTAGATTTAATTTCTGTTTTCTCTGAAGGACTTTGACTCCTGGTTCGACACAAACAACTGCTTGGGTGATCAGAAGTTGGTTGAACGTCTCCACACTGTATGTATTACATGCGCCTCACGTCAATATCCAACAAACATCTGTCACTTCTAAGGTGCGTTGTTCGTATTTGGCTCTCATTGGCCTGCTGTTTCTGTGAAGGTGCTGCGTCCCTTCTTGCTTCGTCGTATCAAAGCAGATGTGGAGAAGACTCTGCTGCCCAAAAAAGAGATCAAGATGTATGTGGGCTTGAGTAAGATGCAGCGAGAGTGGTAAGAGTCCTCAGTTAAGCTTTAAAATAGCTCCTTTGCAGCACACAGCTGGGAACCACCCCGTATAGCTGATGTTAACGTGTTGCGTGTCACAACTTTTCAGGTACACAAAGATTCTGATGAAGGACATCGACATTCTGAACTCGGCGGGTAAAATGGACAAGATGCGTCTGCTGAACGTCCTCATGCAGCTGAGGAAATGCTGCAACCACCCGTACCTGTTCGACGGGGCCGAGCCGGGTCCACCGTACACGACAGATCTCCACCTGGTGGTGAACAGCGGCAAGATGGTGGTGCTGGACAAGCTGCTGCCCAAGATGAAGCAGCAGGGTACGTGGAGTCTTTTGTTATCTTTTGTCCCGTATTTTTTTATTGTGTGTTTCTATCAGACATGCCGACGTCGGTCCACATATAATCAATAAGTGGCTCTTCTGTAGGTTCCCGCGTGCTAATCTTCAGTCAGATGACCAGGGTGCTGGACATCTTGGAGGACTACTGCATGTGGAGGAACTACGGTTACTGTCGCCTGGACGGCCAGACGCCCCACGAGGAGAGACAGGTGAGTTGGCAGATGGATTAAGATGAACTGATTACCAGCTGCTGTGTGTGTGTGTGTGTGTGTGTGTGTGTGTGTGTGTGTGTGTGTGTGTGTGTGTGTGTAATGGAAGACAGTTCACCCTAATGTGTCTTTGTGTGTGTACAGATCTCCATCAACGCGTACAACGAGCCCAACAGCTCCAAGTTCCTCTTCATGTTGAGCACCAGAGCCGGAGGGCTGGGTATCAACCTGGCTACAGCCGATGTCGTCATCCTCTACGACTCTGACTGGAACCCTCAGGTCGACCTGCAGGCCATGGTTAGTACTGATTGAGGGTCGAGCGATTATCGGCGCCGATATTTGGCATTTCTACGATTGTCAGTATTATGTAAATAAAATATTTGTATTCTTACTGCAACTGTATATCGGTTCCAAATATGGGTTTATCGGTCGACCCCCTAGTACCGATGCTGTGATCTGCCCGTTCTCGTGTCAATAATAACGAGTGGCCGTGAGTAAATGTAGAGACTGCTGTTGTTGCAGAGGCAGAATTCTTGGTACATCTGATGTCTTTCTTTTCAGGACCGAGCTCACAGAATCGGCCAGCAGAAGCAGGTGCGCGTTTTTCGTTTCATCACTGAAAACACGGTGGAGGAGAGGATTGTGGAGAGGGCCGAGATGAAGCTGCGCCTGGACTCCATCGTCATCCAGCAAGGTAACTGGTCTATCCAGCAGAGCGTACATTTAAAGTCCTGCTGTTGAAACATCCCGCTGTGTGCTGCTGCCTTTGACTTTATCGACAACGGAAAGAGAAGTTTGTAGTCGTATTGGGGCCTGGATGGCAGATTAGATGAAGAATTAGGAGCCACAGTTCACGTAGTAGTAATAAGGGAACGTGGTAATTTGTATGGTAAACACAATAAACGATAAATGAGTTTTTTTTTTAATTTGTTTTTTGTTTTAGAAATGGGCTAAGTCTTCTTTTTTGTTGTTGTTTATCAGGAAGACTTGTGGATCCCAGTGCAAACAAGCTGGGTAAGGATGAGATGCTGTCCATCATCCGCCACGGGGCCACGCACGTGTTTGCTTCTAAAGAGAGCGAGATCACAGACGATGACATCGATGCGATCCTGGAGCGAGGTGAAAGGAAGGTGAGTCTGGATGCATTCGAGCAAACGTAGAAGCGGGGATTTTATTTTTTCTTGTCCACGTTAGCGTTTTTTTTTTTTTTTTTTGACAAATGCCTTTTTAGGATGAATTTGAATTCACGCTTTGACCTTGTTGTGCGCCAGACTATGGAGATGAAGGAGAAGATGTCGACGCTGGGTGAGAGCACTCTGAGGAACTTCACCATGGACACAGAGAACAGCAGCGTGTACACGTTTGAAGGAGAGGACTACAGGGAGAAGAAAAAGGTACACGGGACGATCCGGCAGCGGCGTTTAGTCCGGACCCGCCTTGCTCCACGAACTCTGAATCTTTAACTTGTTCGCCTCCCGTTTCTGTCCAGGTCATTACCAACTGGATCGAGCCGCCCAAGAGAGAAAGGAAAGCGAATTATGCTGTGGATGCGTACTTCAGAGAAGCTCTGCGAGTCAGCGAGCCAAAAGCACCGAAGGTAGGACAGGATCACTTCACCAACGCCCTCAGGATGGAAAGCGTGAAAACAGTGCAAGGTGTCATTTCAATGTTCTTGTGATGGATGGTGTGTGTTCCCAGGCTCCTCGTCCTCCCAAGCAGCCAAACGTCCAGGACTTCCAGTTCTTTCCTCCACGTCTGTTTGAGCTCCTAGAAAAGGAAATTCTGTTCTACAGAAAGACCATAGGATACAAGGTACAGGGAACAACCGCATCATCGGGAGGGAGATTCCTTTCAGGCCAAAAAAAGTCTTTGGCGATGTCGCTGATCGATCCGTTTCTTCAGGTTCCCCGTAATCCGGACATGCCCAACTCGGCTCAGGTCCAGAAGGAGGAGCAGGCGAAGATCGACGAGGCCGAGGCCCTCACGGAGGAAGAGCTGGAGGAGAAGGAGAACCTCCTCCAACAGGTACAGAGTGTTCTCACTCCCATTTGTGGCCAAGGACGGCAGATATGTCTGTGTGCTGATCTAAACCGTGTGTTTACTGATCAACCGTGTGCATTCGTCGTAGGGATTCACTATCTGGAACAAACGCGACTTCAACCAGTTCATCAAAGCCAACGAGAAGTGGGGGAGAGATGACATCGAGAACATCGCCAGAGAGGTCGAAGGGAAAACTCCCGAGGAAGTCATGGAATATTCTGGTAACGACCCCGTTTATCATTTCCCCCGCAGAAAGCAAAGGCCAAACGTTCGACGAGACATATTTAGTGGCCTGATGTTTGTGTGTTGCTGCAGCTGTGTTCTGGGAGCGCTGCAATGAGCTGCAGGACATTGAAAAGATCATGGCCCAGATAGAGCGAGGAGAAGCCAGGATTCAGAGACGGATCAGCATCAAGAAGGCACTGGACTCAAAGGTAGCAGACTCACCATCATTTGGCCGTTTGCGGTTCTCATTATCTTTACCTCATGAAGCCTCGCGTTGTCTCTTCATCACATTACCAATCGGCTCTTTACCTCTTGATTATTTAACAGCGTCTCAATGTGTGTCTCGTCTCTGTGTCCAGATCGGTCGCTACAAGGCTCCTTTTCATCAGCTCCGCATCTCTTATGGCACCAACAAAGGCAAGAACTACACAGAGGAGGAGGACCGCTTCCTGATCTGTATGCTCCACAAGCTGGGCTTCGACAAGGAGAGCGTGTACGACGAGCTCCGCCAATGCATCCGCAACTCGCCTCAGTTCCGCTTCGACTGGTTCCTCAAATCCAGGACCGCCATGGTGAGTTTTCTCCCCCTTTTGTTTGTTCCGTTTTCTTTGTTTTCTTTTTTTTTTAATTGTCTTCAGGATTCAAATGTTCTCGTTTCATGGTTGTTGTGCAGGAGCTCCAGAGGCGATGCAACACTCTGATTACACTGATCGAGCGAGAGAACATGGAGCTGGAGGAGAGGGAGAAGGCTGAGAAAAAGAAACGGGGTCCAAAGAGTGCATCGGTGAGTTCGAAATCCATCTCGCATTAAAGATGCTTGTTCAAAGTCAAAACAGTGGAGAGTCTGAATGCTAGTAGGACATCTGAGGTGCAGTACAATGACAAAATGATCATAAGATTGAAATTGGGGAACAAATAAGAAAGAATACAAATTGGACCAGGAGCTCTGTGCTTTTGATTTATTTCCATCCGTATAAACAGTGATTGCTGTTCCATACCTTGTTCTGGAAGACGGTGCTTGCGAGGTCTTCCCACTAAGTTCTTCATCTTTTCCAGGGCCAGAAACGGAAGTCAGAGGGAACCGCAGATGGTCGAGGACGCAGGAAAAAGCTGAAGTTGTGAAGGAGCTCCCAACCTGCAGTATCACAATCTTGAGAGCAGCATCCAGCGCCGGTGTCATTAGTCTAGTGTCTGTGTTTGTTCTCCAGGCTGTGATAATGTACTTGTGTAAAATCCCTGATGGACTGATCTGGTTGTATTAGGTTTTAGGAAGTGCTCCTCTACAAGCCTGTCTTGTTGTCACTTACCAAAACACTGCAGCTGTGCTGGTTTAGTTTCTTGTTTGCTAGTCCTTTTTTCTTTTCTTTTTTTTTTTTTTTATTCTTACTTAACTGAAATAAATGTATTTATGCCTGTTGGTTGTACCACATTCCATTGCTTGAAACAACATTTACCCATTTTATTTTTAAGAAAACATTTGTTCTTTTATCTTCCTATGTGAAGTAGAAAATGTCTTTTTGAGTGTCTAAATAAATTCCCCCCTTTTTAAAAAAATAAATAGTGCACAGTCTGGTAAATAAGACACTGATTCCACAAATGACATTTAAACTCGGCAATTTTAAGTGTACATACATCCAAACTTTTAAAAGTGTGAAGAAGCCATAAAAATCTGCTAACAGTTGGCACATGAAAGTATATTGTCACCTGCAGAAGAAAAATGTGTTATTTTACTGCACTTGTTTTTTCAGGACTTGATCAACAAACCAGAAAGACGTATAGGTCATATTTTTCAAGTTTCACCAGGGTGTAGTAATACCTTTTGATATGTACACAGATAGTTTTGCATCCGATTTCAGCCACATTTATCTGAAAAATAAAATGTAAAAAAATGAATCTGCATTGTCACGACTAAAATAACATTTACAATCCCTTTCAATGGCTCCATGGCGGTACTGTCATCAGCAGTGGGCAGCTCTACTGCAGGCTTCTTAAAGCACAACAGGAAAATACCAATACATTGATCACATTATCATTCATTAAGGTCAGTTTCAGCTAACATTCAATGCATTTTGCTCCACAGAACAAAATAATGAACACGGTGAATTATAAATATAAAAAAAAAACTATATTTAAAGGATGGACATAGAAAATTATTTTCTATTCTGAAATTAGACAAGGTTGCCATTTACTCACGGATTAATCGCATTTACTACATTGCATGCATTTGCAAACACTGGATAAGGAGCAGTATTTTACAACTGGGCAACTAATAAAAACAGGTGAATATCATTTAAAGGGGCCTCCACGTAAATCCATGATTGTGAATAGGCGGCATAGATGGCACAACCCAACAGTACGTGACAGTAAAAACGAACCATCGTCAGAGATACTCTGGTACATTCTCTGTTAGGCCCCCGAGCACTGACATCTTCTGTTGTCCACAGGTTCTTCTGGGCTCCATTCAGTGCTGCATAAGTTGGGCATCGAAGGCACGGTGGCGGGGGAGACTATCGTAGTCTTTTTAAGAGGGACAGACGTTTGAGGCGGAGGCGGGGTTAACGTTTAGACCTCGGAGCTGTCTGAGCCGCCCCACATACCTGCGGGGCTTTGACTGAAGCCACTGTAGGCAGAAGAAGAGGAGGTGGTGTACGGTGGGAACTGGGTCTTCTTTTCCCGCTTCTTGCGCCTCAGCAGCAGAATGACGACGGTGGCGATCAGGCAGACGAGCAGGATCAGACCTGCCACGCCCACCAGCATGGGGAGGGTGGAGGAGTCAGTCGGCTCTCTGCCTGAACTCTCCAGGAGGGGGCGCTCCAGGACGGGGTCACGGTTCGGGGACCAGGGCTGGCGCTGGCTGACCACCAGGCGGTCCGCTCGGTCCAGAGCGATGTGCTGAATGTTGGTGCCCCGGTTGTTTTCGATGCCGATGTCCTGGGCCGGAACGGGACCGAAGAAAGCGGGGGCAGCGCGGCGTTGGCGAGAGGCCACGTCGGAGGTGTGCGGCTGCTCGACAGAGGAGACACTGTGATGGAGGTACTCCACGCTGCGCTTGCCAATGTTGCGGTTGGCGTTTTCTCTGGAGCGGACAGTGTAGATGGTGTGGATGAACCATTCTCGACCAGCAGCCACCTGAAACACAACACGTTTAATCCTCCTCCCTCTTTGTGTATCTGTTTACGCACTATATACCGTAACTGAGAATTATACAGACCTGGAAAAGTGGAGAGGACGACAGTGTGAAGCCATCTGAGCCTGGCTGTCTCGCTAAAGGCAGAGCTCCAGGTGTGTCTTGGGCCAGTGTGGCCTTAAAAGCAACATCACCAAATGCCGGAGCCTGAGTCTCTGGCTGGGCTTTGTCCTGCACAACAACAACACACACACAGTTCAGAAATAGCCTCCTCCCTCTTTTGGCTTCCACTACAGCCCTGAGTGTTAACCTTTGGGATTTATTGCATCTTACCAGGATCTTGAATCTGTACAGCAGAGAGGGAGCATCTGCCAGGCAGCCATACTCCTTGTCAGTGGGGTTGTATTTAGGAACGTAGCCATCTGCTCCAGTACACAGGAAGACTTTCTCAATGCTGCAGGAGAAGGAGTCACCCAGGTTCTGGACCGGGTCCACCATTACCCGGCCATAAATCATGGAGCCTGAAGCAAAGGACAGACAGAAATGCCAGTTTCCCTGAGGGTCGTGTTCATCAGCTGTGTTCTTACTTTGGACCACTAGATGGCAGCGGTGTAGTACCATCTGAAAAAGCAGCATCAGTCCCTTCTCCAAAACCCATGGAGCCGTCAGACAACCACAGCTCCTTCTTGGACAGCAGGAACATCTGAGTGTTGAGGCTGAACTCAGCTGCCACCGGGTCGCTCACCTGGAGAACAAGAGTCGTCACACACGGAAGAGATAATGGTTCTGGGTGGAATTAGAATCCGGGAAAAAGGCCAGTGCAAATGCTTAAGGTTGTCTTTTGCATCATGGTCTATAATGTGGCTATCGCATGAACCCGGAACGAACAAATGTTATGAGATTTTTGTCAGGATTATCAGCTCAAACCTGCTGGAAGCGGATGTCTATGTCAAAAGTCAGCGGCTCTCTTGGGTGGCAGACAGGAGGGATGCTGAACTCCCCATTGGGCGATGCGATGCAGGGGGTCAACTTCACTGTGTAGGTCCCAGAGTAGTCTCGCACCTAGAGGTCAGACAGACGCGCAGGAACAATGTGGTCACCGGTCACAACACATAGAGGATGTTTTTACGGCATCGGGACTCACGGCAAAGTCCGAGACATAACTCCACTGCTGCATGGGCTGGTTGTACGTGGGCTCGGTCCTGACCAGGGCGAGAGTGAACGTCAGTCCGGGGTGGTCGGCACACATCACCATGGATGACACGCTGGTTCCTTAAAACAAACACGTACGTGGTCATAAATAATTACAGCTGCATTTTGTCCAACCTGAACCAGCAACTGTGTCCACCTTCGTATTTATAGCGTGACCTTTCACATTGTTTGTGCCACTTGCTGCCTAACTGTAAATGCGGCAGGGTCATTTTGACATTTGCTGAAATGACCTCTGGCACTTTCAAACAGAAAGACCCGAGGTGGAACTCTAGAAATAGATGAAGAGAGGATGTGGGCCACAGGGTAATCCAATAGGAGGCGGCCTCGATGGAACGACCTCACATGATGGGTTTTTAGGATGTGTATATGAGCATGCGGGTGCCGCTCTGGTACCTGGATGAGACATCACAAACTGTCCCCTGAAGCGTGCCTCGGTCTTGAAGTTGACCACGAGACGGCCCTCCTCGTTTATACGCATGCTGGTGGGGTACATGGCTCCTATGAGGAAAGATGACAACATTTTCACAGGTGCATTGTTGTTCCTGTGGAAGGACTAACAGGGAACAGCGTGAGGCTGAGAGGGCACCTTGTAGTTCAGCTTCAGGTGGGCTGCCGATGCCGTCCTGCCACAGAATAGCCGTGTCATACACAAAGGTGAGTTTGAGCTCGGACTGCAGGTCAAAGTGCTGCCAGCCTCCAACAGCCACCGGAGAGTGGAAGACGTAGGACACAAAGAGAGGGACGCGCAGGGTGACGTAGGACTGGACCAGGTTCAGCACCTTGAACAAGTGGAAAACAGACACTATCAAAGTTGTGTAGGACAAATGTGCAGCAACATTCGTCTTGTGTCTTTTGGCTCGGTGAAAACCGCTGTTGCTGTCGAGCTAACAGGTTAACAGGGTAGCCGGGGACTTTCTATTTTCTCTGTAAAGAACCTTTTACTCCCTCCTTGCATATTATTCTCATATCGGCGCATCGTTTTATTCAATGAATGGCTGGTGGAGGGGAATGCTGTCTGAGCGAGGTAGCTTGCCTCCTCTCTGTTCCCGTCAAACACACGTGCGAAAGGTTGTAATGCTGTGTTTGTGTCACCAATGGCTAAGTCATGTTTTATTTTCTGTAGCTACTGCAGTTGCATATTTCCTACCTGTCCATCCGTGCCTATGGAGCCACTGCAGTCATTGAGCAGCTCTGACATGTCGTAGTAGCTGGTGAACTCCCAGAGGCAGGCCTCTAGGTTCAGGTTCCTGTAGAAGCGCAGCGAGTTGGTTGAACGCATGATAGTGCTGTATTGGTAGGGCGAAGTCTCCCCAATGATTTCAGGGTTCTTTGTTGCGTCTGTGATGAAGCCGTGGCTCGTTTGGATCTCGTTGAAGTCCAGCAAGTTGGAGCAGCGGTGGTTGCCCACCCGAGTGCCGTCGGGGCTCAGGGTAAGCTCGAAGTTGGACAGAGGTCTTGTGGAGATCACCGGCAACATCCCTGTTGAGGGGGAGATGTTTTTTTTTTTTCTTGTCACACATTGTAAGAATGTTATTGGGCCTTAATTGAAATGAATAACCTATAATGCTAATTTATTAAACGCAGCAACAAGATATACAGCTCACCATCCATGTGAGGCATGTTGACAGTGAGCTTGATGAGGTTGGGGAAGTCCGGATCGTCTGGGCCTGTGTAGCGGATCTTGGCGGAGAACGGTTCAGCTCCGACAGTACCCTGGACACGAGGCTGACACATACCTGCAAAGAGTCAAAGTCCGTTAACTCCACATCCACCTTATATCTGCACATATCCCTTAAGTCTCCTCAGCCCTCCACCTACCCTCCTCTCTGCTGATCACAGCGATCGGACTGGACAGCTCCAGGCCGGCGTCTCCGTTGGCGTTGAAGGCTCGTGCTGCACACTGAACCCTGGAGCCGGCTTGGAAGTAGATTGAATCCAGGGTGATGGACTTGGTGTTGGTGAAGAAAGTGTTAGTGTCCACCTCCCTCATGGGGCTGGTCACACCATCTGATCCAGTGGGAGCGCTGATCAGCCAGCGGTACTGCGTGAGGGTGTCGTTGATGTTCTCCGCAGAGCAGATGGAACCCGTTTTATCAAAGTCATGGTACTTTGGGTTGCAGGCCTGGAAAAGAAGGCAAATGAGGGGTTGTGGAACATAATACACTTTAAATTGTTTGACGTCAACGCTGGTATCTTCGAAAAGGTCATCAGCCCTGGAACGAATAAATGGTGGGTAAGATTTGTGGAGAAAGCAGCATCCCACTCACCGTGACACACACGACAGGGTATCCGTTGGATGGGTGGGCATTGTCTTTGGTTTTAACTGCATCATCGTACATGAGCAGGGAAACCACCTGTGGCACGGCAGGGAAGGTGACGTCTGCTACACTGTCCATCTCCTCGATGTACACAATGGCCTTGTTCATCTAGCAAGAAGAGGAAAGACATCAGTAGCTCCACTGTGGTCTATATGCACCTACTGTAAGTCCAGAACCAGTATTGGTGAGTCGTAGAAGAAATGTGCTTTTTGTCCTTTAATGGTTTGGTTCGAGACAATATAACGTAATCAGTTGTCTCAAAAAAAAAAATTGTATCACGCACATTTTAATGAAGCCAGAAGAAAGCTCGTTTACTACCTGTTGATATGTCCTGTATTTATAAAATTGGCAGCCAGTATTTAAATGTGTTGTGCAATTGACCCAAAAAACATCTGTAAGCAATAATGCAAAATTAGATGGTATTTCACAAATATCTTTGGCGCAGCAGAAAAACGAAGGTGAACTTCCCCCTTCTACAAAACCCTCATAGTCCCTCACTGGATTTAAAAATTCTCCCAAACGTGTCTCTGCATCGTCAGGTTACTTCAAATTTTCAGTTAGAAGGACAACTACTGCAACGCACTTGACAGAGCTCCCTTCGGGTATTATAGTTTAGTTACAGTATAATACAGCACAAAACAATTTATCAGGAGATAACCTATTTCTGTCACGTGAGCAATGCATGCCTGATGAGGAGTGTGTGGGTAGAATGTCACAGGTCTGTTTATAGGTCGGTCTTCTGTTTGGCTCTGCAGGGACATTCCTCTCAGCATCTCATTCCTGAGGGAAGAGCTTTTTATACAACTGTGGTTCAGGCGTGCTGACAGCATTGCCAGCTGCTGCCTGCCTATTTTAACACAGGCTGACATGACAGGGCGAATGCTCACGCGTGTAGATCTGCAGCACCGCACTGCACACGTACAGGACCCGCTCACGGTTTTCACGTGTTTATTGGTGTCCGCCTGTGCGCGCCTTTGTCTCACCTGTATTTCAGCCACCATGTTGTCGTCAGGCTTCATGTGCACGGTGAAGGCCTCTCTCATCTCTCTCTGTCCGTCGTACAGGATCTCGATGTCCACAAAGTGTTCCTTCTCGCCCTCCTTGAACTCCACATCTTACACACGGGTAGTGAAGTGAGCAGTGATCACAAATATAAAAACACAAGTTCATATCAGGAGACACTGCGGTCACTAAACCAGGTTCTTACCCTCTGACAGCGGGTTATAGTCTTCTCCGGAGGTTGCAGAGCCGTCTTTAGTGTGCACTCTCACCAGCGAGACCTTCGAGGTGTCTCCGGAGCGCAGAATAGGAATCTTCACTGTGGCCACAGCACCTTTCACCTGGGGCTCCCGCACGCTATACTTGATCTCAGAGAAACGGATGATGGGCTCTAGAACAGGTAGAAAAGTGGACTTACGCACTGTAAACATGTAAATAAGCATATCTTTTTTTTACTTTCAAACGTCATTTATATGAACTCAGATTTCAACAGAGGACTCAGAACAACAGATGTTGCGTCTAGGAGACGGGGATATGAAAGTAAGGTGAAGGAACAGAGATTTTTGCGGATTTCTTTGTCATCATTTGCAGTAAAATAATCAAACTTTGTCAGTTGTACTTATTTACATATTTTTTTTTGCGTACTTAGTTTAAATACACAGTCCTTTTCCCTGGTCAGCCAAAGCAGTTATAGATGAAGGGCTTTAGGGGCACATAATGTAGTCTACCGTCTCTCACTTATATACTACCGCTCTTCTTACTTTGGATTTTTTTGGCTTTGTGAATTTGGGTCATTTCAGTTCTTAATATATTTAATTGTAGCAAGCACGCACTGTCTTTGCCATCTGTGACGGTGACCAGCGATTCCTTCTGCTCCCCGATAGAAGCTCCGTACGGAGACTTGCTCTTGGCTGTCCCCAGAACCAAGCGGAACTCCTCGTCGTCTTCATGGACGGAGTCGTCCATCAGGCTCACCACGCACGGCTTCTCGGTCTCCCCTGGGGAGTGAATGTAGGGTGTAGAAAACAAATAACAAACAGGGACGGATGATGTGAAAGGAAATAAGAGAGCGAGAGGAAGTAAGAGATGTCTCACCTGGCAGAAAAGTGATGATGGATGCGTCATTATTGGGCCTCTCATTGTAGTCCATCATGACCTGAGCAGAGCCTTGGCGAGTGTAACAACGCACCGTGGACCCGAGGGTGATGTCTCCACTGCGGTACACTGTGGCTTTTACCTCCCCATCCGACTCATCCACCTTGTAGCTGCCCTCTTTAAACTGAACCTTCGGCACTAAAAGGACCAGTTTCAAAAATGTCTTGTCAAGTTCGAGTGAAGATTGTGAACTAATTCAACTTTTCTGTATTTTAATCACTCTCCAAAAATGTATAAGCAACAGTATAGAAATAATTACATGCAGCCCTCTATAATAATGTTGTAAGAAGATATGAGGCCAAGTGTTTGATAATGTATTCATTAAAAAAAATACTATTTAGATATGTAGTATATGTATTATAGACTAGTATTTATAATCATATAATAATCATGCACTATATTATCATATGGTTAAATAAACACTTTGAAATGTCCTCAAAAGTCCTTACAGCCACAAAATAATGTTCTGTAGTAATCATTTATTAAGTCTTTAACGACTTATAGATGCTACATAAAGTAAGAAGATAAAAATAAATTGTTATCGATTCTTCCAGCAATTTGTATAAATTGCAAACTTCAATATATTGTCCAATCATCTCATAGGCAGAAGTATATAGTAAAAAAAAAAAATACTGTAAGCTTGGACATCACATACATATACCAGTATGTTTTTTTTCTAAATTAGACACTCACGGTCAGTGAGAGTATCGTTGATGGTGATGGTCGCCTTGCTTGGTTCTCCTAACACAGCATTCATGGGCATCCTTAACACAAGGTCAAAGGTCTCAGGTCCCTCCAGCTCCGGCTGACCCAGGTCATCCAGGATGGTCACTCTGAATGTCTGCATTGTCACTCCAGGAGCAAAGTCCAGGTTGCGACTGATACCAACGTAGTCTAGTCCAGCTGCCGGACAGAGAGAAAGCCACTAAGTGACTGTAGAATTTAATACAAATTACCAATAATATCTTTAGTCCGGTCAAACTGCTGAATTTACCTTCTGCAGAAACAGGCTCGCGCTTCCTGGAGCGGACGGTGACAGTCGCAGTCTTGGACAGGTCAGTACCTGTTCTCCAGACCTTCACCTCAACGTAGCCTGAACTCTCATCCACGACATACTCAGGCTCCCCGAAGTACAGTGAAGGTTCTGCGAGATTTCAGAGTGATAGGAAAGTAAAGTATTAAGACATGGTAGAATTTCCATATAGTCGTAGGTCAGTATTTTCTTAATGGAGAAATTATGCCAAGGTCATTTCCAAAACAACAACAAAAATGCAATATATAACATGAATATTAGTTAATTTGCTGTTTCTCAGAACAAAGCTCTCTTTTAGAAGGACAGAGTAACATCGGCTTTTAACCTGAGCCTGGACATTGGGATGTTTGTGGTTCATTTCTGGGTATATTTAGACTACATGTTTTGCAGCTTTGCGGGGACAGATAGGCATAAATAGCTGAGCAAATACCCCCATTTCTGACTCAGAGCAGGAAGAGATCTGTCATCCGTCTTATCCTGTCCTCCCTCAACCTTCCTCCCTCATTTATCCAAACCCAGACAGCTCTGTCTGAACTCAACGCCAGAAGGTTGAGGCTACACCTGAAGGAAAAAAAGACGTGCGCTCGAATGTGCACACAGAGTGACGCAAAGGTGAAGGGATGTTCCCGGGTCCTGATGACAGAGACGCTGATAAGAAACATGGTAAGGGGGGTGGGGGCGGAGGAGGGGAGGGGGAGGGGGGAGGGGGCAGAGACAGAGAGGCAACCGTCCACTTTGCAAAAAGCAGAGGGCAAGAATTCAGGCCCCTGAAACATGTTGTCAATTCATCTCTCTTCACTTCTGTATCAAGCTTGTTTTCATCACACTCGGTCTGTCCAGTGCTCTTACAGATCAACTGATAGATGTGTAGATTCAGGCCTTCGGCTTTTACGCAACAAAGAAAGAGAGAGAAGGTAAGAACAGAGAAATGAATCAAATCAAATTCATAAATGGGCTTTTATAGATCAGTTGCGAGCTGTCCAAAAGAAAAAAACATTTGGGCTGTTAAAAAAAGTGGTAAATAAAACATTTTGTTTTGATATTAATTGAGTTATAAAGGTTGGTTATCTATCATTAAATACTTGTGGTTCTCTTACTTTCTGATTCAGTGAGTCCACAGTTATTAATAATAGGAAATGTTTACTAAAAGACGTTTGCCATAATCCATTCTGATGAAGCCTAATAAATGTCCTGATGTAATAAAGAGGTCAGAAGAAAAAAAAAAAGACTAGTAGGGGAGAATTAACAATGGTCTACTGGAGACTGTCCTCAAGATGTAAACTTCAGCGTTTCTTGTAGAAGTGAGAACAACTTTACTGTTAAAGTGAAATGATGTAACTTTTGACAGAAGAAATAACACATTCTTAGTAAAATTACTTATTTTAACCCCAACCATGATCTATTTCTAAACCTAACCATATATTTTTTGTGCCTCAAACAAAGACACCTTACTTTTCATGCCCAGCCGAGGCGAAACATGACAATGACACAATATCCTGTAGTGGACTGATGGGTTTATTACATGGTTAGGTGTGATACTGGTCAGTAGTCAAAAAGGTATTCAAGCATAATTGTACATGCTCATGGATCAAAATATATGTGGCAGTAAATTATTTTTGTGTGCGAATGAAGATAAAACGTGATTAATTGTGTCTATAAAATGTTTGTTGAAACTGTTGCTTGATGCTTAAACTTATCAGTTTTCTCAATGAAGTTTGTCTCAATTATTGGTGTTTAAGCAGAAATGGCAGGTTGATGCTTTCTGATGACGGACAGCTGATGCTGAGGGAAAGATTTCTGGCACACTCTCACTGCCTTTCAGCCTCTATTTAGTGACAAAGGGGAGTGGCGAGGGGGATTGAGTGCCAACATGGCAACCTTAAGATCAGTGGGAGGAAGAGCCAGACAAATACAGCAACAATAGGGGCTCGATGTTGGCAAGAGTCCAAACCACAAGTTTACTCAGGCAGGCGAATAGTTTCACACACTGAACCGGATTTATGGTGTGGTGTTACTTCAGGACCCACCAAGAAGAAGAACCACAATAGAGGTTTACACTGAGGAGTCTTCTCTTGTCTCTTCACATGTCTGGGAATGCACGCTGATTATTTATCCCTAAAGATCATTGTACTCTGAGCAAGTGCGGGAAATTAGCTCTGGTGAAAGGAGGAAGAGACGGAGGAAAAGTGTGAGGAAGACAAAATGAGTCTGGTATTACTGGTCGCAAGTCAAAGACAAGAAAGGCCTGAAGGAATTCACCTTATCACATTTAATCAAGACATTTTCTTTCATGGATCGGATTAAACAAATGACAGATTTGTTATTGATTGCTTTAAAGACGGCATTCCTTCTCAAGGTGAAATGCAGTAGTCTTATGTCTGTAACAGAAACTGACAACATAGTCCTGAGTACCATCAAGCAGATGCAAGGAGGAAAAACATGCCAGTCATTTGGATTCCCTGCACAATAGTCCCTCTCTCTCCACCACCTGCCTTTTGGTCCTTGCAGACAAAGGGATGCCCTCTGTTTCCCCCTGTTTTCCACTGAATGCCAATGAGGACGGGGGTTGCTCGAGGAGTGCAGTGAGTTTTGCAGTCCTTTTATCTGTCGGGCTACAGTGTACATAACATCCACTGAGGCCGCCATTCTCCAGCTCAACACCTGTCTATTGTTATCTTGGATCTAAAACTCAGACAGACACTGTGGTGGATAAAGGAAGCTGAGTGTGTAACAGAGCCTGAGACTCGGGCATGGGAAAAGTGGAAAAGTAATGGACCTGGAAATACCGTAGAGCCACTGAGACGAGCGCAGCATCCAGGGCTTTTGCTGTGGTGACTGTGGTGATCGCTCTGTCTGTGCAAGTTTGGTGGATTAATGGTGCGCAGAGACCAAAATGGAAATTTAGAGCATCAAAGGGATACTGAGCAACAGGATCACCCACACCTGCCACCTTCTGTAGCTCTGTAACTACAGCACATGACTCCATCCTGAACTCACATTTCCACATGTACAGTATCTATAAATCCAAGTCAAAGGCCAAAGAAGGAAACAGCTTTGATACAAATGGGAGCTCCTTTCTTTGCACTGTATGGCACTTGTAATAAGGGGCTCTGGATAATTATACTCAGACCAGTGTACCAAGACGAATATTTAGAGTTACAGAAGTTAGTATGTGAAAATATTATTTTGCAAATATATACTATGATCTCTCAAATTGGATGAATCACTGCCGTTGCATATTAATGCTGTAATCTGATTATAAATAATCTCATTGGTCTATTTAGTATCCTCATAGAATGTACTTAATGAGACAAGATGCACTTCATCTATTTGTTAATATGAAAATGTGAGTATTTAACTTTGGAGGTAGCAGGTAATCCTAAAAAAGATGAAAGGACATTTTTGAAACTAGCAATACACTTATCTACAGTATTATGCAATCATTTCGTGAGGTCAATGTTTCTGTTTATCTATTTAGAGATTATAGACATAGACGTTCTCTTTGTCCTGCTGTATGTCCTTCTATCCATTAACTGATTCAATCCAGACACTTTAGGTTTCCTTGAGTGGGAAAAGTGTTGCAACAGAACAAGCCTGCCTCAGTAGGCAGTACTGATGTGCACAGGTGTACAACGACTCCACTCACCATCATCACTGTCTGCCATAATGGTGACTTTGGCACTCGGGAAGTTGGCGCCCAACTGGCCGCCCATGGCCATACTGAGGCTGACGTTGAAGCTCTCCTCCTCCTCATATAGGGAATCATCGATGATGATGATGCGGCAGACTTTTTCTCGCTCATCCTTATCGAAACGCAGCACGCTGGTGTGGTCCTCAGGTCGGGTGATGTAATCAGAGTAGGACAGGACAGTGCTAGGTATAGTGCCAGTGGCCGTGGCTGAGGGATTGTACGAACAGAGAGATGGGATGAACTTTTGTCCTGAAACTTCAGTCGTTCTAGCATTCTAGCAGCATGAAGCCATAGGACTAAAGAGGGAAAAGTAATTCAATACATGCAGATAGAGAAGGTTACTGTAATATAAAATAAACAAATAATGATCAAAGCAATGTAGTCAAATTCCACAACTTTTTAAGTATGGTAGAATCAATAGACAACAGTAAAAAAAAATATGCACGTCAAAGATAAAGTGAATTGCTGCACTTTCCCGTTACCGACATTTGAAGCACCATCTTGTTTCATTGTTTACATGTAACGCTGGATACAACACTGCCATTCAGCAAGCTTTGTCATAAATCCTGAATTTGTCAACGTCGTTTACAAACCGGTTCATCTCACCTTGCTGAGTGTAACAAACTACCATCAGTTCCTGGCTGGCGTCTCCTGAACGTCGGACCGGCACCAACAGCTCTCCAATATCCTCTTCTATCTTAAATTCTGCTTGAGGAATGAAGACAGTCGATTCTGTTTTGGAAGAAAAGCAAAAAAGGTGATTCATAAATGCACTGATCATAAATGAATAATCACAGGCCACATTTATAATGGTAAGGCTTTGCCCAAATGACTAAAATACCAGATTCCTACCATCTCCAGGGTCCACTATCTCCACTGTTGCGGTGTCAGGAAACTCCAGCACCGCCATGACTGGGTCTGACAGCTGTATCTCGAAGGCCTCTGAGGTCTCGAACTCCTGGTCTGTGAAGATCTTCACCTTCCAGGTTGCTGTAGTTTGGCCGGGGTTGAACTGGACCTGCTTCTGGGCTTTACCACGGAAGTCCTTGTCCTTCTCGGCCGTGCCATCCTTAGTTGCAATACCTGAACAGGAGGGTTGTAAATGTTTTGGGCTTTAAGCGAATGGGGATTTTAGTGGCACTTAAGCTCCAGACAGAAATATTTAATCCCAGTGTCTCTGCAGTGTTTTATATACAAGTTATCTCCAAGTACAACGTTTTAAAACAATACAGATCACGATTTAGATCGAGGGAAAGTGAACTGAAGCTGTGATAACAGCTCGCGGTCTGTATTTTGTTTCCACCAGATTTCTTGAGTTTTTACAAGGTTAAAGTCTGCATCTGTAATATTATCTTGGTCCTTGTATGCCTCTTGCATCTTTAAAGGCAGTCGTGCAGCTGGTAATGTGTGCGGTTATACAACTTTTGCATGCAGCCAAACTGACCAGTATGCTGACATTTCGTCGTGACCTTTACTATTTTATACGTGCTTTCAATTGAACCACGTTCACAGACAAGAAAGGAAATGAAGCAGCAGTCAAACAAGAAAAAAAAAGCTTTGCGCCTTTAAGGACATGGCTGTGTGGTGTTGACTTTAGTTTGACTGTAGCTGAGACCATCCTGCAGCCTTTGAAGGAATTTGGATAGATTATAAGTAAGGGGGTTATGCTCATGTTTTATTGCAGGTCTGACCTTTGAATGACACATAAATAACACAATAAAGTCTGAGGGGACAGTTGAAGGGGCAATAATTCATTGTTAAAATGTCATCTTAATAAGGGGTTGTGTAGTATCGTCACCCTACATATCAGTTTATGAGTTCCAGGCTACAGAGAATGTTAGATCCTAGTGTGAATGCAAAATGAAAAAAAAAAAAAAAAATCTGCAAATTATGCTAAAATCTTTGAATAAACTTGTCATTAAGTTCTACAACACAAAGTTATAAATTAATCAATTCAGATCATTAGAAGCTAAACAAATGACTGTCAACACTTACTGATGAAGGAGGTTTCTCCCAGGTAGCCTCTGCGTTTCAGTGTCACCTCCAGGAATTTGGCGTCCTCATCCACCAGGTAGTATTCCCTCTCCAGAGAGATCCAGGACCAGTTGAGCCGGAATGGCTGAGGTTTTAGTTTGTTTCCACCTTACGACAGAAAAAAAAAAAAAGCTTAATGTACGAGCACTGCATTCAAAACTCCTTTCTAATGCACAATAATCTATATTGTTCATATCAAGAGTCTGCAAGGCGTAAAAACTGCAATCTGCTCCGGGCTCAAGGATAAAAGGAATCAAAGGGACATTTTAATTTTGGAAGGGAAACATGATAACTTAATACCCGGGCTTCCCTAAATCTAACTTCAAGAGGACGTGCCTTACTTCTTATTTCTGCTGATTCACATCCGCCTTTAATGCTTTTTTATTCTCAATTCTCAACCCTCAACAGGACACAAATAAACATAGAAATACTGTACACCATCTGCTTATGAGAAAAAGTCAGTCACAGTGTTACTTCTTTAATGAACTGGCCTCCTGTAAATTGGCCTCTCCATTTTGAAGAAGATAGAGTTTAAGTGCGAGCAGGGTGTTTTCAGGGCAGAGCAGGGTTTTGTTTGCTGCATTAGTGACCTCAAACAGTGACTGCAAAGGGTGACATACTGCTGGTTTTCCCAAATGAGCACTATTTGTTCTTTCCTAAACCAATAACCTTAACTTAAACTCTGTGCAGTGTATCAGTTTTCAATCCTTTTTTTTGTTGAGCCTGCAGACTTTATGATCTGTATTATCTGAAAAAAAGGCAGTGGCTGTAAAACAAAACAAAACAAAACCACATCTGAACGAAACACCTGACTAAAGATATCAAAATCTCTGAGTCATCTAGCACTGATCCGCAAGTAAAGGCCCGAACCTTAATCCACACTATCTCATGACTCATGTAATCCCTCTAACTGTCAGATCAGTTTTTGGTCACTGACTTGATACTGACCACTTCAGAGATTTTTAAAATAATAGGTTCTGCAGCATAATCTGAATATGTTTTTTAACACAGGCGGCAACCCAGCCGAGTGTCATATCCTTCAGTGAGACGAGCCTAGTGACCTGTGACTTGATGTGAAACGAGTCAGGCTCGGAGGATTCTTTGGATCAGGGAGGTTAGAAAGGGCTGTCTCTTTTTAGTTTTGCTCTGCTGGTCACACTGACAGCAGTCCCGTTGATCTAACACTGCCGAACATGCTTAGAGGAGTCAAGCAACTTTATCGAGTCAGAGGAAATGTTCAGCAGTTCAGTGGTATTTTTTTAAAACAAATAATTGTATTATTTCTGAGGCCTTAGAAATAATAAAATACAAGGGTGAACTAGACATTATACCTGTTTGAGGAGCATGAAAAAAAAGCAAACATAGAACAATGGAAAGGAGCCTCCGCTTACCCACACAATGAATCTGCGTTGAGCTCAGTTTTGCCTCAGTGACGAAGAAAGAGGCTGCAGTGTTTATGCTGGGTGACTGGGGAGAATGAAAACACTTGGGGGGTTGAGTGTGGGTATTCAGGACGGGAAGGGGGCCACTTCCTCAAACCCACATGTCAACACTGAAGCCAAAGCAGGCCGAGTCACAACTGGGACAAACCACGCTCACCAAAAGGCAGAAGCAAGTTCAGATGGAACTGATAACAATAAATGGATTTTAGGCTAAGCAACATAAAGTGGTCGAGCCCAGTGGGGAAGTCACGGGCTAAAAATATTGGAAACATGTTTCCCGTCTGTTTTTCCAAAGTTCTTCCAGTGTTGATACACAACATGCACAAAACGACTTTAGAAAACACATCTTTGTTGTATTCTGAGCAGAATCTAAATTGCTAATCAAATGTCCTTCTGATTTATCAGACTTGTGCTCAATCTGCGCTCAAGAGGGAACAAACTCCTTGTCTCCACTCAAAAAATGTCCCTTATTCCAGCCCGACTGAAGTCTCAAAAAAACGAAAGTCTTTGACAAACTTCAGTTATTAGACTGTGTCTGTGCCGGGAAATGTGTGTCCTGGCAGCCGGCCGTATTTGGAGCCGATACGAAGAGAAGCTTAGTCCGTGGCTATCATCAAGGATTATCAAATGAACATGGCCAAGACAAAAAGCTGCTTCTGTTTTGGCATGAAGCAATCAGGCAGCTTTAGGTTTCTGCATTACTGCAAGGAGTAACACAATGGAGTATTTATGAATCAGACCAGGACACAGCTATTAACCACAGGCATTTTAAAGACTGTCAGACCCCAATGGTCCAAAAACAAGGTATATTTATTGTGTTCAAAAGAAAGGGAAAAGTGATATTTGCAATAGTTGTCTATTTTTGTTTTTTAAGATACAAACTTAGTGCTATATGTATACTTACAACATTTATTTAGAATAATGGACAAGAATGAACAATGGCTAAAACGGACTTCTGCATCTTCTTCTACTTAAGTATTCGATCCCTGACTTAAGAAATGGTTCAACTTAGCAGTGACAGATTGGAAAAAAGGGCTGATAAAATGTGTCAGCTTTCAGTGTCTGTCAGTGCAACCTGATATGTACATGGAAACTCTGGGCAAAGGTGGAATAGACGTGGAAAATGCCATAATGTGAATTACAGCATCACCAATATATCGGATGGCCAATTTTTTTCAGCCAATGTTGGTTTATCAAAGATATATCGCTTTCATTGCGTAAGTTGACCAATATAAAAACGTTTTACAGAACATAATGCATAAAAAGATGCTTGGATTAATGTAGAAATAGTTGAATTATTTAGTTCGTAGTGAAGTTAACTTTCCGTGCTCTGATGTCAGTGTGGATGATAAACAATAAAATATGCTGCCTCCATTCCAGGTCAATGTAAAGTGTTTAAAAACCACATTTGAGGGATAAATGCACATTTTTGTTGTTTATTTATACTTTATAATAAAGAATATTGGCTGACATATCAACATCGGAATCTTCTTTTTACTCCCTAATATAGATATTAACAATCCAGTAATGATCGGGCTCTAATGTGGATATGGCGAGTTGTTTAAGGACTTTTCTTGTGGCATCAGCTGGCAGTTTGCTCATCTTGTGCTGTTTGTTGAACTGCTTTTTCAAAGGTCAATAATGAACCTTTAAAATCATGTTAAATTTCCTTTTTTTCTGTAAGTGGTTAATAACCCTCAGAACTGAATGAATATAAATTTCAGCCAACGGGACTGAGGAGACCAGAGCATCTGCCGATCGTCCTCTCAGTGGGGATGTTACAGCATGTGGTCCAACAGGTGTTTTTCTTTTGCTGCACAAGCAGTACATGTGGTTACTTTTATCTAGGGTAACTATTGCCATTGTTGTTTAAATATTTTGTTTCATATCTTTTTTTTGGTACAAAATACATGTTTAGCCTTCCCAACACATTCTTACAGAATGAGTAATCTCGATCACTTTTCAACACACAAAGTCCCATAGTTAAGTCACGAGGACATAAAACAAGCTGAACTGTTTTCTGGCTAAAAACATCAAAGCGAAAATCTCCTTCAAGTCTTTGTCGGTCTGTCTCTCTATGTCTCGCAAACACTTCTTTCCCGCCAGACTCCCAGATTATGTGGAGAAGAGTGACAGCTGTACCCCACAGACCTCCTCCCCCTCTGTGTTCCCCTTCCTCCCTGTGTCGGCTTTGTTCGCACAGGGGATGAACAACTGAGCGGGACAGCAGGCCAGAGTCTGGGTGGGCCAGATCTACCACCACGGCGTGCCTCCCTGCCTGCCTCCACATTGTTCTCGACAGTGTCAGAAAGGAGAATCTCTCGTTTTTGACTTCTTTTGTACACGCAGACAAAAATGGAGGCTGGAGCTGGCATGAATCCCAACAAATTGAGAAACAATCAGGATGCCAGGCTTCCCAGGGAAACACAGAGCTCCAGAAAGAGATGGAAATTTGTTCAAAATGGAAAATGAAAGACCTCCGACTAAAATAGATGCAAATGTAAGGATCAAAATAACTTGTCTGCCATGATTTTAGATATGACTGATGATCTAATTTATTAAAATGTTTTATGACACATACTATATTAGATCAGCTATAAAATTCAATACACACAGTAGCCTTCTGGCTCAGCTCACATTTCCATTAGCTTTTCAAACTGACAATCATAATTTCTGCTGCGATGAAAAGTTTTATTGGCCATATACATATATTTCTAAATGTCCCTGTTAGCAGCTATTTAATAAATTAGCTTCAGTGTGATTGATGCTGATCACTGACAGGCAAAGGCAGAGAATATTAAAGACATACGATAACGTTTTTCTATTTTAGAATCTGAGTGAGCCCATCTTCAAACCTTCAATGGGAATATGAGGAAATTTTTAATGCAGAATTGAACAAAAAAATCATCACAAAGTGAGCACAGCACAGCTGAATCACCTGGCCAATGAGATTCAATGTATCCTGCGTCAGCAAAGCAACATCACAACATACACAGCCTCAGATTTTCCCTTCAGCAGCGACCTCTGACAGCACATTCTTCATCAGCCATATTTACACAGCAGTGCAGTGCCTGCACCATACATAGCTGCAGTGGGATTGTGGGTCAGGCTGGCGATATCTCCGGAGAGGAAGGTCAATATGAGGCTTTGACGTTCACCAGCATGATGCAAGGAACAGCAACCTTCTATGAATATCCTCATCAAGTGACAGGCATCACCATTAATGCATTTCCTCATCAATCATCCTGTTCATATAAATACTGTGGAGGTTCCAGTCAGCTATGCTCAGTATTTAAATATCACTGCTTTTAAGTACAGTCTATTAAATCATGGAGATGTCAAACATTGATGTAAACAGACAAATGTGAACCTTTTCTCTTCTTTGATTCTTTCAGTAAGTAAAGAAGGAGATTTTTTTTAAAAAAGAGATTAGTTTACAGTAGCTTCTTCTCCAAGGAATTCATGTTAGGAATGCTGCATGATTAGATGTATTAATAACTGTAGTCATTCCTTCTGGACAGTCGCAGCATGTGCTGTAAATCAACACATCAAAGTGTCTCCATTGCTGCTTCTGTTTAAGAAACTGAGATGATCTCGGCAGGATGTTGCAAATAATTTCACAGGCTGTCACAACACTTGCAGTATGCGGAACAACTTTAATATGAGACCAGCGTGTTTCGGCTTCTAGCCTTCATCAGGGTTGTTCCACATGTTGCAAGTGTGGCTGCAGTTTTGACTGCTTGTTGCTTCTTTTTCCTTCTCTGTGCACCTTAGCAGTAGTTGAAGTTGCACCAGAAGCTTCCATATTGCTTCCACAAATAATTTCCCAGGGCCTGAAAGCCACAGCCTATTTGACCCTTGCTTGCCACACTTGGCGTGGTGACACAGATGCTTGCAACATTTAGGGAAATCTAATAGCATAAGAAATGTGGCAGATAATTATTATCTTTTGACACAATATTTAGGGTAGAATTAGGAATAAAGAGGTGAGAATGACAGACATTAAAAAAAATATATATATTGCACATGCAGATGTTAAGTCATGTAGCCAGCTCAAAATAACAATATAAACATCAATGAATATGCAATGAATATGAAAGAAATGCGGTAGTTTGTCCATTTTCACTATCATATTTTAGCATGTTAGCATGCTAACATCTGCTGATTAAGACTTAACACGAAGTACAGCTGAGGATGATGAGAAAATAACTTTTTGGACATTAACCAAAGAACTGGACCTGATGATGGTACAAACAGGACACAAATGTCTAAAGCAATCGACACCATAACTGTTGGGACAGTTCAGCTAAAACCACAAATGTCCACCTCATACAGGCCCTACTGGAAATCTCTGGTTTACTGAAACCCGGAGGATATATCTCCTGGCTATCGTGAATGTCTAATATTAATCCATTCAAAGGTTTTGAGACATTTCAGTCTGAGCCAAGTGGTGGACGAATCGACAGATTGACGATCATACAAACTAACATTTCCATTAATGTTGCTAGTGAGGCTTTAAAAAAAAAAAAAAAAAAAAATTAAAAAAAAAGGGACAGAGTGCAAGTAACTCAATGACAGCTTGCCTGGGGGCAGGAACAGCTTTGCCATATGAGAGTAGATAAGAATAGCCAGTGTAGCAATACATCATAATACCCAACCCCAGCAGCCCCTCCAACCACCATAAATCAAGGCTGAAGAAAAAGAGAACGAGATCCAGAGAATGAGGTGAAACCATAGTTCATTTAAAAGGGACAGGGAAAACCCTGAGAGGAAAGAAAAGGAGAACAGATTAACACAACAAAGAAAAAGAAGAGTAGCACCCTGAAGGGTTCTTAGAGGAGGCGAAGGAGGGACAATGAGAACAAAGTGAGGTGTGGTGGAGGAGGAGGACTGGGAGGCTTCAGCTTCTTCAAGTCCCAGGGGGTCCCGACTGTGGCACCATTAGCCAGTAAATCTCCTGGTGACTGTTGACACGAGTGACATGTAAGATCCCAAAACACAGTTAGGAAGTCGGGTTGTAATGTGGTCGTCTCAGTTAGCATGCAATCCCACTGTGCAGGAGTACACTTAGTGAACTCAAGTGAATTGACAAACGTCTACCTATATCTATTTGTAGCTCTTTATTCTCCATTTCCTCCTTCTTGTGTCTTTTATCTTGGTATCACGACACCCTCTGGGGAAGTGCCCCTCCAGACCCGGCACCTCCACAGTGGAAGTCTACTGGTTATCAGGCTATCGGAGATTGGGTTGGATTTCTGTGGAGCTGGGAGTGGGGCGACCACAGTCTTTGAAAGGGGATCCCCCTGGAGCCTTCCCTCTCACGTACACACCTGTCTGCTAAGGATACCACTCCACTTCCATGCCCTGCTCTGTCTGTGGCCCTGGAGTCTGGAGTCTCCGAGGAAGTGCATTCCTCTCTCCGAGTCTGAATGATCACATAACACTCAACCCACCAGGGTCTATGATCCCTCTGCAGAGCTGGAAGACTAGATTGTTGCTGTTGGAAAAAGCACTGAGACCATTTCAACTTATCTGAATGTAAAGCTCATGTTTCTCTCCTTCTTTTTTGTCTGTTAATCAGGAAAGTTTGATCAGAAGTACAATAAAATCTAAGACTTGCATCTAAGATTGCCAATAATTAGAAATATTTTAAAGACCAATATACTCCAAAGTCTTCAGAGATGATATTTACATACTGTACAACTCTTAAGACTTAGAACCAAACAAACCTGCAGACGTCTCAACACGTCTGACACTAAGAAAGGTTTTCTTTACGTAGCCTGTGGCCTGCTGGCCCGTACGTGATGGACAAGGATATATGCACACTGTGCATTCACTTGTAAAAACAAGTATTTATTACTTCAGTGTCCCACTCTTTGAACGGCTGTAGGGGGTTTCTGACCTGGTCACTTGCACGCAGGTCATTGCTTTTCCAATAACAATTTTCAACAGACAGAGAGAATGACCCAACTTCAACTACAGTTCGTGTTTGAGGTCACAGCCGTCATTACTGGAGGGTTCAAGATACTTTGCGAGAAATCGTCAGTTATTCAAGATGATGAAGTAGTAGGACGCATTCCTCATGAGTGACAATGCCCTGAGTTGTGAGTCTCTAGTTCACAGCTCGGACTGATGGATGGATGTTTGCTGTCTACTATTCCACTGCTTTCCTTTCATTTCTTTTCAATCTCAACTGCCACTGTCAAATAAAGGCTTAAAATATGCAGAATAGTAAACTTTAAAAAAGTAAAAGTAGCTGCACTCCTTTCTTTCTACTTTAACCTTTGTTGCCAAATAAACACAACAGAATAAAGTTAGAATTTCAAGATAAAAGACAACTAGTTCTCCCAGTCAGCGCGTTCACCTCTCTGCAGCTTTCATATCAAAACGGTTTGATTTCTGCGATCAGGGTCTCTGTGTGTCTTCAGGAGCCACATGGCCAAACCTCTCAAGACATGGTGAAAAGCTGCTGCAATCTCCACCACAGATTAACCCCAGAAGCAGTGCTATCATTGCTCAATTCAGCATTTGGGGCAGATCTTTCTACTCATAAAACTTGTAGCAAGTTCAAATTTAAATTTAAATGTATGACTTTTAAAACTGTGAATTCAGGATTTCAGGTGCAATAGTTTTTTTTTATTACTATTTGTTATTCACATAAGTATGAATCTGTCAAAGATTTCCTTAACTTTAATTTGGAGAAGAGATTTCATAGCTAACAGCTCTACTAACTGTGTTTAAAGCAGTGACCACCAGGCCCTCACTGAGACCCCGGTGTCAAACTGGTCATCCACTCCTGACCTCTTACTAAGACACACTTGTTACACCGTTACGACAGCCATACTTCAGCTGTTCCTGGCCACACACATTGTTGCTGCTTCACACACTGCATGTTAAAGTCTGTGATTATGATCTTGATGTACTGTATCTGCAGATACACGCACTTGCAGTAACACATGTACATTCACATGTCGGCAACATTTGAGTCTATGAAGATTATAGAGGTATGCCAAACTGTGACACTTCTCCATGAGGATATGTTAATGATTTGAGTGTGTATTCTTGACCTACTTGGGAAAGAGCATCGCTGCAGTGCATGTAGTGGCAGGTATCCTTTAAAAGCTGCTAAGACCCTTAAGCTGATCCCCATCTCAGAGCATCTGAGGGGTATTTCCGGCCGTGAGGCCACTGTGTGTATGACAAGAACTTTGCCAAATGGGTTTAGAAATGGTAACACAATGATTAAACTCAAGGGTTAAAAAATGACTACTGGTTACAAAAGGAGGTTTATAGCCTATAATATCATTGATTTTTAAAGGATGGTCTCCGTTTCGATCTCGGACTAACTTCATTCATTGTCTTACTGTCTTTGACTCTCTAGCAGAGAAATCGCCAATGAGTCAGCCACTATTTTGATCAATTCCAGACTTTAAAATGATTCATCTTTATCATCTTTTATGGCATTGGAGCAAACACTTCTATTTAACTATGTATCCCTTAATTTAATTGAATGAATTCACATTTTGATGGTTTTTTTTTAATGTACAAGTTTCCCACCAGAGGTCAATTTAAGTGGGTTATCTTGGGTGCAAATCTCTAATGACCCAGAGTTTTGCTTCCCACACTTACAGCTCACCTACTTAGATTTATTAGCAGATAACCTGACCATCAGCGTGCTCTCCACCCACATGCCCCTACATGTCCAGGATAACACCATCTCCCCTAGCAGTCACCTCTTCAACACTTCACCATAGTGATCACCACCTGGCTCATCTTGCTTTTATCTGTTATCCTTTGGTGTGTGTGTGTGTGTGTGTGTGTGTGTGTGTGTGTGTGTGTGTGTGTGTGTGTGTGTGTGTGTGTGTGTGTGTGTGTGTGTGTGTGTGTGTGTGTGTGCTTCTGCATATGTGCGTTGGTGAGCATATCTTATAGCTGTTATGTGCATTAATACATGTGTATTAGATTAATTACACGGATGTTGTGGAGTGAGCCAAGGGTGAATATTGTGATGTGCCCTTTACACGTGAACCGTGGTCATGCAGAAACACGGTTTTGTTTTATGTCCCAGTATGCACCACTGCACCTGGTCCAGCTGAGTTGGCTGGAAGCTTAAACAAGGTGAGTATGCAAACAGAAGGAGTGTTGAGCTAATTGAAGCCTTTGTTTTCCCTTCCTGTGGTTAAACACACACTTAAAGACAGGAATGCTTTGCTTATGGCAGCTCATTAAGTTACAAATATAAGAAATATTACCAAGAATATTGGTCTACAGTTTAAATTATAGAATAACAACAGTCAATGTCAGAGCTATATCCTCATTAAAATAAATTACGACCTTCATCACTCACAATCTGGGGGAAAGAGTTAATTAGTAGGCATCCAGTCGAGGCTAAACAGAGAATTCACTTTGCTGAGAAAAGATTGTAACTTGGCAAAACTCACATCCTCCTGGTCTTTCCTCCTCAATGGGCTTGTTGTTGGTAATATCACTAACATGGCCTTCAATACAGCGTAATTATAGACTAAACTTTACCCTTGGCATTGATTGCATTTCCACCAGTTGCATTTTATTGATTTGCATTTGCTATATTTTGTATGCTGCTTGAGTTAAATCTATTGAACGGTAAGAGGTGAGAAGCTTATATGATATTAAGAAAATAATGTCACTGATCACAGACAATGATAGATTGTTGAAAAGACAAGAGGAAACATGTTTGTGAGACGTGATCTTATTATGCCCACCTTTACACATTGTGTTTCTTCAACCAGATGATGAAAGGTGGCATTTGAAAGCGCTGAGAAGCACCCTAGGGGGAAGGATCCTATTGTTCATGAACAATAAAATTTAGAGAATGTGCTAGTCTTTCACTTTTACTAACCCACAGTCAGTGTTTGGCTTAAGTCCCCTTTGACCCACTCTTTAAACTTGCTACCATTTCCAGTGGGGCGAACAGAGATGGCGCCTCTTCACTGGGTGTCAGTCATGGCCAACTGCATTAAGTCTTTGTGTTGCAAACACTTGGGTGATTTACAGAGAGCAGGAAGTTTACATTTTAAGCAGCTATTAAAAGGCAGATGAACCTTCAGGCAAATTAATCCTCAGTAATGGGCCCCAGTTTGGTGTCACTGCACACAAGTATTAAATATTACAGGGTTCCTACCGTTGTCTTCAACCTCGAAGTAGAAGATATCACTTGTGGCGTTGCTTCCATCCAACAGCACATAACAGATCTTCATGTCATTGATATCAGCTGTTGGAATGACAAATATAGACATATGGAGTGTTAGCTGAAACGGTAAGATAACTGTGACGACTAAGCCGCTTTTACAAGGTTTTAGTTACAGCCCTTAGGCGGCAATTAAAAGGATATGAGCCACTTGAGAAATGAACTTTGAAGCATTCAGGATCATTTTAAGCAAAGTCCAAATATTTAGTGACAAATATTGCTTACATAAAATATACTGTACAATTGTTTTATGATCCATCATATGATTAGTAGAAATCATATCATTACTGTTAGTATAAATATACAATTATTATTTTAGAATACATACAAGTGGAATACATTCATGTTGTTAATGCATACATATTATTTTCCCTTTGCATTCAATTATGATATCTTAACTTCATCATATACACCCACGAAAAATCATTAGTTGTCATATGTTTGTTATGAGTGATTTCAAGTGATTAGAAAGACCTTGTTGCCTGTTTACACATCCACCAGATACAAAGCATTAACATTCATTTGGAGGTGTGTGTCTCGCCAAGTGACCAATGTGCAATACTCGTGCATCTTTTAGCTCCGTTTTGGTTTCCAACAAATCTTGAGAAAAGGTTCTGGCTTTTTAGCCACTCGACTATGTTTATGGGCTAATTACTAATGTTGTCTGCTTTTTGGTGCTGGAACAGAGTTATGATTTGAAGTTAAGCGACTTATAGGGGTCTTCAAGTTCACATGAATTTTATGTGATGAGTTTTTCATTGTTACAAGGAGGCTGGTTGGGTTTGATAGTTCAGAGTGGGGAAAGTTTATTAAAACCGTGTTTACTGTTGCCATGATGACAAAAGCTGCATAACTCTGAGGAATAGTAATTTTACCACAGTCATCATTTTAATCCAAACCATTATGTTTCCTTAACCCTGATCGAGTGGATTCTGTGCCTAAACATAACCAGGTGAGCTAATTTACCAAACACTTCTGTGGGTCGTATTTGAGAGTAGGAAGAAACAGCCTGTATGGTCATGAGCGTTGGAGGACTTGTTGCGTTTTCAGGGTGTCAGTGGTGAGAGAAAACCAAACAGTAAAATTGTGGGCCATAAATCTAAAACAATGAGCTAAAAAATGATAAAATGTCCCCAGAACTGAAGGGAACTGCAGAGTCACATAATGATTGAGCCGACTTTGTCATTATATTTCATCATCAGCATTAATGTCAAAATCCGTTAGTGCACATTAAATTTAAGAAATTATGTTAAAGAGATTTAATGGTGTGACATTAGCTTACCTTGTGTGAAGGTCTTGATGCTGTCATTACCCAGCGCAGTGTTCACGATGAAGCCATGCAGGGGAGCCTGAGAAACAGAATACTTCAGGACTTTCTGGGGGCTGTCTCGGTCCTCTGATCGAAGGACTTTGCTTGTGATCAGGAAACCAAGGTGCCCTGTTTGGAGGACTTTCAGTGAGGCAGCAGCCTTGTTAACCAAAATCTGGGGCACACCATTGTCCACTGTGTTGATATGAATGGTCATCATTTGGGGCTTGCGTGTCTCATACACAGTATCAGGAAAGACATAAAAATCGGTATGAGTGCCATCTGTGACAGTGAAAGAGAAGCTGTCTTCGTTGGTCTCAGTGCCATCGTGCTTATAGGTGATAAGGTTCTCGTTCAAGTCCTGCTTGGTAAAGGAGGTGATTGGTCGGGTATTGTTGAAAAGTAGCTGGCCGTGCACGGGCACTTGGGTTACTATGAAGCGCAGCAGGTTGTCGGGGGTGTCCCGATCCTCAGCTGTCAGCTCAAATGGTGTAATGAGCTTGGTTTCTCCCTCCTCCAAAACCAGTTTGCTTATAGTCAAGACAGGTTTCTTATTATCTACATCAGTGATGGACACTCTGAAGGTTCGGAAGACAGGATTGTAACCATCTGTCACCTCAAACTCAAAGCTGTCCATTTTCATCTCATCATCAGAGGTGTGGATGTAGTAAATCTTGTTGCCAGCAAGCTGCAGTTGTGTGAAGGTGGAAATGGGAACACTTGGGTAATCAGTGCTCTCTAAGTGTCCTCTACTCGGTGCTCTTGTTATGCTAAAGCTGAGGTATTCATCAGGACTGTTGATGTCAGTTGTGCTGAGGAGGTCAGTGGTAAGAGTTACTTTTCCCCCTTCTTTGAGAGTCACACCTTTGTTGATAACATTTGGGAAAACCATATCAATGCTCCCAATGTTGATGTAAAAGTAACGGTCAATAAGTGGATTGATACCATCTGTGACGTCGAATTTCAGCAGGTCACGGATTCCCTCCTGGCCTGTGTGTACATACTGAATGAGTTGCTTGTCGATTTCGTCCTGTGTGAAGTTCATTCTCAGCGTGATGTTTCCTAAAACGTCACCAAATTTGCTGATACGCTGAAGGTAGCCTTGGCTAGGGCCGTATCGCACAATGTACGTTAGTTCTTTGTCTTCAGAGTCAAGATCAGTCGCTTTTAAAACCCTGTTGCTGATGACTTTTGTCTCTCCAATCTCAACATCAAGCCCGTCGTTTATAGCCATTCTTGGTGTCTCATCATCAACAGGAATAACCATGACGAGAACTGTTTTCTCGACTTTGTGTTTTCCATCAGAAAGCCTGACTTTGAAACTGTCTTCTTTGGTCTCAGAGTCATCATGTTCATAGACAATGTTGGATGCTTCTTTGATCTGTTCCAGGTCAAACCTCTCTACAGGGCCGCTGCCAGTGCTGAGCTGCTGAACTATTGTGCCATGCTTTGGGTTTTTGATGATCTCAAAGTGCAGCTCATTGCCAGGGATGTCAGCGTCGGCCGCGTTCAGAATTGGTGTGTCAATGACCAGACTCATGCCCTCCATTACCACAAACTCACGGATGAAAATCTCAGGCTTCTCGTCATTGGCTGGAAGGATGACTATGGGGAAGAAGTGGCGGTCGGAAAAGTTAATACCATCTGAGCAGCGGAAAGTGAAACGATCCTCCACAGGTTCAACCCCTTTGTGGATGCTTTGGACGTAGTAGATATGACCGAGGGCAACATCTTTAATGGTAAAGGCAGTGATGGCTGTCCCAGCTCTTGATTTCTCAGAACCTGTGGAAGGAGAGATGTTCTCCACGTAACCAGATGTTGGTTGGACGATGATGGTGCACAAGATATCGTCAATGTTAGTGTCAACATCCTCCGCTTGAATGTGGTCCAGAGTAATGACATTCTTCTCTCCTTCTATGACAACGAACTGCTCTCCGACACTGACGATAGGTGGGATGCTGTCAACGGGAAGGATGGTGACATAAACTGTCACACCTTGGACCTTGTTGCCACCAACGACCCACTGATCTGACATATCAGAAAGAGTGAGGTTGAAGGAGTCGTGTTCTTTGACTGGACCGATTTCACCGAATGTGTGAGCATACAACACCACGCCGTTAATGATGTCCTCCTGGGTGAATCTCTCAGCAGGAGCACCATTAACCAGGATTTCACCCAGTCTGGGAGGTTCTTCAACTATGAAAGTGAGCATGAGGTCATCTGTGTCATCATCACGGCCCTGAATGACGTTACTTGTAATCTCCGTAGCTCCATTCTCCAGGACATCGATGGAGGATCCAAGTAGGCCGGCTGGGAGCATGATCGTAGGGGTCTCATCATCCACCGGCTCGATGGTGATCTTAATGGTAATGGGTACCTCATGGAACCCGTCGCTCACAGAAAGTTTGATGACATCACTGAGGGATTCCTCTCCTCCGTGGATGTAAGATAGGCGGCTATTTGCGAGGTCTTCAAGCACAAACGTTTCGCCGTTTGACATGTGAATGCCCAAATACTGCAGCTGCCCATATCGAGGATTCTGGGTCACGGTGAAGACGATATTTTCATCATCTGTATCAGTGTCAGTGGCATGAAGCTCCTTCCTTGTGATAATATATGTACTTCTTTCCATGAGACTGAACCCTGTGTTCGTAATAACTGGAGGTTTGTTGTCAACGGGCTGTAAGAAAATGGTGAATAGTCCATCTGCTGTGTTACCAGCTGTGTCTTCCACAATGAATGTTAACTGAGCCACTTTTGGAGTGATGCCCAGTTCCTGGTCTGGAGGTTTGTAAGCTACTTTGTGGTGATTAACCTGGGCTTGCGTAAACTCTGTAATTATAATGTCAGGGCTGTCAGTCAGCACAATTTCACCCAATGGGGCTGGGTTGTTGTCATCTGTGTCAGTCGGGGGCTTAGTGATGGTATACTTCAGGTCTCTGTCCTCTGAATCTAGATCAGTATAACACAAGAATTTCTTCCTGAAGTGTGTCAGCTCATATTCCTGGACTGTCATGTGAAGGCTGGTGCCTGGGACAAGCTCTGGAGGTAGGTCATCAACCGGATGGATTTTGATGGTGAACATGTGCTCACCTGATTGATTAGGAGGGTCGTTATCATCCTGGACCCGGAACACAAACTGATTGATCACAGTTGTGGTGCTGTGGGGTCCAACGTGACGATAGAACAGCTTTCCATCAAGAATATCCTGCTGAAACCATTCAGTCACCACCTGTTCAAACATCTCATCTGTCTCGCTGAACTTCCAGAGAGATGGGTCCGAGGGTGGCTCTACTTGCCTAAGCAGGAGCTCCCCTACGGTGGAGTACGGTGCTTCCATGATAAACTTAATAGTGGAGTCTTCTGAATCAATATCTGTGGCGCTCAGGATGAAGGGAGAGATCTGCATAATTTCATTCTTAAACAGCACCAGGCCGGTGTTAGCATTAATAATGGGAGGCTCGTCATCAGTGGGAGCAATAGTGATAGGGAACAAAAACTCCACTTCATGACTGCCGTCAGTCATTCTAAAAATAATATTGTCGCTGTAGGTGTCACTGCCGTCATGTTGGTACACAACAATGCCAGCGTCTAGGTCGGCAGGTGTGAATAATTTCCTGCGTGCACCGAGCACAGTCAGGTCCCCGTGTTTTAAGCCATCAACAACTGTGATTTTCACGTCTTCCAGGTTATCCTCATCACTAATCTCTAAATTCTGGGAGCTGGAGAGAGCTCGGGACTGCCCTTCAAACAATAACTGCCCTGAATTTTTGGTTGCGACTGGAGCCAAGGTATTCATAGGTTTTACCACGATCATAAAAGCAAAGGAATCAGACACCGAGCCATCAGTATCTACAATTTCAAACTCTAGCTGGAAAATCCTCTCTTGTTCTGAGTCCTCTGAGGGTGGCTTGTAAGCTATTTTAAGGTCTTTGATGTCCCTTTGATAGAAGGAGGTGATAGGCAGGTTCTGATCATCTGTGCTGATGATATAACCCTGCAGAGGGCTCAGTGGGGAAGTAATGTTGAAGATTAAATCATCTGGGACAGATTCAACATCTTCAGCGGCCAGCATGTCACTCGTAATAGCTGTCATCACAAACTGATCAACCTCCATCATCATCATGGCTACAAAGCTGGGTTTAGGAGCGGTGTTCTCTGAACCTTCTCTGATTCTAACCATCATCTGGAAATGCTCTTGCATTATTGTGTTTCCTTCAATATCCTGCAGCTCTACCATCATTGGAATATAGTCTCTGTTTGGTGAATTGGTTTGAGCAGTATGTTTGTAGCGAATGCCCTGTTTCACAAACTCATCACAGTCAACCATTTGGCCATTGGCAGGGTTATTCAAAAGAGTGCCATACCTGGGAAGACCTCCTGCGCCCACCAGAGTGGCGATTTTACACTGTGTGACGCCATCCTCAAAGGAAAACTCCAGACCCTTTTTGTCAATGAGGTTGCTGTCTCCGTTGAGCTTTTCAACATTAAGGGGCATATTCCTGGTGAGGATCTCCAGCTGCTGAAAAACCACCTCCACTTCCAGCATGAAAGGGATGATTACTGTGTCTGTCTGGGAGTCGTAACGGAGCTGGAGCTTCACGCGATCCTTACTGGGGCTCCGGGATCCAAAATGAGTGTATTTCACTTCATCTGGTCCAAACATACAGGGGAACTTTTTCGGGGTCAACATCCCAGGTTTCTGGGCCAGCGGGTCATTGTCCAGAACTGTGACGTGACAGCGGTCACCAGGCTGCACTTCGGTCACCAGGTCATTCACAGGGTCCAGAAACACAGACCTTCCAAAGGGTACCCTGATCCCATTGTTAGCGATGATGATATTGTCTTCATTAGGTCCAGACCTGTGGTAATAGAGGTGAGCTGGATCAAATGGCTCTGCGTATACTGAGGCAAAACAGCAGCTCAGACAAAAAGTCACAAGCAGCCATTTACAAAATGCCAACTTTCTACAAAGTTGAAAACTTTGCAGACAACCATCCATGTCCACTGCTAGTTGTTCTGCAATGTATTTAAGAAGTCAGCAGCGGCGGGGAGCTCTCTCTCCTGGGTGAGGAAAAAGCATGAAAAAAGAAACTTGTCTCTGATGGTTCAGGCCTTGGAATCTGTCCTCTGTCTCTGTCTCTGTTTCTGTGTGGCCACGCAGACACAAGTGTGGTGAGTGCTGCAGGGCTGTGCAGGTAATAATGAAACAGTAGATAGTGACAGCCAGAGGCTCCTCCTTCTGTCAGTGCAGGGAGGGAGCCTCTGGCCCCCATGGCTAATTTAAGAAAGGCCATTGGACAAGACTGCAGCCCCAACAACACTCAAGGGTCTCTTCTTCTCTCACTGAAAAAAGGGGGGCAAAAACTAATTTAACCTTTTTTTTAAAAAAGGAATCCATGCAGTAAACAAACACGGCCACCGGCCACACTGATTTTAACAAATTTGACAACTTGTGTTTGTGTGTTATTGATTTGATAAATAGTTATAGAAGAAGGTCTTATGGTCCATTATTTATAAATCTAATAATATTTCAACAGAATATCCTTAAATGTTTTTAAGGCAACTGATTGTTTTGGATAAAAGAAAAACTTTCCAAGTATGAACCTGATTCTTGTCAAGTATTTCTACAAGTGGTTTAGAAGTTACTTTGAAGTCAGCTATGTTTTCTGATGTATCATATCTGACCTGTGTGATTCCACACACGGCTTCAGAGAGGATGAAAGTGTCTTTAAAGGTGTAAACTATGTGGATGATGTAAGCAATCCCTTATTATAGTAACATCAAAGTTTCTGTGTCATGGTCAAATCTGTCATCCCTGCACTCCTTTAGTAACACTGTGTACAGAAAAAACATTCTGCAGTGCATAACTTTCAAAACTCTCTGTTAAATGATGATATGCAGAATGTAAATGTAAAGTGGATTAATTTGAGCTCCCAGTATATCAGAGAAGAAATCTAGATTAAATGCAAACAGATATTTGAATTGTGCAGGATTGTTGGAAAAGGAACAACAACAACACAAAAATGCACAAGTTCATAATGACCATGACCTGTGCGAAATGAGGATTTTTGAAGAGGTTTGTATTCTGTTCCCGAGTCAGAGTGTCTCTGAGGTCGTGACATCTCGGCACCGGAGCAGCCATTAGTCTAAGACTGAGGGACAATAACCTGGCATCAACGGTTTGGTCTCTCACACACAGAGAAAAGACAACGCAAGTCAAATATATCTCAAGACATTTGTCTTTTTCCAAGAGTTTTAGCTGGTTACATGAAGTCTACCCTGGCAATAAACAGCAAAGCAGTCACTAAACAATTTAACATAATGTTTTCCCCACTTTCCATTTCCTTTGTTCCTCCTTAAATCTTCACTGAATTGACCTGATGTTTACAATGAGATAAATTATCGAACACAAGCTTTTTATAAAAATGTGTCTTGTTTAATAACCGATTTATATTTTCGCACTTGTGCCCAACTTTTTCATGAATGCACACACAGTTGTTGTTTTTTGTCCAAACCCAAAAGTATGTCTTTTAAGAACATGTCATTGAATGGTATTTGAGACGTCTTGTGTATCATTTTATATAAATATCTCATATATTTGGTAATTTTAGAAACTTTGGAATCTAAGCTGGAATGTTAAACTATTTATTTTTACAAGGGTGCTCAGCATTAGTTTGGAATGATGACTCACTGGTGGCTCACTGCTTGTTGTGAGGTTAAAATAAGATTTAAACCGGGGAAAATCCCCCCTCCCTCCCCCACCTTTAATTCGAAACCATATCCATTGAAGCAAGAAAATATGGGCTGATGAATCAACTAGAGTTCTAACAGAACAATGTTAACAAGAAGTAAGGAAGATCACTGAAATGCATTTTTTTTCTGCAGTGATACTGTCAAAGCACAGCGTGGAGGAATCAAACAGTCACACTGGATGCAGCGAGAATGTGAGAATGTGTACTCAGTATGCTGCACAAGGTCATGTTAAGATAAAAATACCGAGTAGCCTTTTATGGATCATCTTTTGAGTTGGGCCTCACACTCGATGAAGTGATCCAATTGCATAGCTCAAACATTTTTACGCTATTCTTTCAGTTGAAATGCTTGACATGTTTGATGTATTATCACTCAATTTGTCACTCAAAATACGTACAATGAAAAATGTCAGTGATTATACATTTGCTATTATACATATCAGCACAAATCTAATTTTCAGTTACACTTTTTAAACAAATTGGCAGACCTGTAAATTAATCAAATTAAGCACTGTTAATGAATCTCACAAATTCACATGAATCTAAGGCTGAACATTTGTTGAAGGTAGAACACCTACTTAAGAGTACATTGAATTTAATAGTGTACCTTCAACAATTTCAATTATTATTCTGTAAAAGTGCCTCTGTTTATTGGGGATGGTAATGCTTTTAGGACAACACTGTGAACCACTCAGCAACCCTCCTCTTAGCGTGGGCCAAATAGCAGAGATGCCGTATGCATCCAGGCATTCTGTATCACACTTTTCATTGCATCCTCTAAATAAATCTTCCCCTCCTTACTTGAGCAGCCAAGAATAAAAATGGGACACACACACCAAATGGTGTAACTATAGAAACAAACACAGTTAGCTTCTTCTACTCTGTACTCCAAGATTTCACTCACGTTCCTCTAATAGTTAAGAATGAGCCCTAACATTGAAACTTATCATTCTGATAATGAGATAAATATGGATAGTGATTCCTGAGCTTTAAACATGACAAATAAAAGCACTTCTCCATGTACAGAACCGTGTGAGTGGAAAGCAGCTTCTCAGTGTATTTGCTCTGGAGTCGCAGCACGACAATTATTAAGCCATTAACTTGCCAATGTCCAATTTAGACATTAAAGACGCGACATGCCTTTAATGAGTGTTTAAGGTAAACAGAGAGGGAAGCTGGGTCGAGGCCAGGCTCGGCTGCCCAGGATCAACTTTTCATTCAGAGGGAAGCTCGTGATGACAGCAGGCACTAATGACCTCATGATAGATGGAAAACAAAGCCCCAGTGGATCCCACCTCTTTATCCTTAACAGCCATGCAGACAGAGGACAGGATTTACTCTCTTTTCTCTCAGTGCAGTTGTTACGTCTGTCAAGATGAAATCCATGTGGTCAGATCCAGAGTTTCATCATTTTCAGAGGAAAGAGAATGGAAAGTTCGTCAGTAAACACTTTGCTTGTCATTACACGTTTGACATAGTGTGAACAGAAGAGCATTTCTAAACATTGTTGGTCAGTCTGTACTCCACTTTGGTCCACACTGAAATATCTAGAACAGCTTCTGGATGGATTACCATGAAATTTTGTACAGATATTCATAGTCCCCAGAAGATGATAAAACCTCCTGCACCACCACGAGGGTGACATTTTTTTTACAAAAACATTTAATACGTATGGGATTTATTGCCATGAAATTTGACACAGACATTCATATCCTCTCAGAGTTGACTTGTTATAACCTTGGCAATTTTGCACCCGTGGCAATATTTATATACAATATTTAATCCACCTCACTCACCTACACAATAAAAACTTACCTCCTCTCTTGTTTACTCTTCTCTCTCTCCTTAAGAAAGTAGCAAAGAAAAGATAAAACAACTTATTAAATGATAAACCTGTATTTACAGTAACTGTGGTGAACCATGACAGCAAGTATATAACCACAAACACTAGAGAAAATCTGAGATTAAAATAAATATGTTCATTTGTTTTTAACATCTATGGCTGCAATATGAGATGCAAATGTTTTAAATCGGATTATATCGTGATTAAAATTATATCTTTTAATAGGAATTTTCATTTTATGTTTAGCGTATCCGTACTCGGTCCAGTTCAATCAATCAATACTCTTTTCCATTAATAAAAAAATGTAGTTTTCTTAAATCATCATTTTGAGAATAGAATAAATTCAGATCAGGATTAAATTTTATATTTAAAATATGACAAAATATTGTTTCAGAAATGTTTACAAAAGCAAATTCACAACTAACTCAATGCGATCTCAGTGGGTAAAAAAAAATAAAAAATCTAAAAAGGTCAATTAAATAAATAATATTCCTGACATAAAAATACTGAGTAAAGTTTAGAAAGAAATAAAACACAGACATTAGTCACTATCAGACACTCAAAAGTTTCACGGCAATATTATTAGCTGGTCCACCTGAAGAGATCCTGGTCGTTTTTAACCCCTTTACTTCAATCAGCGGGGGAACTCGGCTCGGATCTTTGAAGTAGCTGCAGTTATTTGGTGACAAACAGCCTGAACTGTCCACACGCTGCTCTGCTACCTTCATACTCTGCTCCGGTGTCCTCGGCCGTCACACGTGCTCGCATTCTCATGCTGTCACCCTAGCACGCCCACTCGGGCGGATCCGCACACACAATAGTTTATGCATAAATTAGTTTTTTGGCGCCGTGAAAAAGCACTTTGGCGCCACGTTTAAGTGTTATAATGTTTCCGCTCAACAGCACAATTACTTTTGTGGCTCACTAGACGGAGGGGTGACGGAGACGTGACGAGCACGAGGACACACAGCTGCCACGCTAACATACAGCTCAGCTACGACAGTATGTGGGAAATTAAATCCTAATGTGCAAATACATGGTCAATATTTGATGACCATATGGAAGCAGGCTACTTACCAGAACCAGAAAGGTGTATTCAAGCAGCTTTTCAGCTCGGTGCTGGGATATTTCCTGCAGGCAGCTAGGTTTGGACAATGTGAGCGGCCTTTTTGTTTAAACGTGATAGTCAGTTTTTTCAAGTTGTGGTTTAAAACAGTAAATATCGGTGTCAATTGGTGTTACTGATTCCAATACTCAAATACAATTTCAGTTTTTGACATTGATCAGTGTAATTACTGCCTTCTCAAACATTTTGCTTTCAATTTTCTATTTTTTTTAGTTTATAATTGTTATTTATTTGTTAAATCCTCATTTCTTTTCATGAAATAAACTTTAACAGGAGAAGTAAATTCAATTCAAATTTAATAATTCGATTTTTAAGCATATTTTTTGGCATGTCCAACTCAGTTTACGATATCCATCCCCCCCCCCCTCCCGTGACGACAATTCTTTTTTTTTTTTTTATCCAGGACCACCATCCAGTAAAATTTAACATTTGGCATCAAACTCAACTGTATTTTTATGTTTAGTGCTATTTTGCAAATGTCGATAAACATTTTACCTACCAACACATTTCTGGGAGCTCTCAAAAACCTCCCACTTTCTCTGAGGAATATTCCCAGTTGGATCTGCGTTAAAGTGTTTCCTCCCACTTTTCAGTCGCTCTCAAACTCACCACACAGCCTGGCAGACATCACATTTATCTCACCAGGATCAGACAGTCTGCACAAACACTTCATGTTTGACTTCATTTATCAACATATTTCACAGGCCAATAATATAACCTCACTATATAAAGATGTACTTATGCAACACGAGAAGCTTTATATTGATAATGATGTGATAAATCATTTCCACTTAACAAAATATTGGCATTAGTTTGTTGCAAAAATAGATCAGGAAATAGGATTGCATAAACTTAAATCATTACAACATACCACAGCTCTCAGCACAATGACAGAAGTTTTAATGGATGTTTTGCCATAAGTTGTAGTGAACATTCTTCACATTCTGAGCGCTTATCACTCGTGAACATCTCAACCATTCATAGAGCACAGGAACAGCTCAGTCCAGCTGTGCCGGACACTTGTTGATATATCACTACGTGGGTGTGTGCGTGCGTGTGTGTGTTTTGCTTTGTGTTTCATTCCTGGTAATTCATTTTTTGAAGTGAATTAAAAAGTTGTATTTGAAAGCAACCAGATAAAAGTAAGTTTGTTGATGAGGAAATTTTGTCAGTACCTTACATTTTGTGACCACTCACCTGACTATAGATCTCAGCTTCAGTTACTTCACATTTAAACATGGGAAAGTTTTGTATATTAGAAAGCTTTCCGCCCCTTTGTCTCATATAGAAATAATCAAACGTTTGGATGTAGAATCTTGACCGTGTCGTCTAACGGGGTTTTAAACTTTTAACAATAAACAGAAGAGGAATTATTTGTGAGTGACGCTGTTGATGTATGCGCACTGAATCTCTGTATGTGCACTTTTCCTGGAATCTTTTACAGATCTCCTTCTCACAGAAATGATCTGATTATAGAAACGCTATCAAAGAAAATCTTACTAAGGACCAACTTCAGGATACGATTGGCAGCTCGGTAAAGAAGCTCTGACAGATTCTTTGAAAACAAGCTTTGACATCAGAGAGGGGGCTCACATCCGATAAAGTCCTTGTCTCCTTAGAATAGCTGAAGAAGATTGCACCCACATTCTCTTTGCTCTCACACTACTTGCTAGCATCCTAATCATCCGGCCTGTTGTAAATATACTCTGCGTATAAATAGAGGATACTGAGACCTGCGACATTTGGATCCAGTTCCGAGGAGGAAGAGGTTTGTGTTCTGCTGTACCGGGTGGTTTGGTGCAGGGTGTCCATGACTGTGGTCAGGTTTGAGGGACAGGCATACAAATTTTAGAACTGCTCCTGCCGTCACTGCTGCACCGCAGGCCCAGTGCAACATTTCATCTGCTTAATGGTGGATTAAAGCGCCCTGTGGGCAGATTGATATGGGGCAATGCTATCACTTGTCATTAAAAGGGAGCTGAAGCCCATGGAAACAGGCTGGATATAGCAGCTGGATGAGCCCCAAACACTGGGCAACTCATCTCTGCAGATGGAAATATACAAATATTATATGCCTCATGAAATTAACCAGGAAAAATACATTATATATAGGCTCGTCCTTTAGTGATGACCTCGAAACGGATACAGCTGTTAAATGACCTTTATTGTGTGTAAACTTGTGTACTGATATTTACAATCTTATTCATAGCATTGTACAATATTATTCACCTTCCAGCCAATATGTTTGGGTTTAATTAGCATCACTAACGGCCTCACTACACATCTACTGAAGAAACAACTGTGCCTAAAGGAGGAACCTGGCAACTGACCCAGGAATGCGTGCAGCACAGTGTCGAGGGATTCTTGCCTTTTAACACTGTTTGAAGTAAATGCGTTTGCACCTGGAGCCCATGTTTCCACTTATAGTTATACAAGTCGAGTTTGATCAAAAGAACACCACAAAAGTTTAAATAACTGCCTTCTGGTGGTAGATATTGGTGAAAAACTTTTTTTTTGTGACATGTTCAAATAACTCACACCATAGCAAACAGCATAACGGAAACTTTACTAAATAAAAAGAACAGGAACAGCAAAATTCAGCATCCACAGAAATAACATTTTATCTAAAAGAGATGCACAAATAATTAAAATCTGACAATATTGTGCTGTTTTCTTTTATATTATGATTATGATTATTATATTATGCAAATACATACAAAAAATACTGTCATGTGAAAAAAGTAATATCTTGTTATTCTGGGACAGGAGCAGTATTATTTTAGTGGGTTGAAGCCCACATTTTAAGAATGTGGCAATGAATATAGATTGTGTATCAACACTTATGCATTCATTTATTTACATTTTAACCAAAAATATTACTCATATTTTGAAAACACTTTGGTATATATACCTTTCTGCAAAATTGTTCCAAGATTGAACATTTAGTAGAGGTGTCTTTTTCTACTGCAGTCACTTGAGTTTTTTCCTCAGTCTGAAAGAGAGAGAGAGAGAGAGAGAGAGAGAGAGATCAATGAAAACAATGTGTCCTGTCCCACTGTCACGTGTCCTGCAATCACCTGCTTTTTCCACTTGTAACTTCTGCTTTGGCCAAGTTTATGTGGCCTTTGCCATGACCTTTAACCTCCACGGGGAAACATCTGTTTGAGGGAAAGGATAACTGACATAATCTGACTCCATATCCATTGATGTGATTTACACTTAACCATTAAGTGTCTACAAAATCTTGGGTAGTCCCGGGGGCTGATGTGACAACAGCCCCGGGAGGGTTCATCTTTGGTTTTATATAAATATTTGTCTGATTAAATACACAATTATCCATTTCTATTAATGGTCTTCTAACAGCTTTCAGAGCCCACCGATATATTGAACACTCAATCGTATTTCTCAGAGGTATTTTGCTCTTAAGACCTGCTGTTTTAAATCTGACCTGAGTTAATCTCAGCTGGATCCAATATAAAGGAGTTTGGTTATTGACCAGAAATGTGACGACTGAGGCTCGGGTTGCGGGTAAGACTTCACATTGATCTCGGTTCATAAAGTCGTGCTGAGTTGAGCCACAGGGATAGAAAGGGATCTGTGGAGAGCAGTAAGTCACAGCAGTGAAACCTGGCTGCTGAAAGACTGAGCATTCCTCGGAGGATTTAGCAGTTTGGCAGAAAAGGCTCAGCTGAATCCAGCCATGGGTGTTCGGCTTTCTCAATTACCCACAAATTGAAAATCAACAAATGCCATTCAGGTGAAACAAAGAGATGCTCAGAGGATACTTTACATTTTTAGACCTTATTTTTCTCTTTTGAATGAAACACACTATCAAACAGCCCTTTGAGCAGAATAAAAAACAAGTACTTTACTTAAATCTCCAAGAATACACTGGTTTTAGAAGTTCCACTTGTATCATTGCTGATAACATAGATACTCAAGTCTTATTAACAGCTAAATATTACAACACGTGTCACTGAACTTGTTGTATTTTGTGAAGTCTCTGACATGACAAGAGGCGTGCACAAAAACAGAAGTCAGAACAACTAAAGCAATAAAATATTTTGGACCTGATGGATTGATCACTTCAAGGTTATGTTTCCTGAACTAAAACAAGAGCGGATGCTGCTCACAGCAACAAAAAAAAAGAAGTGAGGATTTACAGTTCAGTTGTAAATCTGAATGCCATCGAAATATCAAACATGTAAGAAACATTTATTCAAGTTAAGCAGAATTATAAGTCCAACTAAGGTAAGTTAAGCTATAACCACACCATGTCCTTTAATCATTTATTTGATCAAGCAATAAATATGTTGTCAAAATAGACTTCAAATAACAATTAATTTCTGGTCCTGTGAGTGCTACTTTTATTATTGCGGTATTGCTACCGATGATTTAACCCACAGTGGAGCTGGATAGGACTAGCAAACATTGGACGATATAATCTATATGAAAGCGTCATATTTCTGTTGCTGGAGTGAAACACAGCACCTCACTCACACCACTACACCTCTGGATTAGTGTTGAATCAGAGTTTAGGTTTGAGGCAGCATTAAGGTTTGGTAAATTATCATTCTTAATTGTTAATCGTTAGTGAATTTACTCCTGGCATTATGTAAATCTGCACCAATTATTGCGTTAAATTGCATTTGTGCTATTGAACTTTGACTTGTGCCCTTGGCCAGTAGCGAGCCCTCTCACCAGTGCTGACTGGAGTGCTGGAGAGTCCAAATGAAGGAGACGAGGCAATAAGTTGTATCAAGCCATCAACCTCTAGTGAAGGTCTTAACTTTTTCTCCCTCAAACAACTCTTTATTGAATGAAAAACGACATAATGCTTAAATGTGACATAGAGTAAATGGCCCAGTGCAGTGAAAACCGACAAAACCTTGAGGAGCCGTTGACTCACCAGCATGCTAGCTGCTAAGATGTTCCTGGCTGGGAAGTATGTTAGAGGTTAGCTCACCAGCTTGCCCTGCGAGTAGTCTCTACATCAACAGGCTTCCAGCTCATACTTTGTTGTTGCCGCGTGAATGTTCACCATCAAATTGGTCCAAATACTTACACGCGTCACATGAAAGTAAAGTAATAGTTTAACTTTTTTAGGATCTGTCTTTCGTCATCATCTGAAACTTCACCTGAGCTCACTTTAAACTTTGTGTGATCGATGAGAGACAGAGATGTAATAAAGCCACGGTGTGACTCTGACAGTTTGACTCTGCCTCGGGAATGTGGAGCCGATGCCGGAGGCGATACCAGCAGGTGGATGAATGTCCGTCTGTCAGCAGGCCTCGCTGATCACAGCAGCCCTGCCAACTGCACAAAGTCAGACCAGGAATGTTTAAACCGGCCTGTAGAGGACAGCAGGGGAGGAAGCTGTCCCTACAACTGTAGACCTCACGGGTTTTGCATTCTGGGGGAGTTGTATAGGTCACTGAAAGAGTCAGCTGCTTTGGGATTTGGGCTGATAATCATGATGTGGATTACATCTTCATGATGTGTTCATGTTTTTAGAGCAAACCGCTAAAAGCTTGGCTCTAGGGCAGGCACTGTTGGTCCATTGATCAGGCGGTCGGCCCAGCACCTTCAGACTAAAGATCTAGAAAATGTGACACTCTTGATGTAAAATGTCTTCAGTGTAAATAGGAAAGGTCAAGGCCTGGCATACTTTGACATCTCTTAAAAATAAAAGATGTAGGTTAGGGCAAAAGGGAAAGTAGAGATGAGATGTGCTTCTTTGTGTTTGTGTTTCCTGCTGCAGGATAAATATCAGCTTGAATTCAGAGGTAAATATGCTTGAATAATCATTTGTAAGACCTGGATGTACGACGGAGAAAGACAACAACTCTATTTCATAGTCTACTTTTCATGTCTCTGTAAGCTTCCCGCAAATATTGTTTTCATATTTTTCAGGTTCTGTCATGTGCAGGGGTCTTTGTTGAAATGTATCCTAGGTTGGGGCGACACATCACAGTAGCCGCACATCCAATTCTGCAGAGACTTGCTCAGTGACAGGCAAAGAATGTGAGCCAGTTGATACTGACATTGAGGCCACATTATTCTCCTGAAGTCACTATGTCCCCTTTAATTAGGTCTGTGTGACCTATGACCTTTGGAAAGGACTTCAACCCGAGGCCTCTGCACGTCAAGGAGCTGAAACAAACCCTGTGGTTTTGGTGAAGAGGCATGACACAGGAAGTTAACATGTAATACAGTATACATACAGACACAATGGACGGTGTCAATCTGCTGTTCATGTGTAATAGCATCGTGGTTCTGCATTGGTTTTAGGTTAAAACGATCAGGTTGAACTCATTTGTCATTGTCATTTTTACAAAAGCAAACTGTGACCTCATAAGAGGCTCACTTTCAAAACAAACTCACCTAAATTGTTTAGAAAACAATAAACTTGTCCTCTCACTCCATTTTGTTTGGTTAATGTTGACAAGGTGTTAATGGAAATGGCTTCCTCAAAAGTCAAAGCCCAAACAACCCTGACAGATTTATCCTCTTTAAGATTTGTCCAATAACAGTCACTTGTATGTCTGGAATGACTAGTAAATATTTTTTATTTATACAGTAAACCTTTAACAAGTGAAACTGAACACTGTTCAACTTGACCTCCGCACTGCCAGCAGCTTGGTTTCTTTCGAAGGGTGTTCAAGGATTCGACTAAAAGTACAACCTCCTCTAAAAACCTTAAAAGCATTCCCTCAGATCTTCAGCATTTCTCCATTATATTACATATTTATGAATAAATATGCAACACGCAGTTAAAGTTTAGAAGCAAACGTGACAAAATCCCAAACTAAAACCCAACAGCTAATTTTCTACATCAACCTCAAAGTGACAACAAGACTCCAGGAGTGTACTGTGTCTGGCCAAGAAATAGTCAAGTAAATAACTACAACTGCATCAACAGATAACTGCCTGCTGGCTTCAGATTCATATTACCTATACAGATGTGAGAGTGTGATCGATCCTCATATCTGACTCCTTTATTACACGAGTGAAACCTAAATGGCAAAGATTTGAACACAGAAACAGTTTTGATTGAACTGTTGGATTCACTTCACTTTTACACAGTCATGTACACAACAATCCTGTTGATTTGATCCTGATTCTGTTTCATCAACTTGTTTGGCTGTTTCAATCTACACTTATTACATGTAGACTGATCTCTTGCATTGCTTATCTGTACAATGTCTATATCCTTCTAAAGAATCACATTTTCAAAAGCTTACAAAAAACACATTTACTCATCTCTGGTTTTATGAACACTTTTCCCTATGATTATGATTTGTGTCCGTGTAACAACTATCATTTTTATTTAATTACACATTACAAATTTTACTAAAGGGACAATTTGTGCAACATGACTATGCTTCACTTCCAGTCGCTCTGTTCACACCGAGGCACTCCTCACAAATACTGTAAAAACCTTGGTCCTTCTTTGAGATGTTCAGAAGATCCTTCATAAAAATCCTTAAAATTGACTTGACTAATCTGCACTGACACCACTGATCCAGCTCTGTATGTCACTTTACAAAGCTTTATAAATTAACACTAACAATGGAAAACCCCACCAATGCAAATTCATGGTTCTATGAGTGCCTGCTGGTGTTTGTATGCCTGGGTGAGAGTGAGTTGTTTATCGCGGTTTATCCCAAAACACTGACGAGAATGAATCAAGGTTCTCAGTGGCGCTGCTTTTATTTTGAGCTGTGTGAAACTAGTGATTATCCGGTTATTGAACATTCCTTAAACATCTGAGCTCTTCATTTAGAAAAAGGTGATGGTGATCATGACGTTTTTTTGCTTAACAAAACAGCATCCACTGTTCCATGAACAATCCATCTCCCGTATTGCTGAGTGACACTGACGTTTTGTTGTATCTTTTTACTCCAGCAGGGCATTAGGCTATCCAGGTGCTATTAAAAATTCCAACAGTAAGTGCTATCAAACAGATCCTCTTGACTTTATTCTGCCAGTACATGTATTTCACACTTGTCATCATTATTGGGTGTACTTTACCTTGTTAGTAAAAAATAAATAAACATATATATATATATATATATATATATATATTGTTGTTTAAATCCAATGCACCAGAAACTTCTCTCCAGCCATAATGAAGCACACAGTTAAACCATTCAGTAAATTATTCAAGCACAGACATGAAAATGTTCACATCAAAAAGTGAATACACACCGCTGTTAGCCTCCAAAGTGCAGTTTATATTGCAAGCACACAATGAATAATGCAAGTATAATTGCTATCCTTAAGACTTTGCACTTGCAAGTTTTAGTCTTCAATTTCTTGCCCAAAACTTGATGGTTTGTGGTAGGAAGCGAAGGGAGGAAGGGGCAGGACCAGCCTCCACCAGCTGTTTTCTCCTGGTAGTGTGGAGGGAGTGTCAGTCTGTGTTTTCCGACAGTTCCTCCCTTCTGTAAAGCTGCCCAGGTGTAATGGCCGACCTGTCGGTTTGAACCACATCAAACCTCACAAACAGGAAGCCTCCCTTCACTGTTATTACTGAGATAATGATCCTGTATTCAGCACATGCACTATTGACATCCTGTTCACCACAAATCTGTGTTTACATGTCTCCAGGCGCGGAGACGGTGGCTCACAGCAGAAGATCTGTAGTGGGTTCTTATACAGCTTGTTACAGGCAGTACGGAGATGTAAGACAGATCAGAGGGGAAACTAACGGGAAGACAGAACTGAGAGAAATCTAGATTACAATAAGATGTGCTATTTCAGCACCACTGACATTCTAGATTTATCATTAGACAGCAGTGATATTTAGCAGCACAACTGCTGGTAGGCTATTTCAGCATCATGCCAAGGATTTTTCAAATGATTTACTTAAACTTCAATCAGACAAAGGATAAAGTAAAGCAGACTAAACTAGTGCGGCAAGGCAAGTTAATAAACTGTTTGATAGTCATGTTGGATGCAAGTTGACAGTCACAGAGCCATATTAACCCTCCTGTTTATGAAAATAAAATAGAACTTGGTTGAACACAGCTGCGGGTCATTTTGACCCAAGGACAACAGGAGGGTTAACTACTCACTCAAGCCACACTAGACAACAGATTACAAGTGTGCAAGACAGGTGTGACCCAATGTTACTACAATAACCAAACAGACTTGGCGGTCAATAACACAAGCAGCCAACAGCTAATTTTGAAAAAGGATAGAAAGCCAGCATGTACATAAGATCTCGCTGGCATCTCATATATGTGCACACGGTTTAGGTACCTAAAACCAGGTGGTCAGATTCAGGAAAAGATCATGATTTGACTTTAAATAAGTGACATAACATTTCCACAAGCATTTGAGATGTGGTGTTGGAGAAAGCTTCTGTGCATTCCTTGGACAGCAAAAAGGACCAATGAGATTGTCTTGCTGGAAATTGGAGAAAAAAAGAATCTCTTCAAAGTGGTTGTAAAACAGAAACTGCAATATTTTGGTCACATTGCCAGGCGTGAAGGAGACAATCTGGAAAAACTGATTATATTGGGTAAAGTGGAAGGGAAAAGAAGCAGAGGAAGGCGGAAACTCCGCTGGACAGATGGAATTACAACTCTCACAAAGAAATACATTTATAGCTGCTACATCAAAGCTAAAAAACACTATGAATGGAAAAACGTCATCAAAAAGGTCACAAATACTCAGATATGAGTAGAACAACGACGACGAAGTGACATAACGTAAGTAATGTCACACACGTGACATAAGTTACTCTACGTATTTTTAATAGATTATGTTTCTTAAAAGAAATCCACGTTGACTTTTACTTTCTCCCAGACTTGAACACCAGAGAAAACTCCTCTGTTTACATTATCCAAACACTGACAACCTCTTCACTCTTTCTACTTAGTCACGTGACCTCCTTCCTCAACCTTTGTGCATATTTCTGTGACGCTAAAGACTTTGACAAAACGGTAGTATTTGATGCCCTGGTAATGAAAACGGGTTGGAGTAGGTAGCTTACACACTACAGAAAAAACACACAAGGTCAGAGTTCACATTTGATCAAATCGACTCAGAGCAGTGGTTGTATTCGGGCGTTACTAAGGAAACGTGATCAATGACAAGCTCTAGCCTCTGACCCCCTGCTTACTCCGCTACAGCAAGAAATTGATGACTGTAAATTAGAAAATTAGAGACAACCACTAAAAAATAATTAGTGTTTATATATTTGACTCTCTCCAGCACCACTTATGTTCCTGAGGTCACAGGCTAACGACATCCCAAAATCTTCAGACCGCTGATCCTTGACTCGGGTCACCTTCATGACCTGTCTCTGAATCAGCTGCAGCAGCCGCTTCCAATGAGAGCTTCAGCTAGTAAAACAAGCTGCTTCTAGCTAACTACTGGCCTCTTTGTTCTCACACAGTAAAATCTCTGTCAGTCTTTCACTTCTGCCTCCTCCTAACTGTGAAATATTTATCCCAGGCGGTACAGACAGTTTCCTCGAACATTGCCCATTAAACATGAAAGCTGTGCTCTGAGTGGAAAATAACGCAGTGAAGCCTCAGGTCTAATTATGCTGCTTTAGTTTATGACCTGTCAGCTTAAATCCATTATCTTCCGCTGCCGCCTTTCAACTCCAGCTTGCTCATCACTTCCCAAACCAGGTGGGAATGAGGGAAGTGTTCACTTTTTCTTGTCTCTGCTGTTTTTCATATCGGGGTATTCACTGATTCACAACTCAAGTATGTTGTGTTCTTATCAGAGAAAGGCTCATATTTATGGGAGTCACTAAACAGTTTCACAGTCTAATTAGGAAAACCATTCAGTTGTCTGAACAGGCAGTTTTATCAGAGTTTAAAATTCCCATAATAAAGATGTCCAAACATTTGTCTAATCTCGCTCAGTGGGTTTTAAAGGTCATTTTTTTGGACACTGAATTTCCAGTAAAGCTAATTGTACATGTTCACAGAAAACAATAAGGTGAATATGTATAAATTTGAGGGTCTTTTGTTTGGAAAAGTCCTTTTAGAAGAAGAGTGATTAGGTGCACCTGAACCATCTTCACTTCCAGTTGTTTTAAACAAGGAACTGAGAACCATGTTTGAGATCTCACCAGCAGTTTTTGCACATCTATCATGTCAGCCCAGAATCACAGCCAAGCATGTTATACAACCAGATACATCCAGAGGATACTGTTGCATTTAGCCTGATCTGTGCATGCAAAGTACACGCACCTTAATGAAGGAGGCCGTGTGATGAATGTCATGTGTTCGAGGTCATTTAATGAAGTACAAAAGTGGTGAAGTCCAAATATGGTTGGGGGTGCATCAAACCCAGGACTTTCACCCACAAGAGCAGGGTTTGAGTCCATGAGAAAGTGATGTGTTTGTCTTTAAAGAAATCTATCCTTAAGTAACCAAGTCGTTCCTGTGCCTAACCCTAACTGTATGTTCGCTTCACGCCTAGCTGAGGCAAAACATGACACTGGCAGAGAGTGGACTGACAGGTGTGTCAATCGCTTTGGTGTGATACTCAGCTGTCAGGTACAGAAATCATCAAAGACCACAATACACAGTTTAAATTATTGTATGTTATGGTTGTTTTGAATTAATCTTTCCAGTGCAACCTTATAAAAAAGAAGGCTACCTGGACCCATAAAATCCTACCTGTGAGTTTTATCACAGGACAGCGGTTTTCTGATATTCTTACAAGTGTCACACCATCAGATAGAAATATAGCTACATGCACTTACTTCAACAAAAATAAATCACGTGAAATTATGTTTAGCACTATTTGGTTTTCTCAGTTATGTAATGTTAGAAAACGATGCCACAGAAGAGGTTTTTATGCATCAGGGAAGTGTACGTGATAAACACTTAAAAAAAAAGGAATGTGGTTGAGGTTTGGATGGTGAACATTTCTTTATTTTTGTGTGTTGCAACAAAAGCACTTTGGTAAGCATTATTTAAAAATTATGTTGCTTGTGAAATGTTTACAGGTTTGGGTGATGACGATCATCAATATAACTCAAATATAATTGCACAGCTTATTAGATTTCATAGTTATACTTATAGCCTTTGCTTTTAATGGTCTTAAAGACCCACTCACAACATGAACAAAAGGACTAGGACTGACTGCCTCTTCTGAAACGGAGATGTTTGGGATTTCTGAAGCCGGTGTTTTTGTGAGGACGGAGATGATCCGTGACTGCTAACATACCGAGCTCCTGAGCGTTAGCTTCTCAGATGTGAGCTTATCATCAGCTGTTAAGAGCAGTGTGAATTCTTCGGGCTTCGGGCTGCAGCCATGAGTGTTTCTGAGCTGATAGGAAGAGAGAGGGAGTGCAGGTGCAGATGTGGGGCTTTAAATGCTGAAGCACATGATGATTAGACTGAGAGCGCCCGTGTTGCTACTCGTGTGAGAACAATCTCATCCATCAGTGGACGGTAGAGCAGAGAGGATCAGAAGAAGGAAGGAATGAAGTCCAGAGTGACTTACAATCAGCAGAAACAGAGATTTTGATAGAAAAGAAGGATTTTTTTTTTTTTAATTTATAAACTAAACGGGGGGAAACTGCATTTGTACTGCATGAACAATATTTTTTTTTACCTTGGAAATAACTTTGACAATTAAATCTGAACTCAAAATCCATTTACCATTTTTGGTATTCAGTAGATTCAATTTGCTTAGTTATCCTTGTGTGTAGAACCTTGAACCTTGAAACTTTCCCAGTTGATACTTATATTAAAATAATTTCTTTTTGTATTACAGGTTTGCAAAAATGTTGTTTAAATGAGGCATTATCTGATTAAATATAGAGACATTTGCATAAGATTTCAGAACAGAAATGAGATAAAAACCATTTTCAAAATTTATGAATATCTCTTTTTATCCCTCTATCAATTGGAAATTTTTTAAATTCTTGTCATTTTTTCAGAGGAAAGATTTTACGGGCTGCGAATGATATAGAAACAACCCTCCCTGTAAAAACAATCAGAATATAGACGGGAATAAAACTGGAAAGTTTGCCGTGTGGAAGTAAAGTTTAGATCTCTGGCTCAGAATGAGAAAAAAAATAACTTTTTGGAAATCGGCTATTAAAGATGTTGTATAAGCTTAAAGCCTGTTTGTTCATATATCATTCGTAAAAGTGTATTTTAGACATTATCTTTTTTAAGTAGCCTGAAATGACCCAAAATCTCATGAGTCTTGCTGCAATATTTAATATTATTTTTTCAACTGAGCTACGGTTAACACACATTTGGAAAACCATTTAAAGTAAAAGCAAAGTCTTAGAAAGAATGATACCCTGTTTGTATTAATACTGTGTTTTGCATTGGGGTTACGTTCTGGATGCGGCTTCCATGGTGTGTATTTATATACCACTCAATGTCAGGCTATTAAGGTGATTTATACGTTTGGGGGACGAGCACATTTAGTAAATTTAGATTCAATGGTTATGACTTCTCTATTTTTAATATTTTAATTTAGGACAGGAAGCTGTAACGAAGCCCTCCCAGTGGTCGTATGTGGTCCGTTGACCCTTTATTTACACCTGAGCTGGCTGAGCAGTGCAGCAGCTGCAGCACAGCATCCGCCTGCTGTAGTCTTACCGAGTTTCCGAGGAACCGCAGAGTTACAAGACGGCAGTAAAGTCTCACACCGGACAGTCGGGGGGAACTTCCCAGAAGACGTTCATTGACTTCACATCTGTTCCAAAAAAAAAAAAAAAAGGGGGGCGGTTAGCAGTGGGTGGCTCGAAGACGTACGTTATGTTTTTAAACTAAAAAAACATAATTAGTCGGAGATTTAAATTCAATGTTAAAACAATAAACAGCGACATAATTATAGTTACAGTTAATTTCCCAACAGGAACATGATATCCCTTCTTTTTTAAATCAAATGTAAAGTTAACTTTCCAGGCAATAGATAAGGGTAATTTTATAAGACACTAGAAGAATTTAATCTTCATACAATACTGACGAGGATGAGTTATTGAAATGCTTCTCATGTTAAATGGTCACATCTCCTCAAAGGTCATGTCTACTGTAAGAAATGGACAACAAATCCAATTTGATTTTTGCTTCAAAATGATGTTATAGGCTGAGCCTTCAGCAGTCAGTCACCCAAATCTGGTCTGTTAATTACCTGTTTCCCTCCACTTAAAATCAGCAAGAAAACCTGGTAATGCACAAATTGAAACTTTTGTGCCAAAATGCTTGATTTGATTTGACTTTAGCTGATCTTCAGAAGTTATTTATGTACCGCTCACATCTAAAATTGTAGATCTTGGCTTCCATTACACACAGTACTCAACCATTAGAGGAGGATCCTTTCACAGCACTTTAGAGGAAACATTACATGATTACTGTGACCGATAATTCTTTCAATGTACTTATGGGAATGCCAGCATTAAATATGCTTGAAGGATTTCATCTATTTATAACGTTGTACAAGATTTCCAAGTTCTCTTTTTTGTTACCCAGTTAGAGAACATTTTGTGGAGGAGACAAATGATTTGAATACCAACCTCTCTTCTGACCAAAGTCAGTGTTGTTGCTGTTGTTCTCATTCGCCTCCTTCAGCAACTCAACTGAGGTCTTGTTGGAGACGACGCCTTTGTCATCGGTTTTCTCCTCCACACTTGGCTCCACGGGTGCGGGAGGACTCTGCTCATCCACATCCGCTTTGGGTTTGTCCTCGGAGCTGTCTGGAGCTGGAGCTGGAACTGCAGACTCGGCGGTGGGATCATTGACAGATTTATCAGGCTCAGCTGTGAAGGACAACAAAAAGAAAACCACACAGCTTTTTCAGTGCTTCTCAAAAACGTTTATTCCATTTTTCTTTTGTTTTCCATTGAGATAATAGGCTACATGTAAATGAAAACAACATGTGCATAAATAAAAGCAACACACAGGCTGAGTCATTCAAGAATATACTGGAAACACCCAATTTTATGCCATACTTTTTCAAAAGGACGTTCAACTGTTGCAATTAATTCATTGTGTAATATTCTCAAGAAATTTCTCCATAATTTTGTAAACTTCTGTGTCATTGTAGATTTTCTGTTTAGATCCATCTGTTCTGTATTTAGCTGCTACATAATAACAGCATTTCCACTCATGTCCCCTAAAGAGGATTGTGCTCCTGAGGGCGGGATCTGTCTCGGACGGGGGCATTCGAGCGGACCACAGTGTCGGTAATGAGGCGGCGGATTACTGACTAGTACCTAATGAGTCACATCCATACAGCTGTTGGAGGCTGTGGGAAAGTAGGGTGGCCCCGTTATTATCTGACCCAGTTTAGGCAGAGGGAGAGGAAGATGACCGTTGTTCGAGACATAACTCTGCCATGACTAAGGTGGCTCCTCAGGCATCATTCCAGCCTTCACAGAAACATCATCTCTATTATTATTATTATTATTATTATTATCATTATTATGTACACTGACACTGCATACGTGATCTGTGGTTGGAACTTGTTATGTCAAAAGTTATTGGTTAAAATGCAATATTTACAGAAATAGTTTAACATTGTAGAAACTACATACTTTTGATTTTGTTTCAAAAGGTGAAGATGAGAAGATAAATACACTCTCATGTCTTAAAGCCATGAAGCCTACAACGGGTAAAGAGCTAGCCTATCTCTCTCCAAAGTTAAAGCAAAATCTGCCTACCAGCCCCTCTGAGCACAGTCATTAACACTCAGGGGACAACAGCTGAGTGCTCTAACTTCTCAGTCTTTTGTTCATCATATAAATAGTCACAACACCTAGCTGCCTCTAAAATATCTCAACAAACAGCTTCAAAGAGACACTTCTTGTGTCACTAATGGTGTGCAAATTAGTTTGTTTCCAGTGCACCTCAATCCTTTGGACAAAAAATAAACAATATGCCACTCAGCTTTATTACTTTAACTCTGAGGAGAGCCAGAGTAGCTCCTTTCCCTGCTTCTATTGTCAGTGCTGAGGTAATTGCCTGCCTGCTGTAGTTCCATACTTTAAGACCTCGCACACCTTGGTTCCACCCACACAGGTGATTTCACTTATTCTGAATGATTAGACCTCTTCTCAGAGACCCTCTACGAGCTGAGGTCAGCCACAATAACTGGAAACAGGTGTAGTTGTGCATGGCCTTTAATAACATGAGAGAGGGGTGTTGCTGTTTACATCTACCAAATGAGTGACTAAACATTTCCCAACCTTTCACAATAAAAGTGTTTTCAAAAAAGTTAAAAGTGTTATTTTTAGACTCCGATTCCAATCAGGGAAAATCAAATTAAATTAGATCATTTAAAGCTGTTTTAAGTCTAATTTCCAAAACTACACACCTTTCATCATCCTGAATTCTAAACCATGACCCACATGACATTTAATTGTGAATTTACATGGTGATTGAAAATTTCAGCACTTATATAGTTTAATATCATCTATGTTCTTCTGCAAAAGTTTTGTTGGTCTCTCTATTTAAGCTGTATTTGCCTTCTTGGCCAAGTCTCTGTAGGAAGGAATTTTTTTTTTTTTTTTTAATTACTAATACTAATAATCCATTCTGATAAAAGTTGACAAACCGCCGATTGTGTTGCCTCTTTTGTCACTTTTGTATCTGTCCGTATAAACAGACCAGGCATGTTGCACATTACAAAGTAACATTTTCCAGTTACCTCATACAAGTTACTCAGTGTTGCTTTATATTTCTTTAGTCATCTGTTTGCACACACAGTGATGTTTATTTCTGGTAACATGCTTATCTCATTCTGTGGTTTTTAGATGCTTCTCAACCCAGAAGGAAATGAGTAACAAACATTCAAGCAGCTTTAAGGCAGAAAGACTTGTGACAAAAGAAGAAAGATATGTCATGTTAGAGCTGCACATTCACGTTTGCCACATACCAACCCAGAGGTTACAGAAGGGCTGTGCGGCTGTGGCTCTTGTGCTGAGCAGAATTTAGGTTATTTTCTGTTTTATCTTGTCCACAGATATTTTTAAGTGCTGCTGAAAATGACGTTTAAAAGAAATTCTTGTCACAAACGTTTTGAAATCCACATTTTGCCAGTAGTTAAGAGACAATTGGTAACACACCCAGGTGTATGATTAAAAATGTGGCTGCCCACTTGCTCTGACAGCTCCTGAACACAAAGTTTCATTATTTCTTTCCCATGAGAGGAAGACAACCCTTTGAAAGCTCTGTCCATTTAAACAAAGTGTGGCTCAAGGCAGAGAGGCACGCCCAGACACGACTGCACCTTTTACCTTTTAACACAGGGACACCTCCGAAAAAAACAGGAACACCTCATCCATTCACAGGCAAATGAAAATGTCAAAACAATGAAACAAGAATAAAAAATGTCGACTTTTTTTTTTGTTTTTGTTTTTTGCTTTGAATGTCCAATTAAAGACCAGGCATAGAATGTACGACTTACACAAAAACACATAACAACTGTTTTGGCTTTGTTACTAATTTGTTCCGAATTTTATAACTTTTCTACTATTTTTCTACCTGCTGTATATCAAGGAAAAGGCATTCGTTTTTATGAGAAGCTGAATCATAAAGAATAACACCTGCTCATTGTATTTGGCAAAATGAAAACATCTACAAAAAACCCTGTCAAAAGTATGACGTGTCAGCTGCAATAATGGCAAACTTGAATGTGCTTTTAATTTGTTAACTTGGCTTCCATTTCCCTCAAGTGGTGGGCCTGAGTACTGCAAGTCATGTTTGAGGTTTTTTTCTCACTTCAGGGAACTGGCTATCAGGTTGAGAACACACTCTCATCTCAAACATTTCAAAATCTCCAGTGGATGATCCTAATTTATCGATCTCATCTAAGGATGGCTGTGCATACGAATGTAATTTCCCTCGGAACCAAATTTAAAAAAAAAAATACAAATGGTTTTATATGGAATATTTTCAAGTTGATTAAGCAAATGATAAAACAAATGATAAAGGCCTGATGATAAAATGATCAAGCAAAAATCGGACACCTTATATTTTATATTTGTGTTAATCTGTCAAATCAGTTCCTGTACTCAAAACTCACTTTCTGTTCAAGTTAGATATTCTCGCGTGCAGTTTGTTTTATATATACAGTGTGAAGAGCTGTACCAAACTGTACTTCCTTTTATTCTATTACACTGAACCTAACAAAGAGGAAGGAAAATAGCACATTATTAGCCCACAAGTGATGTTGACTTGATTTGCTACAGCTCAAAACAAACGGCCAGTCCTGTTTCTCAGAGCTGCAGTGATCAAGCACCACAATTAAAGATCCACGAGTCACAGGTTGGTTCTCACCCTTCTGCTGCTCCTGTGCCTCAGGTTTTTCCTCTGGTTCTTGTGGCTCTTTTGCAGTAGTTTCTGGACTTTCAAAAGTTTGCAGACCTGGAAGTACAGAATGATAATATTTGTAAAAAAAAAAATCAAACAGCACAAGCAGTTTCAAATATTGGAATATGCGTTTGTTGAGGTCAGATATTCTCTGTATAGTTAGTGGTTGATATAGCTGACTGTGTTGGACTGACCATTTTGAGGTACAGTATCGACAGGCAGCTCAGGCTCCATCACGCTGAGAGGGATGTTAGCGTCATCTGGTCTCGATGTGAAATCAACAGAGTAACGCTGTGCAAGGAGGCGATTCAGATCACACTCATTAGAGCGGTTAATTGTTTTTACATTCAACACAGATCCCTGTCCAAAATCAACTCATAAATACTGCAGTTATGTGTCCATAGACTGTATATAAAAATGGGTGCAGCTTCCAGGTCCACGTAAGTGCACAAGTTCCTTAAACTGTAATACCAAAAAGTGCCACTAAAGGTCGGCTTCAAAAAGGCTCTGTCTGTAGAATCCTATTCTACTTTTCTCTTGGATACAAAGTAAAACAAAAATTGGTTTTTTTTAGCTGAAGTCTCTCCTTCTTATTAGTTTTCTGGCATTCTATCTGAAAATAATCCCTCCATTAATTATGCATTGGGCCTGAAAAATATGGTCACTTCTGGCTCCAAACTGCTCCGAACTAGCAAGATGTCGACGGCCAATATCTGAACTCAAGGCTTCATAACAGCAGTTCACAAACACCACTTTCATGTCTTTGAGCAACAGCACAGACATGAAGTGTCAGTATTGCAGTTTTATCTCGCCTAAGCGTGAAGAACCATGTCGTTACATTAGGGAAAACAAAACCAGGTGTTTGGGGTACAACACCAAAACGACTTGGTTCAAGTTAGAGAAAGGTTTCTTTCCACGTCACTTTCTCCCTGTCAAATGACCTCTGTACATGACCTACGTCACATGACCCGTGCCATGTGATGTGCGTCTACTTTTTTGAGGCCAACCGTCACACTGACACAGTATCCTCTAGTGGACTGGCAGGTGTATTATATGCGCTGGCATTGGGCTTCTGTACGCTAAACATGCAGCTTTTTCTTCATCTTTGGAAAGAGCCAGGGCCGCTGTTCCCCCCTGCTTCCAGTCTTTAGCTAAGTTGTGATAATTGACTGCTGCTTGTCGCTTTATATTTAGGAGGCAGTGAACAATAAGCAAATGAGTATAAATCCCAACATGTCTAACTATTCTTTGTTGGATCGTAGATGCAAAGGGCTAATTTACTTACCCTTCCTCTCTTCCGAGTGAAGTAACAAGCAACTGCAAATAAAACTGCCGCAAGTATGATCAACACAAGGACGATGATGCCTGAAGGAAAAAATGAAGTTCATGTTAATAAAGAAGAATAAATTTGCCTGGCGAAGACATTGATTCACTGTTTATGTCTGAACTTAGAGCTACAACCTCAAACATACATTGTGTTGGGATGACATTATAAACGTGCTGCAGCACTCTAACTGTAACTGTTACTCACCTGTGTTGTCATTTGCTGTAGATGCTGAATTGGGGGTGAAATGGAAGAAAGAGAAGGAAGGAAGAAATGTGTTTCGCTTTTACAAGAGTAGAATTTAAAATCAACATTGACAATGACTTGTCATAAAATGTCAGTCTGTTTATGATATAATCAAAATAAACAAATTTGTCACTGCTCAGCCTTTCATTCATCACTAAATATATATCTAACTGATTTAAAGCTCCACTAATGTTTCTTAGCCCCTTGGGTGCTGCGCAACAGTTATATAGTGTATTATCGCTTAACTGTGCTCTTATTGCTAACATGTTAGCAAACATTTGCATCCAGAATACTTTACTCCTGAAGGAAATATTAAGCTTTTCAGCTCCTAAATGCTCCACCTTGTTCACTTGTTTTCCTGTCAGCCCTTTTGAATCGTATCATATAATATCTGAGCTTTTAATCTGACAGCAGCTGCATGATGTGGCTGCAAGCTCATTACTTCCTTTGTAGAACTGAGGAAAACTGCAAAGTCAGGAGGTAATTTTCAGTGGGATTGTCACAACAAGTGACATCTTTGACATTACATGTAGTCATTTATAGTCTATTACATTAAAATTGTTGTTTTAGGAAGTGAAAATGTTCTATGTAATTAGCTAACTTATAAGAACTGTACTATAGTGCACAAAAGCAATAAATCTTGTTCATGCTAAACACCATTGGAGATGTTTCACTGATGCTTTTCTCTTTACTGTAACAGTATATACAGTAGGGTGCAGTGTGTCTCCACATTGTAAATACATGCTTGGTAGTGTAAAAAAGAAGTCAAAGCTTACTGTTGGGTCCAGGTTTGGTCGAGGACTTTGTGGACGTCACAGCTTTAGAGACTTTGTCAGCTGTTGAACTTTTATCACCTGAATCAGAGAAGCATGTTATGCCACAGAAAAGAAGGAACAATCGTCAAAGAATAAATGATAACGATGATGAGGATGATGAAAGTGTTTTGGGGGACTCCAACTCTTATGGACTTTAGTTTATAAAGAGTTCAGATATTAGCTCTCACCTGTCCTCTTTGTTGTTGTGGGTGTGGTGGTGCTGGAGGGGTTGCTGATGTTCATGCTGGTGGTCGTAGTCGAGATACTTGTGATGTTGGGGGTGATGATGCTGGTGATGTTGGGGGTGATGATGCTGGTGATGTTGGGGGTGATGATGCTGGTGACATTGGGGGTATCGACGGGGATGCCGGTGGGGACGGGTGCTTCAGTGGTGGAGTCGTTGACGGTAAACATCTCGTCTTCGATTGAGCTAACGTTTACATTTGTTGTCGTTTCATTTGCTTTGACAAATGCCACCGCCAAACCTACAGGACATGAGACAACTTTCCAATAAATAATACCAAATTAACTTAAAACATAAAATATAAATTTAAAAAACGTTTTTAACTTGAATTTTTAACTTTTCTGAAATCATCAAGGTCAGATTAAGCAAACCTTTCTTTGGACTTTATGCATTGATCTCTGCCTTTATTAAGCACCTGTTAAATTGTCCTTACCCAACATGCATAAAACTGACAGGAGGCCAAAAATAAAAGAGAATAGAATAGGTGCCCATAAAACTTTAAAATATTAAGTGATAATCATTGAAAATATTAATATGGAGCAGTTAAGTGTTAAAAACATATGGCTTCACTTTTTATGCACACACGAGGCAGAAAAATGCAATAAATAACATAATATTTGAGTACATTTGCATGCAAACTAATCTTATCCCTGGTTTTAAACTTTTCTTTCAAATTATTTTTAAAGTCAACACACAAATGAATTATTGTGAGAAAGCGCAACATCAGGATATATAAATGAAGAAATGTTACTGTGAATATAACCAGCTCAATAGATAAAAATGATGCATGACATCATCAAACTGTATGATTTACAGTAGCGAGGTAAACTGTAAACACTAAAGAGAGCACTTGAATGTTAAGGTATGGCCCTGTTTGGCTAATCATTTTTTACTCATATATTGTTTCATGTACAGTATATAACACTTTTAGTTGAAGCATCAATGATAACTTTTTATGAAATTAAGTGTTTATATTGAATTTTTACTTCACTCTTAACATTTATAATTAATTACAAGAACCCAGACGTCACATTCGCAGAATATTTTTGTGTTTTAGCAACAAAACTTAACATTTTGTTAGTTGTAACATTAAATATGTCTGTTCGAACAGGTGCATTTCGTTAAACACACATAAACATATAAATAGTCTTACCCAGGATCAAGAAGAAAATCAATGGCATTGTAAGTTTGCGAGATGGCAGCAGCAGGAGAGAAAACCTACCAAGTCAAGATATAAAAATAAGATATATTTAGTTTATGAAAGCCCAAACGTGATCCTGTTATATGCTGCTTTTCTTTCTAAATGCTTCAGAGCATTGCACACCATTGAGGGAACCAAAATAAAAAGAGGATCTTTGGCTCTGACCACAGCAGGATGCATCAAAGAACGGTATTGCTTAAAATGTGTCAGCGAGAGGAAGCTGCTAGTACATTGCTTCAGACACTCTTCTCACTCTTGTAGATGCTTATTGTTACTGACAAACCTCTGATATGTTGGTTCACCATAAATCTAAAGTGAATTAATTCAAGTGGACAACATGGCATATTTATGCCCGTGTTATCGCATGTGAAGGCAGGTATTTGATCTGATAATCACCTCTTAATGCTTTTAAGATTCACTTGTGTATTTGGGTTTTTAATGTATTTACTTTAAACATCACATGATAACAGTATAACAACCAACTGTGTCTTATTCTTGAGAAACAGAGTGTGTTGCAAAAGAGGCACCGTTTCTTCATTGTTGTCAGTTCTGTTTTATGCTCACTAGATGTCGCTGTGACTAAGGGGAAATACCTCAGACAGTTGCTGAAAGTAACCAAATACATTTAATATCTAAAAGAAATGTAAAAATAAATGTTGGACAAAGTTCAGGAATTATATATTTAAGTTGTTCTGCAGTTTGGTAAAGGTGATCGAGATCAATAATGACATTGTTGAGGTAACAGGACTTGTGAAAGGCAATTAGAGATTGTAATGATTGGTTCATTAATTGATGAGGAAATAGCAAATAAATCAACTACAATGTTAATAATTAAATTGCCAGACTTTGGTTGCAGCTTCTCAGGATTTGATCTTCATCAACATATCTTTGGGTTTGGGAGTGTTGATAGAATAAAACTAAAAAACTGAATGTATCTTCTTTGGCCCTGGTAAATCATGACAGTATTTGCTGCTCTTTTCTGGCATTTCATACACCAACAATTGAATAATTAACTGAGAAAGTAATCAGCAGTTTACCAATAATTTAAGTAATCTTTAGTTGCTGCTTTTTGGATGTTTAGAATATTGTGTCAGCATGACTTGTCTTGTGCAGGTAGAAGTGTTGTAAGGGCGTATGTGTGCTCAGCATTGTAGATTCATTTATTACTGTTTATTTCCCCATGCCAGTGGTAATCAGCAGCAGGATTAGTGTTAACTGCCACCCAGTCACTGGCAGGCTCCACGTGGGCCCCTGCAGGCCCCTCCTGCCGACTGGCTGGACTGGGATCTGTCCGGGACTCGCAGTGACGAGGAATCGGTGAAGTCTGCTAATCCTGAAGAAAGATCCAGGTATGGCTTCTTCTTTTCCAACGCAGGCAGCAGCATCAGGCCAAGTGGATGAGCTAAAGAGGGAGATTAAGAAGAGAAGAGAAGAGAGGAGAGGAGAGGAGAGGAGAGGAGAGGAGAGGAGAGGAGAGGAGAGGAGAGGAGAGGAGAGGAGAGGAGAGGAGAGGAGAGGAGGAGAAGAAGGAGAGGAGAGGAGGAGAAGAAGAGAGGAGAGGAGAGGAGGAGGAGAAGGAGAGGAGGAGGAGAAGGAGAGGAGAGGAGAGGAGAGGAGAAGAGAGGGTGTGTTTCTCTGTGTATGTGTGTGAGAGAGACACAGAGAGGGGAGAGAGCCGGACCACCCACCCGGAGGATTCAGAGGCACAGGATTCACAGCCCATTCTGTTGACCTGCCACACCGCCCCAGCTCTGGGCAAGGCCCTCCCCAATTGTTCCGCCTGCTAACACGAGGAGGGGGGGTAGACAAGGGGGGATGGGGGGGTGGATGAGCAGTAAACAGTGGGCTGAGCTTCTCTCCTTCAGCGCACAAAGGGGCTGAATTGTGTCGGACTGGAGCACTTTTTAGAGTGGCCCTGCCATGGGGCCTGAATGAAACATCTGTGGAGGCTGAGCCCGAGGGAGAAAATGCTATTTTGCTGTTCAACCACACTGACAACCTGTTTTCTCTTTCTTTATCCCCCCACACCTCCTCCCCATCCACCCACCCACAGACAGACACACACACACACACACACACACACACACACACACACACACACACACACACACACACACACACACACACACACACACACACACACACACACACACACACACACACACACTCTCTCCTCACTGTTATTTCTCCCTTGGCCTTGTAAAACTATTCATACTGGAGACTCACATTTGCCAAGCAAGTAATAGAGAAGTAACAGTAAATGGGAGAGCGGTGGCTTAAAGGTTGAGGATCAAATGGAAAATGGATATTTACATGGTTTTCCTAAATGTTTAGAGACCTGCACGTGACTTTTTAAAATTCAGATGAATGAAATTTACTTTATTCAATATATCAATAGCTTTTCTGGTAGTCATTGGTATATTAAAAAAAACAAAAAAACAATACAAAACACATAATATCAAAAACTAACATGTATCATCCATCCTTTACCTTCTACTTACTTTATCTTGAATAAGGTCACCCAAACTCAGTGCTGAGCTACTGAGTTAGTAACTAATACAGTTACAGCAATAATTTGGCCTATATCTCATTACGTCTTACATCTTCAGTCTTGTGTTTCTGGTTTTGTCCATCATTGCTAGAAACTGTGATTACAGATCTAAAAAAAAGAAGGTGGCTAATATTACACTAATGTCAGGCAGGGCAGGATAGTAGAAATTCTGACAAATAAACAGGTTGTAAACAAACCAAGCTACATTATTTACAGGTAAATTCAAATGCAAGTCACTCGTAAATGTTGATTACATGAATCCCGTATTGCACTAGTAAACTGTGTCTGTGCACAAATATGACAGCAGGTATGGAAGGCCAAGTTGAACCAGGACGTCGGTCTGTAAACTGTGATGGATGTTTAAAAACTGTACGATCACACCATCAGACTTCACTGTAGGGATGTTGCCACATTTCTTAGCAATCAAGCAAGCATCTAAAACACTTTAAAAAGTTACAAACTGGAATGATCTCTCCAGGCTTGCAGACTGCAGACAGCTGATGGCACTTCTTCAAATAAATACAGTGAATACAATAACGTATTGAGTGTATCACGGCCGTCTGCCTCCACAGAGACTGCTGCAAGTCCATCCATCCATCAACATCACCTCTGCCCCCTCCCCTTCCACCCACCCTCCCCTATCCACAGAAAGAAACCCCCACACTCAGTCCAGCTCCACCATATGCAGCTCAAAGAGAGACCACTGAGACATTTCAGTTTAATTGAAGGGGAAACAAAGATCCCTGCTTACTTCCTGGTCACCCATTTTATTTAATCAATTTCCTCTCTTTGGTCCTATATCATCTGTAATTACTTTCCCTTTCCCGCCCCTTGTGGGTTCCTCCTGGAGTGAAGGTCCACACACACACACACACACACACACACACACACACACACACACACACACACACACACACACACACACACACACACACACACACACACACACACACACACACACACACACACACACACACACACACACACACACACACACACACACACACACTTACTGCTAACCCCCTACCGTAAGCAGGCAATACCTTCGGCATCAATACCCCCTTTGGCTCCTCCAGCTTGAACAATGAGGAAGGCCCACTGGCTCCAGAACCCCACCAAGCAACCCCTGACCCTGCCCACCTACTCCACTAAACCCCTACACACTCACACACACACACACAGGGTTCTTATATTGAAGTCCGAGACACTGTCACACATGCACACACAACTCACACGAGCCTGCAGTGAATGGGGGGAGGGAGACGAGGTGGTGGTGGTGGTCGTGGTGGTGGTGGTGGTGGGGGGGACACTTTAAATACCAGCTCAGCTTGTAATCACTGGAGTTTGAACTTAGAAGACTTCTTATGCCAAGAGGTCAAGAAGCCAGAACACTCATTCGCTCCTTTCTTTCTTCCCTGCTGCCCTCTGTCAGTCATTTCTCTCTCTGATGCAGTAGCTGCTTATGTACAGTGACACCAGCGCTGACATCCCGAGGAAATCTCTCTCAGTGTTTTCAACAAGAGTACATGTGTAAGGCAAATTTTCAATGCAGAACAAGCCTGACTACTTCCTGCGCTCAAGCAACACAAAAGTGAGTCATTTGCCAAATGGAAATATTCAGGGAGAACTGAGCTCTTTTTGTGAACAGTTCTCAAGGGGATTCATTAAATTTAAGACTTACATGCCAGCGGGAATATGAAGACAATGCCTGTAAATATATCCATGTTTTGCTGCAACAACTACTTACCTCAAGACATTTTGTGTACATCTGGTACAGGCTGCATGAAAATGCCCTCCAAATTATACACCTTTATTGGACTTCACATTTCCCAAATATGACCACCCAGAGAATACAGCCCATACCACCCACACACTATTGGGTGGATTTATCACTCAGCTGATGCCGGTGTGCTGGATGAATGAAAGCGGCTTATAGTATTGGTCTTGTTACCTTGTTTGATGTGGAGGCGAAACATTAGAAACTCCTATATAGATAGGTATTAGCCATGTAAAAAGGGGAGAAAGGTGTTTCTTGCCGGCAACAATTGCAGTGAACTGCCAAGAAAAGTGCTGGTGCAATATTGTAAAAAAATAAAGAGCTGAAGCGGAAATGTTTGTGTGTGGTACAGACAGGTCTAAAATAGGCTTCCAGTTAGTCAGCAGCATCATAGGATTACAGATGGAGGTAACCATAGTCAGCCAGAGAACACAGATAGTCCTAAAACCAGGTGTTATTTCACTTCTTTCTTATGTCTTTTGATTACTTTTTGATTGTTAGTGAGGTAAAACACACTTAGCCTTTTTAAACCATTCTTCCTAACCTAGTAAAGGCCTTTCATACAACCTTTCACCTCCAAGAGCATCTAAACTCATTTTTGCAGATGAAAGTATTGAAAAATGGGCATCATAATTTCCGGTAGCTGTTTTATTTCCTAAAACATCAGTAGTATAACTGTGCTGTGTATTGGCAAATAACAAATCACCGACAGGATAACTAGTTTAAAGGCCTTTCAGATACTAAAATACTGCACAGTATGTAATGATATGAGCTGTAAAACTAATTTCATAATGTTGGAAAGTTATCATAACTGCAATTATTTTACCTGTTGAAGAAACAATCACAGTTAAGCCTTTTCCCCAGAAGCTACCTGCACAGGTAACCCTGCTGCACCTAACGCGTGTCTGAATGCGTACATATTAGACTGCCGATCAGACAAAATAACCAATTTAATGACATCCCAATGGGCTCTTTTAAATTGTGATGAGCATTTTCCTAAATTTTTTTTATTTCACTACTTCAACTAAAAATGGGCATATTAATCAGCCATTGAAATAGTTTGTTGTAGCCCAACAGTTAATGATGCAGGATGTTGATACACCACTAAGGCTACAGTCTCTCTGTGTCACCAGATGCAGACTTTTATCCATCTTGTCATACACACACACACGGGGAACACACTTGACAGACCACTGATGTGGGCCTTCTTGTGTGGGATTAAAGAAACAAGACAGCAGGAAGGTGGAGAGACAGATTCTGGCCCCAGAATTTCTGGAGTATTTTCAAGAGTTTAATGTGCAAATGATAATGGTTCATCCAAACCGTGTGTGTGGTCAGGTGGTGACACACATGCAAGCATGTGCTCACACACATACTGTACTTTCACTCTCACACGCACACACACACACACACACACACACGCACGCACGCACGCACGCACGCACACACACACACACACACACACACACACACGCACACACACACACACACACACAAGACTCTGTGATTGGAAGCCTTTGGTCTTCATCAGGTCAATCAGTGGAACCATGAGACCTGGAGGCTGTGAGGCTGGATGTCCTTCTGTTTCCAGACTTCAGTGTGGCCTGTTCCAGTAACTCCTGAGAAAATACAGACCATCAGTGCGTGTGCGTGTGCGTGTGTGTGTGTGTGTGTGTGTGTGTGTGTGTGTGTGTGTGTGTGTGTGTGTGTGTGTGTGTGTGTGTGTGTGTGTGTGTGTGTGTGTGTGTGTGTAGTAGTAGTATGAGAGCTGGGAACAAGCTCTGTGTGGGGTACAAAAGGAAAATTAGGGGGTATGACCTCATTGTCATTTACTGTAACACCCATTACGCATTATCCATCCAGGTAATTAGTACAGCCATTAGCTCTGAGGCACCCGTAATGTTAAGGGTGTACTTGGACATCAGGTACAGGGTGTGTGGTACATGTGATCAGTAGCTGGGAATATGCTCAGTTTTGTTCATTAAAGACTTTGTTGTTGCTATCACATTGAGGGCCCACCTGTGACCGTGTGTGTGTGTGTGTGTGTGTGTGTGTGTGTGTGTGTGTGTGTGTGTGTGTGTGTGTGTGTGTGTGTGTGTGTGTGTGTGTGTGTGTGTGTGTGTGTGTGTGTGTGTGTGTGTGTGTATCTTGTGCAGCTGCTTGCTTGATATACGCACACACACTTAAGAAAAGCCCACAACAGGCAGAGCCCACCACAGAAGGTGTACAGATGTGCCGCTGGCTACAAGCAGAGGTAGGTCTTGCATTCAGAAGTGATAGCTCTCATATGGCATATGGCAGTACTAGTCAAATCTGACATCATTCCCGTCCTGAAGTATACGACAAGAGAAGGAAGACGGATTGTAATGCTATTTAGTGTAAAAGAAATATTCATGACCTTTTTATTTAAAAAACAAAAACAAAAAAAACAACATTTATGGTTATGTATGAACGCTGATAAGGAAAGCGTGTAATCATGCAGTTCCACTTCACTGGTGGTTTGTGACAGCTGGTGATTTATTTTGTTTGTGTTGAGGTTTTCTGAAAAATATATGTTCAGCCTGAATTCAGGACTCCATCAACAGGAAGACCACCAGCTCCTTCCTTTACATGAAAGCCAACACATTTCTGTCCTCCACACGCACATATGAAGAGCACATGCTGTATGTTTTCTATATAACTTTAAAAAAACATATTCGTGTTTGCATTTTACAGGACTGGCTTACAACGTCCTTTAATATGTGAATAGTTACATTGCAAATACATTAAAGGCTCTGTGAGGCTACATTTACACACAGAGGTGCTTTGAGCAAAATGATAACATGCTGATGTTACACAGGTGTAAAGTTGACCATTTGAATACTTTTTGTGTGTTAATATTCTAACATTAGCTAATTAGCTCTTAACACAGTAGAGGTTGATGTGAATATCATGGTAATATCAGTGCTGTAGATATTCAGTCTTAAAGCAAAGTGTTGGACAATTAATAAAAATGGACCCGATAGTGAAAAGGTTAAAGTATCACTATGGAAACTACACTTCCTGTTAACAGGGACATGAATGTCTGTACTAAATGCCAAAATCAACCAATCACTGTTCAGATATTTCGCAAAAAATCACAAAGGTCAACATAGACTACATAGTCTGGTATTACTAGACACAAACTCACTGTGTGTATATAGAGTGTGGGTCTGGCTGCACTCCAATGAGGACTATTTCCAGTTGTTGCATCCTAATGGGCCAAGACCTCAGGTACATTTTAAAAGTCTTGGAGCAGCCTTTAACCAATCGGCTTTGACCAGCATATGTTGCGCAAACTCAAACTTTACCACCATACACTACCTTAATGCCATCATATTTAGCTGCCCCCACTGGTTGCTGATTGGTCCACCCTTCAGAGTGGCTGAACAAACTTAATGCGAACAGAGTTTCCAGACTATAATCACCACGGAAACTGAAGTGGTGAGCAATAGTCGGGCGGAGCCAGGCTAAATGATAGAGGACAAGTCGGGACATCATCAGAATGTCTGGGAACCATGGATGTTTGTACAAAACGTGTGCCCATCCATCTTAAAGATGTGGTAATATTTTAAAGGGAATGTGAAATTGTTGATTCACTGGTGAAGATGGATGAAGTCAGAGGACCATCATCTTCTGAGCAAAATAGATATATCTTCACCAAATTTCATCTCTCTGGTCTGGACCAGAGTGCAGAATGGACGGATGGACAGATGGACAGAGCCATGCTGCTGATGGGGCTAAAAATCTGTGATCCCGTTACTTTGGACAAATCGCAACAAACAAAGTAAACAGTGTTCGTTGCAACTAGTCCTCTTGGTAGAAAGTAGTAAAAAAATGAAAATTGTTGTTTTTAGAAACCCTGTTTTTAAGTTGTGAGCACCACAAACAAATTAATGGTGGTGGTTTGAAGCTCAAAGCCCTATGTCAAAAACAAGGCCAAATAAAACTATTTTTCCGTGCAGATTCTTACCACCACTGGAGGTAAGTGAGAAAAATATGTTTTTTATGTAGTTATCGTTCTTTGTATCCCACAACAAACACCTCTGAGTGAATTCAAACCAAATGGTTTCAAACACGATGAATGCAGAAAACAAAAAAATCTCTTCCTACAGCCAAAATTGGGATTGCCCCGTTTCTCAAGAAACCCACAAATGTATCAGATTAAAGCGATACCACACCAGGCCTGCCAATACCAACTAGCTTCGTCTGCCATTTAAAGCCTTCTAATCCATCATTAGCAGGAAGTTAGGCCTACCAGTGCCACAAGCTTTTCTGTGCGCTGGAGTTCAACCACGAAATCTGCTTTGACTTGCTGCCGCCAGGTTCGGCACACTGAAACCCTTGCGCACGCACAGACTGGGAATCGCCTCACTTCCTGACAACAGCATGCCCCGCTCTCCACCTTGTAAAACTTGTTTATCTCATTTTAAGTTCCTTCAATAAAAAACATTTTTATAGAAAGTCTCCCTGCTTGTTTATTCCCCCAAAACCTCCTTTTGATCTGGTCTCACAACAACTGAGGGCAACGGTGTCAGCCGTACTGTAAATCACAGGCCCAGTTTCCCTGGTTCCATGACACATGGCACAACCAGTAATGACCATGGGGAGGGTCGCGGTGGAAATGGGGGTGAAGTGGGAGCAGAGCAGGGGTGTCCAGCAATGCATCACCGATCTCCCGAGTGCTTTCATCTCCTCTGATAAGTGCCATACCTAATCAGGTTAAAGCAGCACATGCCACGGAGGGAGAGGAAATTCCGGCCAAAACGGTAACGTATCTGTTCCGCTCTCATGCGTCGCATTCCTCCAGCTAATTAAGAGTAAATATCTGACCCTGGAGAGAAAACGTCCACATTAGTCCAACTAGTCAGTCGGTGTGGTCCATCTGCACTCTCTCTTTCACTCCCCCCCCCTTTTCCTCTCCCCTCTCACCCTAATTTGGCACACAGATGACAAAAAACATAGGGGAGTTCTCAGTAGGTTTCTTTCTTTCTTCTACGGCTCCCCTCCTTTTTCTTCTCCGGCATTAGGCCCCATCATTACTGACAGGCTATCAGTTGTTCTCATACCAGATTATCTACTGCCAATGACCTCCAGGTCATGGCACCGTGCTCTCTGCCACTTTCTCTCTTTGCTTTGCCTTTGTCTCGCCACAGATACACTTCAGTGAGTTTTAAGGCTTTGCTGACTCCAAATCAAAGATGGTATTGATCATTGTGCCAAAGCGAAGTTTAACACTGTGGCAGGTTTTTTTTTTTTTTTTCAAAATCAGCTTCTCAAAATTCAACATAATTCATTAAATAGAATTATGAAAAAAAAAAAATACCATCTGACATTGAAAATGATGTGATTTGTTGGCAGAAGGACACAAGAGGGAGAGGCTGGCAATTTTTCTGAATCAGAATGAATAAACTATCCATCACAAGGCGAGAGAAATCTGTTTTTAATTTACACTGGAATATATAAATATATATAAATAAATAAAAGGAAGAAATAAGATAAATATCATAAATATGGGAAAATATATTCAAAATATACAGAAAGATGACAAGCAAAGATGTGGAAAAGAAGGATACCCTGGGTACCTCAGGTTCAGGTTCTACTCGAAAAAGAACTAGCTAAAACCATAGAACGGCCGTTCCCAACGAATGGGTCATGACACTGCTGGTTGACACTTGGCTAAAACGCAATGTTGTCCGACCACGTCAGGAGGCAAGAGTGTTCTAATCACAGCCTTGAACAGTAGAACTTTAGTAGCGCTTAAAATGGCACTTACTTTTAGCACTTTGTAGTTTGGCTTTCTTGAAGAAATTGTATTTTCTTGATTCTTGTTGTTCTGGGTTTTGTACCCTCATGGTTGAAATGCACTTATTGTAAGTCGCTTTGGATAAAAGCGTCAGCTAAATGAAATGTAATGTAATGTAATGAAGCGGATGTGAATGTCGGTTGTCGGAAAGGTGTGACGGGAAGGGGTTTCTAAAGCTATTCACCATCTAAAAAGTAATTCTGATGAAGTATATGAGCACTTTTAGTCTGTAGCGATGACCCAGACAAGTCAGTCAAAGAATGTGGGAGTCAGATTGTGAAACAAAGTCTGGCCTAAAACACATGATCAAATTCCCAAATCTTGTAACGTCAATCAGTACAGTTATAGGTTAAATGCTTGTTTAAGATGAAACATCAGGGCTTTGCAAGTTTCAGGTATTGCATGGAGCTACATCTTTGGTGTGTTTCAGTGGCTCAAACTCTTATTGAAACACTACGCATTGATTTTTAATTTGTAGACTATTTGCATCTTCATAAATACAATGTTCAAACAAAAAAATTATTCATAATCGTGTTTGTTTGATAGACTAAAGTCATGTAAGTAATAATTCTCATTGAGTTTTCTTGGCGAGCTTTGGTGTTTGTGTGTCACAAACTGCCAATCACGACTGTAGGCTTTCAAGCTTTAGATGAAAAAAGGAAACAAGCGAGGATGAAATCCAATGAAGCGTGAAGTCCATTTGTATCTGAAAAACACCAGCTTTTTCCTGTCAGAACTCTTGTGCTTTGTTAATCTCATCGATTTGCAGGGAAAACATGTTGCAACATGCGTTCAGTCCTGGCGTCCACGTTCAAAGAAACAACAACTTATCCAAAAATGATTTTCATGTCATTGTCAGCTTCCTGTCATAATCAATTTCTGCAAAACTTTCCACGCCGCACGCCTGACAGTTAAATCAAAACAGTCCTTGGTAATTTGGCTGCTTCCATTCACAGTCCATGTATTTACAACTGCGCAAACAGACTCAGCTCATGTCTCATCAGCTGACGTACACAGCATGCCACACACATAGCAGCAGGAAGCAGCCCTGTGTAATACGCTTGAAGTTGTTTACTTTACATTGCTGGGAGAGGAAGGTGCACGAGAGGCACATCATGATCCTGACCCATGATCCTGACCTGTGTGCAAGTGGATGTCGAGCCGCAGTCCACATGTTCCAAGCTGGACTGTGGTCAAGAGCAACATTAAGAAGGGTTTGGCAGGAAACTTCTGCATTGTGAGCGGCTACATCGGGCTGACCGACAGAGAAGTGTGTGCAGCACCAAGGGTCTGTTGTCCACCGCAAAACCTGTCATACTGTCACCACCTCCTTTATGAAACACCATATTTGCATGTTATGAAGCGTAAAGTTAAGCTCTTCAACAGCGAACAAGATGTTAAAACAATCTGGAACATAAGATTCAAAAGTGTGTAGGAGCGACAGACGCCTCCAAGGCCAGCGACGGATCAGTGTATGTACCGAGGCTGTCATGATCTTTGACTGCAGATGCAGTGCAAAGCACCAAAAAAGGCTGCATCAGCACAAGTGTGTCAAACAAGGCATTAGTCAACAAGGAGGGTAGGCCAGAGTGGTGATGATATTGCTGGGTTATGTAGCTGCAGCAGCATTATGAACACTAGAGTGTAGTAACCCACAAATAGTGCTCACACACACCACTTCAGATTATGAAGCATGTGAAGACCACATTTATGTGTAACAGCTAGCATTTACACCAGGGTGGCTCACAATGTTTTTTTTTCACTCATATTTACTCTGTAGAAGGTAATTAGTGAGATGATCAGAAACCATATTTATTCCCCTGTGGTCAACCGCAGCAGTCTTTCCGCTTTGAAGTGTTTGCTGGGCAAAAACAACATCTAAATGCTTCCAGATATTAAGACAAGAACTATTCTCAGCTCCCTGCGACTTGTTCTTTCAAATGGGTGGAAATTATGGCTGACTGAAATAAAGTAATTCATATGTACACATGGGCTATATATGGACTACAATATGAACAGATACCATCTCTGTGGTGTTTTTCCTGTACTCTTCTAAATTACAAACTATTATGGCTATAACTGCTCATTATCTAAAACATTACTCAGTGTAAAAACATTTTAAATATTATAATAGAGTTGGGAAGAAATTATGTATGCCAAAATCTAATTAATTATACATTATGTGAATAGAAAAAGTTTTGGAGATATCTGCTGTGGCATATCTGCATTTAGTATCTATGATTAAGGAACTGGCATCTGTTTATTCAATGTAAAAATTGAAAGCGAATCAATATTCACTTCTATAATGAGTAAACTGGTTCTGGGCTCCACCAACTCCTGATGCAAATATCTGGCTCTCTGCTAAATTGGCAAATGGCTAACTGTATGTCTGCTGCTTGGTGCTGTACAGGTAGTGTACAGAAGGCTACTAGAATGTATTCACTGAAACTAGCTGCAAAATTATACAAAGAGAGCATTTAGGGTGAACCAGCACGATATGGTTGCCGACCGGCTAAACAATAGGCTGAAATTTCCAAGAAAGCTCAGCGAAACCAAGAAGAGGTGCAAATTGGGTGAAGAAGCTCCATGTTTATCACTCAGAGGGACTGTTTTTACATCGTCACATTGTTGTGCATGTTGTCATTTACCACACATAAAAATAACAATTATAGCTACTTTGAATTATAGATATTAAAAAATCACAGGGTGGGCTGTCGAGGTGAGTGTTTGCATGATATGCAAACAGCCAAAAATAATTAACTAAATTAACAATTGCTGCTTTCAGGCATCCGTTGACAGATGTCAAACTTGTAAAAGTTCACATATCAAATTCTTACATATAATCGACATATGACACAAATGCTGCTCCACGCACACACGAACTTGTGCATGCGCTGGTCAGCGGTCTGTGGTTGGTGCCTTGTTGTAGTCAGACAGCATGATGAAGTGCGTAGCGGCCAGAGGAGAAAGGAAAGTGCTTCCTGGGCAGTGATGTGTGACAGGAGATATCAGAGAGCTGGTGCAGGGTCAACCGCCACTGACAGCCACCACACCTCTTGACATCCACCCAAAACTCTGGGAGTTGTGCTCCGCAGATATGGGTCAGTGGAGGCTTGACATGCGTGGGTTCATCACCTCAGAGTGTGTGTGTGTGTGTGTGTGTGTGTGTGTGTGTGTGTGTGTGTGTGTGTGTGTGTGTGTGTGTGTGTGTGTGTGTGTGTGTGAGAGACTATCATTTAGTCTGTGTCCCTCTTTGCTTGTGTTCACACTATATGATTCCTCGAGGAGGAGCACCGGCCACCCAGGTGGTCCCGATACGTGGGGAGCAGAGACAGTGTGTTCACGCAGCGAGCAGGTAACCTGAACCTTCCCACCCCCTGCCTGCAGCTGCTTGGTCTCCTCCCTCAGGAACCCGGGCTTCTTTTACATGCTCTGCGCTTTGTTCCCCACCCCGCAAAACATTAGCACTACAATGACCTCCACAGAGAAACTCGAGTCCATAAAAACCTAATGGAGTGGGATGAGGGAGGTAGGAGGAAATAGCTGCTGAATAAAAAAAGAAAAAAAAAAAGAAAAAAAAAGTGGCAAAATCATGTCAGGTTTGGACTCCAGAAAATTGGACTCGGATAGACCTCAGAGGTGGTTTCGTTTAGCAACTCACTGTGGTTTTCAGTGAGGGCTTGATCATTTTTCAAAAGTACCACTCGATCAGTGGTGAGGCGGGGGAAGCGACGAGGGGACAACCATGGCATGTAATAATGGCCTGTTCTTTTTCATCAACATTCCTGACAATGCACGACCCAGACTGGAGCCAGAACACACACTTAGGGAGGTGACACACTGCACAGAAATACATCACTTGGGTCAGAGGGTCGACCAGCGTCATGATTACTACGACCAGGCGAGCCTGCATATGTGTGTATGTATGTGTGTCTACGTTGGGTGGGGAGTATAGTCCTCAGAAAGGGGATTCCTCTGTACTTTATAGGAAAAAGAAAGCACAGAAAGGTTGAAAGTCTTCTATTCATCTCTATTTTTGCAGGTTCTTTCATTTGTACCATCAGGATGTATTTCTTGAGAGAAAGTCAAGAACACAAGCCCTTGAGCTGAGGGCCCTCCAGGAAAGGATGGCTACGCCACACAGACCCCCACACCCGAACCCACTCACAACCCCCTTCTCAAATTAGATCCCAGGTCTAATCAGAGACAGCTTGGCATTGTGGGTGGAAACTAGCCACAAACCTCATCTTCAAATGACTGTTGGTTACTGAGAGAGGCCCCCCTGTTCTGTTGACTGGGCAGGATGGAGAGCGCTATACGAGGCGCTTTCAATTCTCTTGACCACACAATGGAAAATGGGAGAGAGACCACACAACAATGAGTGATTTCCAACACAGCGGCTGACCCAAACCCAGATTCAAAGTGGAAAACATACAAGAATAATAGCCCAGAAAGGAACATTCAATGCTGTACAGTGTGATTTCTGTCTTGCTCTTGAATGGCAGGTGATGACATTGAATATGAAAGAGAGCTGAAGAGATGAGTTTAGCTGAGCCCTGACTGAGAAAAAACAAGTTCAAAATGACCTTCCACATCAGAAGCTGTACATAAACTGTCCGAGGTGCCATCGATGGTGGAACAAGGTTTTTGTCCGGTTAAAAGAAAGTTTTTTCCTTCCAGCTGTCGCTTGTGTGGGAATCGTTGAGTTGCTGCGTTCCTCTCTGTTAGGTTGTACGGTTCTGTGGTAAGGACTTTATGTTAGAAGCCTTGAGAGAGAGGTCCCCGTAAGCAGCAATACATCACTCCTCGCACTCCTGGAACGCTCCCTGAAAGTCCTTATCTGTAAGCGTTTCAAGCACCATGTGAGATTTGCGCTGGATCTTCTCCACTGTGATAAAACGGCGACCCATCAGCTTGAACTTCATTTTGGGGAACAGAAAGAAGCCACAGGAGCCACATCTGGCGAGACGATGGTGTTGTTGAGGCGCATTGACGTGGAGAACCACAGAAATATTTATCCTCAGATGCCCCGGAACATCACAGTGGAACTCTGTGCAGACAGTCTGACCCTCAGGGACAAAATCAAGATACCCACCTAGTTGCACTCCTGACCTGACATGCCTTCTTCATCCTTGAAGTGCCCCTCTTGAAACGTGAACGCCACTCAAAACACCTCAACCAGCTCATTGCTTAATTTCTGTGAGCTTTCTGAAGCTTTTCAAGGGTCTTTGATGTTCATTTACAAAGTTTGACACAAAGTTTGATGGATGCCCTCTGCTTAAGTTCCAGGTTCATGGTGAAACTGCAGATGCAAGTTCCAGTGGTCACAAAACCAAGTGTAGCACAGGTGCTGATGTTATTCAAGCGACATTACTTGAAATACTTGCTCACTAGCTATAGCTTCCTTGCTGCATGCACATTATCGTGCTGCGCTCCGTTGGTGTGCAACAGGAAGTCTCAGAAAATTTTGGTCACACTTCGGGCATGGATTGTACAGTATCTGACTATCCAAATAGGAAAAGCTGCTAAACAGCCCACACTTTCCTCTCCTGAGCCATGTCTTCTAGCTCTTCCTTGGGGAATCTCAAGGCCAACCAGATGAGATATATAATCTCTCTGGGTCCACCCAGGAGGTCAGCAGGCATCTTAAGCCAAAGCCAGAAACACCTCAACTGACTCCCTTTAAAGTCAAGAACCAGTGACTCTACTCTGAGCTCCACACCTTGTCTCTAAGAGTGAGCCCAGCCAAGCTAGGAGGACACTCATTTATCTTATTCCTTTTAATAGAAACTATAAATATAGCAGCAGATATTTGACCTTGGGGGACTTTGCAGTTGTCGACGTCAGCACTAAATTAGACAGCAATCAGCCGACAATGAGCCCTCCTAAGCCACCAGGATAAAACACTGAAAAAGAAAGCGGTGGTGGATTTCTGGCAGCCTCTCCTTTGGCAAGCCTTCATGATTATCACTTTGTGTGGAAGCATTCATTTTGCTCTCAATTGTAAGACAGAAAAAAGTCAGTTCCCTTTATTACACGGATAATGATAGATTGCTCTGGCTGAAAGCACATGTCCAGCCAGCCGGCCTGTTGCTTTGCTACCTACACCACTAATGCCAGAGCAAATGGGTCCTTATTTAAATCTTGTCAAGGGTAAAATTGGGGCCGTAGCTAGTCATTACAACAGTGGCACATAGTCTAATTTGGGTCATGCTGCGGTGGCTTAGAAGCAGTGTGAGTACAGTTTTTGCTTCTCCTTATGTGTCCTTGTGAAGACGAAATAAATGTGCTTATTTCCATCAGTGACAAATGGATATTTGTAAAACCCGACACTCCATCCATAAGGATGTTTTGCTATTCTCTAACCAATAAACGTTAAGAAACTAAACACTCCCACCATTCAGATCGATACTGGTGGAGGTGGATATATTCAGGGGAATAAATGAATTCTGTGAAAAACAGCATGTAGACATGACACCAACATTCAGTTGGAGATGGAGTTTCCTGTAGATGCTCCATAAAAGTTACGTCTGCTCTGGATTACATTGTGCTGTTAAAATCACCTAAACCACAAAGAGTGCGGAGTAATATTGACTGAGAAAATGTTACCATCTCAATTCTTTTTCCATTAATAAAGACTCCATCTACAGTTAATCTCTCTCTCTCTCTCTCTCTCTCTCTCTCTCTCTGTCTCCAGAGTGAAATTATTAATGTTGAGTGCTCATTACAGCTGTTCAAACACTGAATGGCCAAATGACCCATGCTGTAGGAAAACACGGTGATCTATTTTGGCAGCGTGTGCTAAAATAATGTGAAAGGGAGCATAATCACGTTTGTCATAACTCAGAGGACACAGAGGACCTGCCGAGAGAGGCCTTCAAATCCAAACACTGTTTATGAATGTTTGTATGTATGACACAAACCAAAACAGACAGCTGTTCACACCAGGCCAGCAAACAGAGGAGCGGGTCCAGTGACTGTGGCCCTCCTCAAAGTGCTCGTTTCATCTGTTGAGGAGGTCCAGAGATCAGAGGGACAGAGGGGGAGGGCGAGGAGGGGAAAGTCTCTTATGGGGTCGATGTCAGGGGCCAAAAATAGCGGAGAACGCCTCGCTCGCTCCCTCTGTGACTCATCTGGAGTGCGGTAATTAGCAAGAGACGGTTCGCCACCATCGAGGCTGGAATCACACAGGGAATGGTGGTGACAAGGCCCAAAACAAACGCTCCTTAAAGAGGGACAGGGTGGCAGGGGTGAGTAGGGGGGGTTCAGAAGGGTAGAGTCGGAGAGCAGGAGCGAGAAGATGTGTCACACTTGGAACTGAGTGGTATTACCAAATCCTTCCAAGGAGCAGGAGGAAGTGAGAAGGAGGGGAGGAGGAAACCAGAACGACAGGAGGTGAGACAGAGCAAAAAAAGACAAGATGAACAAGAGCTGTCTCTTTGCCTGGATGTTCATCCGTACCACATTTTTCCTCTGGATTTTCCAATTATAACTGAAGTAACTCCTTGCTTTGCTCCGAGCCTTCGTTGAAATTTATCTCCATGACACGCAGTATTGGAGGTCTGTTCAGCAGATAACCCAGGAGCTATACCATGAGAAATCCCCCCTCGACTATAAAAGACCTACCAGGCCCCTGGACATTAAATTACGCTGCCTGCACATCAATTAATTCAGCTTCATTTTCTCCACAAACAAAATGGACCGTTCACATATCAGCACAGACCCCGCTGAGCAAATAAATGCCTTCATCATTGCTGTATGTTTTGGGTCAATGTTTTCTTTGCATTTTGAGTCATATTGATTTATGTCTGGGCCGGGTAGTGTGAATGTGTGTAGAAAAATAGAGACGTACAGAGAATAGCGAGAGCTAGACGGGCAGACAGAGACGGAGGAAAGTGTGTGTCTACGAGGGCGGTTATATGTTTACAGTCTAGCTATGAGATGCTATAATCTATTAAACCTTACATAGTTCGCCATATAAAAACCACATAATATGTTTTGTGGGAGGGATTGTTGTGGATCAAAGACAGAGGAGCAGATATGAGTTTCTGTTCCTGGCTAGTCGAGGAGGGGGGTTGTCATACCAGACATGGTGAGCACATACATTTCCTTGGGCCCTGGGCGTGTGCTTAGGTTCTGCTGGGTGGACTCATTACTCACTGTGAGCCCTGAGCCTGGGGTTGACGGAGAAGCCTGTGTCACACCCACTACACACTAACTGTTGTGTAATCCCTCCTGAGGTTGTGGAATGAGCTTGTAATGATGACTGGTTTGATACGGTTTCACTCTGACAAACATGCAGAGACGCTCGGGAGACATTCATGCCGACACAGACAAAAACCTGCTGTGATGTAAGTGATATGACCCTGCAAGAGCTTCTGTACATAGCACAGAGCACTTAGCAGAGGTCTGCATGTACAAACCTTTGAAGCATTTAAAACTGAAATTCTCCAACAAAATGAATCAACTCCAATGGAACATTCATTGCAAGGGTGGAGTAAAGCTTCAAATTTGGTGAAACACTGACAGACCAAACTTCAAATTGGTGAAAGCTATTGTAACTTGAAAACAGCCTCCACTTTTCTTCAACCTCCTGTACAACTATACTCCATAAAACAGCATTTAAATAAACTGCATGCACTTATTGTCACGTCAACGACCAATAACCAAACTGTTAACAAGCTCCCAACTGCAACAATCAAGGAATCGAGTGTCTGTGTGTAAAACAAAAGCTGTCGCTTGTCGTCACAAACCGACAGAGATTTTCAGTGGACATTGTGTTCTTCTTCACCTTTGTAGCCTCTTTTTGCTGACTGTTTTGGCTGTATTGCTCAAATTTCCTGCAAATAAGCTTTGATATATCAAGTTAACATTACCTGCCAAGCGTTAAATCCAACAATCAATTAGAATCTAGCTAAGTCAACATCGAGCAACTAAATCGTCAACTCTCAGAAGTTGGTGGGGACCAAACCAAACTCGAGCTAAAAGGGGATTGAACATGGATTTACATTTCAGGTATTTTTTTTGCCCCCATGAGGTAGCAGCTTTGACTCAGTGGTTTCACGCAAAACTGAATGTCAGTGAAAAAAATCAATAAAACAATGGCAAGCAATGTAATGTGCTAAAAAGTAATGTTACTATTCAGACCTTTGCTTTCCCCGCTGTGAAAAGGGTCTTTTAATCATTTATTTTTTTTTTGGCAATGGAACCCCTCTCACTGGTAAAGGAAAACGTCACAGTTCACTCAGCTATGATACACAATGTGTTTTTTCTTGGTTGTGAAAACTTGCTGAAACATTGTGAAAGCCACCAAAACGATCATGGTGATTGAGGGGTCAAATTATTGTTAATGCCAGCAGTCTGAACTGACTTGGAACACCAAACGGCCAGGAGCAGCATTAAGATGCATGACTGCTTTATGACACTCAATTGAAATGTTATCAGACTATCAAATGGCGGTTGCCATCACACCCGTAATCATGCTTCAGACTTGGCCAAGTGCACCCATGTGAAGGCCAGAAGGTTACATTTATTGTGACCTCTAGTGGCCATAGCAATTATGAGTAAATGAGTAAATAAGGAATTCAGTTGATGAGGTATAAACATAGAACTTTCACTTGCGAGGCCGCTGTTTATGTCCTGTGTGAAAACAAAATTAGACATTGGCTTTAAGTTACACGCATTAATTACTGTATTTAACTTACGTAGGTAACGTACATTGATTTTCACCCAAGCCATGATCTTTCCCGAAACCTATCCAAGCAGTTTTGGCGCCCAAACCTAATCGAACCGCAACCATGCCACAACATTAACATGTGCTTATTACAGTAACCATGTTAACAGAGATCCAGTATGTCTGTCGCTGCTACTGAGCCAACAAGGAGGTGGAGGAGGGCCCTGTTGGCCAAATCCATGGTCCTAATCATAACTGGTAACAGGGATTTTATGACCTGATGACATTCAAAGCAGGTGGTGATGAATGGTGGTGTGATCTACTAAAAAACTAAAATAAATAGTCAGTGACAACAAAAATGTTTGAGTGGCATGGGGGACTTGAGTTATTCAATACTAGGACCCTGAAACTGAAGCAGCTAAAAGGAATTCAGCGATCATTCGTTTGAATTACTACTGAAACTGAATAACCTCCAATTAAATGTCCATTTTTCAGATACAAGTGTTCAATAATTTTAAAATAAATTAAGATAAAAACATTTTGAGTCACCAAGGTGGACTAAGCTGTTGTGAATCAGACTGAGGAGTGGTATAGTTCTCTGACCTGTTCACACTTGGGCAACATAATTGGGCTCACCCCGTGATTTTGTCTCTATCAAGAATGTTCACAAATCCCTGTGAATGACATCATCTTGTTCTGGGGAGTTGTAGCCAAACAGACAGAGAGAGATGCAGCACCGAGCGTAGCATCCAGATCCAAGCCCTCAGCAGTCACTCTCTTGAGCCAGCAGACCTGGACACCAACAGAGAAAAATATGCCAAATACCTCCCCCCACAACCACCAACCTACCCCAACCTTGCCCCCCTCCCCCTATTATTTCTGCCCCCCTCTCTGTGTTCTTGAAAGCTTGGTTACATCATCCTCAGTGTCCACATTTCAATAATGCCTCTGAAATCTCCCACTGGCTATGAGACACAGGGGGGGCTGGGATGGAAAAAAAGAAAAATAGCAGAATGCGTGATGAGGAATAACAACACACAAGCAGGAATCTCTGAGCATGTGTTGAAAGACAGGAGTTTAAAACATTTGGAACATGCCAATCGGATGCAGCTTTCTGTCTGTCCTCTTCCCTCGTAATCCTTGCAAGTAGACGTGTAGTGGTAAGCGTTTGTATTGACTCAGGATGGTCAGCCGAGCTCTCTTTTCAAACCCCCTCCCCTCTCCAACCACCACCATCATCCAGCCAGTGGGGGGGCTCTGAGCTCCATGCAGGCCCAGCCATAGCTGACATTTTTGTGGTGAAATCATTAAACCCACGTGCAGCTCTCTCTCTGTGGTCACTGGGGGTCGTGCTCCTCTGCCTTTAGCTGAATAAATCATAAAGTTTGCCGGGGGACCACACAAGAAGCCAGCCCAGTGCAGCCAGAGCATCCAGCCTATGCAGCCAGAGCAAAACACATGCACACGCACAGGCCCAGACCTTGTTCTTTTTCAGAAAAACACCAGCAGCGAGGCACAGACAGAGGGGGCGAGACAGAAGGTGGCCGAGGAGGCAAAACAGCAAATGCACAAAATACAAGAAAGAAATCATGTCAAAGTAATTGTAAAATATTAGAAATTAAAAGGGGAAAAGGCTTCTTATAGGAAAATATGAGGGATGGGATAGCAAGGTGGAAATAAACAGACTAAAAGGGAAAGATTGAGTGTAGGGAAGGAAAAAAACTGAAGCACAAAAAACACAGACAAATCTGAGAAAGATGTCAACAACATTTGCTCCTAAAATCAGTTGGAATCGCAGTAAAACAACAACAACAACAAAAACAAAGTTTTTCAGGTCTGAGCTCAGCAGCACCCTAAAGGAGAGAGATCCTCTCCCTCTCTGTCTGGATGACCTCGCCAGACTGATCCAGAAGAGGAAGCACTGTCCTGTCTGAGGATCACATACTGTCTGGGTCCGTACTTGTGGGATGCACCAATTAATACCATGAACTACTAGAACAGATCACCACTAAAACTACAAGAGGGAGAGAGGCTTCGGTTTGTGGACACTTTAGAGTCACATTTCGATGTTAATGTGCACACTAGACAACAATAGAAATAGAAAACAAGGTTGGATGTAATTGTTCAAGCAGTGGAAGAACAAGTATCACTTACTTAAAGCTGCTGTAATTCATATTTGTAACAGTCAAATGACAATGTGTGATGACAAACTTAACAACTAGCTGGTGAACATAGCATTTAGGAGCTAGAGAGAGAGCTGCTTCTCTGTGGAGTTGGTCGAGACCAAAAGAGAGTTAATAAACAGAGTAAAAACTTGACCTTACAGAGATATAACCCCAAATAAATGAAAATTAATTTTCTGTCTGCTGCATGTATATTGTAATATATTGCCAATTAACACATCTTGTCCAGTATCACACCAAAGTGTGTAATACACCCGTTCGTCCACTAGCAGATACCGTGCCAGAGTCACGTTTTGCCTATAAGTCACGTGACGAAGGCCGGTGACAAAGTACAAAGAGAGATGAACTCCAAATAGACAAGAAGTTGGAGGTGGTTGGTAAAAGTAAAATAATAAAATCTAAATGGACTTGAAATGTAAAGTGAGCACTCATGGAGCAGAGGTCCCCCAATAGTTTCATATTATAAATACTGTATAGATACACACGAATGTAATATAACATAACTTTTATTTATGATGCATTAACATGTAAGCAGCATTTTAATGTTGTAGAAAAGCTTGATTTACAATTTGATGCACTTTGTGTAAGTTACACAATGGAAATGCATGCGTTATAAGATGATTATAATTCCTTTTCATGTAATTTAAAAATCTGCAAAGTAATTGATAACTAGTAGAAAGTAGAGCACTCCTGTCGTATAAAGTACTGTCCAATGGAAACACATAATTTTGTCACAGTACTTGAGTCACTGTACTGACACCACTGGTTTTCTTCAAATGTAGACACGTCATTGTGTATGTGCACCATGCATTTACACCACTGCACCGTCAACACACTCCCTCCCACATAAAAGATATTTTTGTCTTTCCAACATTTTTTTATGTTTTAATATCATCTTTCTCTGAGAACAATTACACACATCAACAAAGCTGCAGCACCAAACCACTGTCATCTAAATTTGTTTTTCAACACCCTGCTGTCCTGCTTTGTTGTCGGCTCTTTCTTCACCTCCATCAAGCCTCTGTCACCTGACTAAAAGGTGGGGGTCGTCACACGTGTCATGGTGAGAAATGTAAGTGGCAGAGCAGCCTGGAGAAAGAGGTGAGGGTGAGGGTGGAGGGTGTAACTCTAGCCTCACCGTTAACGGAGCCCATAGCACCTCTCGACCCCAGGCCACACATTTCTGAGTGAACTTTGGCCTTGTGACCACACCAGTGGTGCTGGGTACCTCCTCAAGTCAGACACGCACACGCACGTACACACACACGCACGTACACACACACACACACACACACACACACACACACACACACACACACACACACACACACACACACACACACACACACACACACACACACACACACACACACACACACACACACACACACACAATATATCCTCAGACACCCTCTGGCCAGGCAGCCATTACCTGGAGATTGTATCAGTGTCAGTTTGTGGGGGATTCTTGGTCCCAGGGGTAAAGCACAGAGGGCAGGCGCCTGATCTCTCTGTGAAATGTTCATGTGGAACAAAACAGGCTGAACTCAGAGTGTGGCAATATGCGGAGCCCTGCTCATTGGCTAAGAAACTCTATCCCCTTTAGCATCAATTGGCATGTGACCAAACCCAAAACAAATCAGACAGCTTTGAATGCTTTGCAAAGCTTTTTAAGCACACATTGATGGTTCCCCAGTTGGATCAGCAAAGCATGCTTTACTGTATATCTCCAGCGCTCGGCCCTCATTAAACGGAGACAAAAATCTCCCATTCAAGCTACAGTAAGAGTGTCCATTAGTGCTGGTATTTCAATTTTGAAGACAGTAAATTGGCCAGGCAATGCTGCTTGTTGACTTATCAAAGTCTAGAAGCCAGGGATCTGGAAATGCCTTGCTTTGTTGAGCGTTTAGTTTATCTGTCCCATAATTGCACATTGTAAAACTGTCTCTCTGGGCTTCTTGCTATCCCCAGTGGCCAATGTAACCATCTGGCCCTCGCAAAGATCTGAGCAGGAAGTTATGTGAAACGTCAGAGGATAGGAACTCTGATAATGGATACTTAGCCTCACATGAAGTTGGCTGATTCTTCCACATTCCCGTCATTGTCTGAAATACCTGTCACTGCGTGTTTGGCAGCGCTGCCGAAGTTGTCAATCTTCGCTGTACTTTTCTGCGGTAAGATGTTCAACTAAAAGCTAACAAGCTGTTCGTGTTTTTTCCGCACAATGCGCTCTGCTTTGGTGTACAGGTGGAAAGCCTGCAGACCACTCTGTTACTCGACCTTGTATAAATGGTTCATTGAATCAGAAATTCTGGCATCTCTTTACCCAAGTGCAGGTGGATGGAGCACACAGCCAAGTCTTTGTGCACACTAGCATTGCAATTTCACTATGGGGAGCACCTGCTATATTCCTGCACAAATATGTCTATTATGAGTTTATGTGTCAACTGCATGGCAAGATAAAAAATTGAAAAAAAAAATTGAAAAAAATTCACCGTTACATTGCTGATATCTTGTCATTTCAGGGCTTGTAAGGTTATCAGGACATGTGTTCTTTGTCTATCTTCATCAATGTGGTCCAGACCTTTAACAATAAATCACTCTGTTAACACATATGAGCAGGTGGCTGGCAGCCTCTCACCAAACCAGTCGCACAGTCCAGTTGTATAGGATGAGAGCCGGTGTGGTTGCGTCCTGCGTCACTACCTAATCAGTGGGTAGAACTATTTCAGAAAACTGGAGAGAGACACAGCGATGTTAAGACAAGGAGGATCGAGGAGAGTCGACTTTTGCTGGGCACCCCCTTCTGCACAGATCCCTCTTTATGCTCCTATTTATTATGGTCCCAAGTAATCCATGCCTTGTGCAGTACACCAGAACTGCCATATGTCAACATCTTGCTGGTGGTTTGCAGGGTTCCAAACAACAGATAGGGTGCACTGAACATACCATGTAAACTTTATAAAACACATTTAGCGGAACTGTAATTATTTACAAAACCAGAGCATGGGAATATTTTTAGCATGATGTACATTGTAGATGTACATTGTTATGGGGGCACTTTCAAAACCATCAAATAGGCTGAAATCAGAGATTGGCTGAGGGACCAAAAATGCTGTATAAATAGTGCATGAATGTTTAATTTACTCAGCTTTTCCCAGCGTGGTTTACACACAAGTTTGTGTATGTCAACATTAGTGCCTTAATGATCTAATGAAGGGTTCTGCAAAATGTATTCCACCTTTAAGTAGAGCAGGCGTGGCAAGAAAAAAAAAAAAAAACGGGTGGCGAGAGTAGATGTTGGTGAAGAGTGAGGGGGGTTATTTTTGTGAGCACCCCTACAATGCTCCACCTGTGCCTGAGCCATACCCCAGAGGACCACCCACTTAGGGAGAGAGAGGGCAGCCGAGAATCCCTATAACCTCTTTGGGTGGGCAATAAGGCCCTGCGCTGAAGTAGTGTTTCAGGCAACTGAAAGACACAGGAGGAATGACTCTCAGCAAATACTATCACACCACCAGCAAAGAATAGCAAGTGCTGGTGTGAATTAAAGAGGTGCTACATTAGGGCAGCCTCTGTGTGTGTGTGTGGGGGGGGGGGGTGCGGGTGCGGTAGTACATGCATATCCATATGTGTGTGGTAATAATGTGATTAAAAATAAGAAAAACTGAAAACTTTATTTAAGCATTGACAAATTTCCTGTATATTGAAATCGCCGTTGTAGACACCGTGCTATAAATATCAAACTTTCACAAATTCTTTAACACCTCCACACACTCCTTTCATCGCCACTTTCAGGGTGAATTTCTATCTATCTATCTATCTATCTATCTATCTATCTATCTATCTATCTATCTATCTATCTATCTATCTATCTATCTATCTATCTATCTATCTATCTATCTATCTATCTATCTATCTATCTATCTATCTATCTATCCATCCATCCATCCATCCATCCATCCATCCATCCATCCATCCATCCATCATCTCATCCATCCATCCATCATCCATCCATCCATCCATCCATCCATCCATCCATCCATCCATCCATCCATCCATCCATCCATCCATCCATCCATCCATCCATCCATCCATCCATCCATCCATCTATCTATCTATCTATCTATCTATCTATCTATCTATCTATCTATCTATCTATCTATCTATCTATCTATCTATCTATCTATCTATCTATCTATCTATCTATCTATCTATCTATCTATCTATCTATCTATCTATCTATCTGTCTATCTGTCTGTCTGTCTGTCTGTTGTGGAAGCAGCATGAAACAGCTAACACCAGATGAGTAGCAGACCTCCACAGAAGACACACTGAGACACACTTCACCGTTACTGACATAATGCTGAGCAGGTTTGGTGCAAATGAAACATCCACGGTAATGTCAAACACCAGGAACAAAAGTACAAGTGGGTCCACTCGATCGTTATACTCCAGGCAAACTCTGGCACTCTGTATTTTCTACAGATCAAAGGTCAACGTGTGTAAACCAAAGCCCGAAAAACCCCGATATTAAACCTATCACAACCAAAACTGTAATCAGCTGTGATGAGTTATATTCTCATATGTTACTACAAGCACTGACAGGCTTCTACTGATCTGAAAATACATTTATAGTAACATATACTTTTCTTTGGCCAAACTGGAGATTGTTTTGCGCACAATAATACAATTAATCCAGAAACCCTGCTTTGCCTAGCTGTGTTCATAGGTTTTCTAAACTTCTGAAATTGTGGATTTGACAATCAGCTTCTCTTCATGTAGCATTTGGCAGGTGTGTGGAGTTGAGAATGGATCAAACCTGAACTTTTTCATTCTTTAAAAGAATTACCTCTTTCATCCCACCTTCAAGTGTAGCTGATGGCTGAAAACACTTTTGCTCCCTTACGTGTTTTGACGACATTCAACACACAACAGCTAGTTATTTTCAAGCATACTCTGACATTTAGGGTTCATTCAGTGATAATTTTGAGGGTCTGAGCAAAATAAAAAAGCAGAACATGTAAAAAAAAAAAAAAAAAAAAAAAGGGTCATTTACGAGTAACACATGGTTCATCAATCAGTGCTTGTGAAGCAAAGATCTGGCAGGAATAATATACAACGTAGTGGAAATTACACAATATTTTTGCTTACGGTAACTGGCTGAAAGTAAAATTACACATAATGGCAAGGTGCGAGGATGAGCGTCTGGTCGTGTTTGCTTGTATCTATCTTTGCGTATGTCTCTGTGAGTGATTGATGCCTGAGGAAAGAGGTGAAGGCCTCCTCCCCGGTGGTCTGGCTGGGCTCTTAGCCACTGTGCAATGACCGCTGCTGCTGCTATCCCTGACCCACATCACCACATCATTGACACTAAACCGACCGCCAATCTTCCGTTGGCCCATTGCCTTTGGCACGGTCTCTGTGTTTGGATTATAACCCTGCCTCATTATGAAGACTGAACAATAATGAGGAAGAACACTGTATCCACAGACTACAATATAAAGTTTGTTTGTCTATCATTATTGTAAGGCTGAGTGATATTTTTCTTTTCTTTTTTAAATGCCCTGCACACTGCAGTGCAGACCAACACTGCGGTGCACATGTTAAGTGGCAAACACAGGGAGGATAAAACAGCTCAGGAACACTATCCCATGTTCAAATAAACAGAGGTGTGTGGGGTCTGAAGAACAAACATACATTCATTAGGTGTCTTGGTGCCTCTAGACCCGTAGTGTTTGAGCGTTGACGCACACACACACACACACACACACACACACACACACACACACACACACACACACACACACACACACACACACACACACACACACACACACACACACACACACACACACACACACACACACACACACACACACACACACACACACACACACACACACACACACACACACACACACACACACACACACACACACACACACACACACACACACACACACACACACACACACACACACACACACACACACACACACACACACACACACACACACACACACACACACACACACACACACACACACACACACACACACACACACACACACAAACACACACACACACACACACACACACACACACACACACACACACACACACACACACACACACACACACACACACACACACACACACACACACACACACACACACACACACACTCACTCACTCACTCACTCACTCACCCACTCACTCTCCCTTTTTATCACTCATTCTCACAGAGTCCAACCAACCCCCAATTAGACAATCAAACAGCTCTACTGACCCTTAGCTTCTCTGGGATTTGCAGTTTACACCCCGACATGGGCCGCCCACTCCTGTTTACCCAAGGAACCTGACTGATGGATAGTATTGTTTGGCCTTTCGCAGCTATAATTGGCTCCGTTGTATAGGTTAAAGCTTGGGATATATTCTGCAGATCCAAAACATGCCATGCATGGCCTCTGGGTCAATAACACTCATATCAGTTCAGGGCCCCCTAAATGGTAAAAGGGTCAGGAGCGAACGTCACTGGCTTGCTAACGACATTAGTCGGTGGCAATGACTTCACCATCGTAGTCCTCCTTCATCTCTTTGATCCTAAACCAGAGACACAAGCTCGGCCAAGTATGCCTTCAAACACCCCCAGCACCCAGTAAATATTTAGCCAGGACTCCACACGGTGACACACAGCCAGTCCAAACAACCTGCTAAACAATTATCACTGGCATAATCTGTATACTGCACTGCCTTCTTCATGTATCCATGTGTCAATATAGTATTTGGCTTTAAAAGGTTGGGTGATATTTTGTTAGTTCGACAAGTCAAATTGCACTTACTGTGTACTGACTTTGCTTCTGACACCTCAGAACAAGAAAACATGCATTTCAAGCTGTAAAGTTGGTGCTATAAATAAGTGTGTTTCTGCTCTCACTTGCAACATATAAAAAAATTCGGCAATGTTGCATTAAAAATGAGATGAATGTACACAAGATTGTCAGTTTCAGCAGCAACAAAGAGACGGTGACCGCAAACACAGAAAACAAATGTCTAAGTCGTGGCATAACACCGCAGTTCCAGAGGGCAAGTTTTCACCTTAGAAGCATCCCAACAGCGATCTTAAATAATTTTACAAACAATCTATCAAATTTGCAGGACAAATTCTGCCTAAATCTCTGGTTTAAACATAAGTTAGCCATCATTGCAGCACAAAATCCATAACAGACTTTGTTTTGTATTTGACTACTTGATGTTGTATTGTTCTGTGTAATACTGCAATGCTGCCACCTTGCCCTGGTCTCCCCTAGAAAAAGAGTCAGCTAATCTCACTTTGATTTATCTGGTTATATAACTAATAAAAAAAAAATGTTTTACATCAAACTAGCTATATAAAAAGTAAAATGTTTTGCAGTCCATTGGCAGCTGCAAGTGAGAAGGAGATCCTTTAGACTGGAAGTTATGATGGAAAGTAATTCAGTCATGCAGATCTACAAGAGTCATAAATGTCTAAGCCACTGGTTGCTAAGCATTCAACAAAGACACTTACAAACACATGACACCTCTCTGTTTGGCCACTGGTGAAGTTGTCACACTTGGGTATGCAAACATTTGCTAAAATATGGCTTCCTCTCCTTTGCTGCTTACTAATGAGGCTGAAGGCACAGTGATTTAAGGATGTCCAAAATTTTGCAGTTGATCTTGGAGAATATGTCGTTTCCAACAAATGCAATTATTTTCCCTAGTTTTTTTATGTGCTGAAGTTTGTGTTACACTCTCAAGTTATATTTCCGTCTATATTGGAGGTCTGCAGGAGTGATGACTCAACAAGGAGTGTACAGTGACTGTATTTGAATGGTACAAGTTTTCGTACTGGGACTGTGGATGTGCCTATTACCAGGTAATGCAGAACTATTTGTGGTATCCATCCAAAGTAAGCTAGAAAGACAAAACATTGTGGGCACAAGGTTTGGATTGAGACACAGCAAAATGTTGTTCTTTGTAGTGGACGGTGATAACTGAAAGAAAAAAGTGCACTCAATAAAGAAGAAAACGCAAAGTTGTTTGGTGCCTGTGCAAAATAGATAACTCCATATTTTAATCATATACAGGGTTATATGATAGGTGCTCCTATATTAAGGTACCCCCTTGCATTTTCAACTACTGTTGGCACCAAAAAATTACAAATTTCCTGTATCTCGGGTTTTACAACCACAATGCAATGTACATGCATGCTCTAATAACGTCAGGGACGGTACAGATGTATATTTCTGACCGCTGTAGAGAGCAGTAAAAGATAACACCTCATCAATAGAAGAAGATAGAGGTACCCAATGCAAAAAAGTTCAACTGTAAAATCATCTGATATAAACTCCTCAACAAAAGTTTCCCTGACTGAATGTATTCAGAATTTATCTGCCAGGTCAATACTGTATATAAAAATGGATGTTGGCCACTAACAAGGGGCTGGCTCCAAAAAACCTCTGACTGATTATTTTACCAGTCATTATGGTGTCATTCTCAAAATTCACTCCTTATGATCAGTGTTCTGGTCTTCCTTACAAAAGTAATTGCATAATAAATTAGGTATTAGGCTTCAACGAGAGGTATGTTTGGGAACACGCCTGGTTTGATTGATATGTCTGGGGTGCAGTAAGGTTGATGGTATATGTGGGCGGGCATAGTGTCCTCGGGTTCTCAGTCAGATGGAGTCAAATCAACCCCTAGCATCCACCCTTTCTGGCTCCAAAAAAAACAAGGCTTGAAATTAGCAGTTCACAAATCTATGGGTGGGTTGCCACTTAATCAGATCTCATTATACTGCATTTGGCTAGAAATAAAAACACAATTCCGTTTTAATTGTCAAAGTTCATTCCTAACCTTTGCACACCCTCCAGACAGTACCACCACTGACAAACACATCCTCTATTCACCTATAGGTCATTTGGAACTGCAAATGACACAACCAATAAAGTTAAAATTTCGCAACAGTAACAAATAGGGTAATAAAAGTAAAGACCCAAAAGAAAGGTAAAGAGTTACAATGGGCAGAGTATTTTTCCCCAGACACACTACGGATTACAGACTCAAAAGTGACTTCAAAAAACTTCCAAAGTAATTTCCAAATCCTCCAAAGTAATCACATCACTCAGTGGTATCGATCCACAAACTGATCATAACATCACTTCTAGAAAGGCATACAGTATTATCATCAAGAAATTAAACTACTCACGTATTGCCAAATTTGTACCAAGTGTTAGTGCTATTCATTTAGAACAGCAGACAATAGAAAGACATCTCCCATCAGTAAGTCATTTTATTCTAACAAAATAAAGGCACAACACTTGAACTGCAACAGTGTAAAACATGAAAAAATTACTGATGTGATCCAACTGCACAGTGCTATCCAAATGACCACACAAATATTTGGAGTACGCAGTGATACTTGGCAGTCTCCTTCTCTTTGAAACAGCATGCAAGCCACAGGTTGTGAAACACTGGTAAAACAAAAAAAAAAACACACTTTCCCAAGCAAAGCAAAGACAAGTGTTGAAATTCCTCTGTATGTTGCACTGTGGTGCACAAATGATTTATGGACAATCCATCTTCTGATCTGCTAGCTAGTTTATCTCACCAGCATAGTCGGGCTCGCTTCTTGGATATCAGAATTCATGGAGCTCTTTTGGTGGGCCGACTGCACCGCAGGAACAGAAAGGCTCACTTCATTTCGCATCTTAATAAAAAACATGCCATATGGCTTCTATGTCTTGGCCTGTAAAATCGCAACAACCTTACTAATCAAAGACATTGTGTCTGAGGAATACTGATTCCAGTTGTGGCCTGATGTTGGCAAGGTGCCCCATTTCTTTCTTTATATTCCTGTGCCAAAGGGTGTATAAAAAGACAGCAATTTACAGCATATTACCACAAACAGTACGTCTATTAAACACCTGCTCATGCCAACCACAATTCGTGTCACAATACTGCTGTTCACAATTATGTATGGCACTTGTACAAAATAGGCTTTTTCAAAACATATCCCTAAATTCAAGGGTTGGTTCACCAAAATAATAAAAATAAAACTATACTTTTCTCACTTACTCCGAGTGGTATTGAGCATTTTGGTGTTATTTGTGCTCCTTTTTTAAATATAAGTATCAAAATCAATACAATGGAGGTGGATGGAATTTCTTTTGCAAATTGATGTTCATTTTTCTCATCTATTATTAATTAAACATTATTGCAGTTCATGCTCTGGGGTCCATGAATAACTGTTTCAAATTTCTACTGAAGACATAGCCTTTGAAAATTGCTGTAAGAGTCGAGACAGGCTGCTAGTGCTGTATATTCTGTTTTTGAAACAGTGTACATTTCTTTGAGGCAGAGCCACATACAGAATTCAAACTTCTTTTAGACTAGTCAAATAAAAGATGTTGTTCTATAACACTGCAGACACAACGCTGCCTCTCTGACAAGGAGAGGGTGGATAAGCAGCAGAGGGAAACATTTTATCAGAGACTTTGTACATATCAAGTCATGTAAGTATACTTTAAATCCTTGGTGGTCCAATACTGCTATCAGCATCTGGAATGTAGCACAGTGGTGACTGCACCCAAAAAGTTCTGCTCTGTATCTTTGCAATTAGCCGAAGATAAACTTGGGTTTTTACACTGTCCTGATTTATCCTTTGTTTCTTAAATTATTTACAAAATGATCTTTCCCACAAGAAAGTACAAACATGTAGCCTGTGTTTATGGTCACTGACTTTTGTTAATTTGTTGTCCGCTTCAAATGGCTGTGAGGGGAGTATGAAGATAATGAAGCAGTGTTTATGTTTTTGAGTGCTTGGTGGTAATAGGCATGCAACTGTTTGCGTATTTTGTGTTCTAGTACAGATGGTTCTGTGCACATGTATGGAGGACATCTGCATGTTTTGGCCCTGTGGGACAGTCTGTCTGTCCGTGTGTCAATGTGACGGAGGGTTTGAGGAATGGGAGGGAGCATACAGTGGCCGACAGAGCAGTGACCCCGCTCGTCTGAGATGAACCCTGCCAAGAGAGATCTGATGCCAGGGACATGTCTCCACAATCACACACAGTGCATTTACATGCACTTTCATACCCGGGCTATTATCAGATTTCTGCATTAAGTAAAAAAAATTGTACGTCATGTGAATTTGAATTTTTGTTTACTCAGTCAGATAAGGAGTTTAAAAGAGACCTGGGTCATAATAAACAAATACAAATTCTGTTATAAACTTACTTGTGTCTCTGATCGGGTTCATGTGCTCATCTGCGTGACAAAGATTTTAAGGAAGGTGTTGCAGCAGTACAGTTGTCAAACTGAAATTATGCCCTGCAGTTGTATGCCCCGCCAACCAGTCAAGTTGCAGTTGACAACCATGAGTTCTTCAGTCCAAGTAAAAGTTTTTGCCACATTTGAAGAAGATCCCTCAAGCCATTTCTAAAGGATTGAGTTCACAATAATGTGATGTACATGAAGTCACAATGACTTTGACCATTGACCACAAAAATCGTATTAGTTCATTCTTCAGTCCAAGTAAACATTTGTGGCAAATCTAAAGAAATTCCCTCAAAGCATTCCTGAGATATCATATTCATCAGCATGGGGCAGATGTGGGGTCACAGTGACCTTGACCTTTGATCACCAAAATATGATGAGTTCATTTGTGAGTCCAAGTGAACGTTTGTGCCAAATTTGAAGTAAATCCCTTATAGCGTTCCGGAAATATGGCATTCAGAGGGATGATGGACGGACAAATGGACAACCCGAAAACGTAATGCCTCCGACTATGACTAAAAGGCATTGAAAAAAGATTGTTGCCAGAAGGTGTGCATACTTGTGTCTGAAATAATTAAATCCAAAGTTCAACTACAACTCAAGCTGACACTAAAACAGATGGGTCTAAATACATCAGTTTCCACAGCTGATCTGCAGGCTGTTTAGAAAAATGAGATACATTCACACAACTAGTAAAAACTTTGTACAGCTCAACCTGTAGCCGTTTCTCCTTCTGTGCTGAAAACCCAAATGCTCTTGTAATAAATCAAAAAATGCACAAAAACCTAATTATACCGTATAACTATTACTGATTACTGACATTCCTTTAGTTAATAAAGATTTTCCATTGAGCAGGTTTTTGCAATGCATATAAGCCAATTTTGTATGAATACATAATGAGTGAATCAAACCTGCATGTGTGGAGACCACCTTTTGACTCCGGTGTTAATAAAAACCTCAAGGCCATTAGGAGGCAAAACACATCTGACTAACATGCAGTGTGCATGACCAATTCAGAGACTGTGTAGCTATTAAAATATTATGATTCATGAAGGCAAGGTGGAAATGCTCCTGGACATAAATGATTTAACATATTGATGTCACACTGAGTTTAGAGTGAGTGAGGCTAACAAAAGCAGTGGCAAATCTGGCACTTTACAGTTTTCAAGCTATTGCTTCAAAGCTACCACCAAATACCTTCCATGGCTAGTATGAACCTGAATCACAAAGGAGACCACGGTTTGAATTACATTTAGGGAGGAAATATGAAAATGTATACTATAAAAACTGGGCAGTGCTTTCTAGCAGACGTACGTTGGACTAACTGAAAGGGATTAGAACAAAAATATCCTGACTGGAGAGGCTGGCACGTTATGAAAATGACTCATGCTTGGTAATCAGATCCCAGACAAAGGGGAAGTTTTCACTTTGTTTTTTTGATATAAAAGAACAAGGACCAGGCAAGGAAATATAACTCTGAAATGAGACCTCAAAACAATTCCCCGGGACAATAAAACTCAGTAGGTTCCCAAACAGTGACCTTTGTGTGAGGGGATGAAAAGGAAAAAAATCCCAAACTGATTCCACACCTAACAGGAGTGCCCGTTGCCAGACACCTCTTTATCTTTTCTGTTGTAAAATGATTCCAATGCGAAGAGACTGAGAAAACTGGGATAAAACCATACAATGACCATAAAAAAACATATAATATTTCCACTTTTAAGAGAGGTTGTGCAGCGCTGCACTTTCAAACCAATCGAACTCATGCTGAGGACCACCTTGAGAGCTGCTTTTCCAAATAATGAAAATAAAATTCTTTCCGTTTGCTTAATATAAATAAAAGAGGAATTGATTAATCTGGTGGTGCGTCTGCTACCCTTTTTGTCTGAATGATCCCTCAGATGAAATGTTCATGTTCAGTGAGAATTGATGTCTTCCATATTCACCAAGTGAGCACGAATTTAGGGCATAAACATACTGGCATTATGCTTAATAATGCATGAGATTGTAGAGTGACACTGCTAAGATTTGAAACTGTTATAATGGTCCATTTTTGCTCTTAGTGAGCAAATCAGCAACAGAAAAAAATGTGTTCCAGCATTTGATGTCATCGGATCTTCTCACCTGTGTATATTTAAAGGACAGGGTACAGCACAAACTCGCTTTACTTTTTTACACTGACTATTTTCACTTGAACTGATCTGCTCAAAGGCAAGTTAATAGCCAGCTAATGACCTTGGTGGGCCCTCATGAATCAAACATTTTAGCCAGTGCATTAAGAGAAAACTTGCAGGTGCACACGTGCATGCGCAAATACACACACACTCCTCTGCCTGGCTTATTCAGATGCCATGAGTTGAAAGAGCACTCAATGACTCGGGCCTACCTGATGGAGAGCTTGAGAGGCCAAGCAGGAACAGATGGGCTGAGGACGGCGGGGTACTGGGAAGTACTGGGAACTGAGGGAGGGAAAGAAGGGCGAGAGCATCGACAGTCAAGGACCACCATCATTGCTGCCCACACCAGACTACACTTACCACCAGTCGCCCGCCCGCCTCCATCGCATCCCACCAAATTCATTTTCAGCGCAGTGATTCTCGACCGTAATGAATCTGCAATTTTGCACACATATGGATAGCGCCTAACATGGTACTACTTTGGGATCTGTTTAACCCCGATGGAAACATTTACAAACAAGTGACCACAAAGACTCATCAATCTGCACATTAACCTCTTACTTGCCTTTGGGGGCTTGAGCTATTCTCTATTATAGGGTTCAGTAAGGACCAAAGAAACTGAAGCAGAGAGGAAATGGAAATAGTCCCTTTCAAAGCAGAGTACAGAAGCAATTATCCAAATACTAACAGGGCAAAGCTATGGTCACTTCAATCAATGACCTCTTTCTACTTTATGATAAGAAAGAAAGACATGATCAAAGTGCAGTGAGAAATTGGAGGGCTGTGAGTGGTAGACTGATCCCTTTTAAGCTTCCAGAGTTGGGAATCTAAAGAGTCACTGTGTTGAAACATCTGGAAAGGCATCTGTCTGAAGCAAATGCCTGTTCGGTTACCTACATTTCCTGAAAGGCACAATAGAAGCCAATACTTTTGTATTCATCTCCTTGAAGCTGTGTCATTGTATGTGTGTATATTTACATGCATCAGGCATTGAGTATAGCTTTAACAGTAATAGGACACTCCGTCTTCTCCACTTGTACAACTCGGTATGTGTCTCGTGCCACCTCGCTTGGGAGCCCTGGGTGGCTTCAGTTACTCATGCCATGTGTATACTTTAGCCAAACAAGGCCTAAGGACACTCCAGGGTGGTACAGAGGAAGGAGGGGCGAGGAAGCTAAAGGCGATGTAGTGTGGTCTGATGGTTGAAGGCAGTGATTTAGAGGCTGTTGATACTGGGCAGACAGCCCAGGCTCAGTCACTGACTCACTGTAGATGACGCTGCATAAGTCACTACACTTAAAATGTCCTCATGTGTTTAGATCTGTTCAAGTGGAAATCAGGCTCACTCACACAGCTGGAAATCGCTACTGGATCTGATTTTCTTGTTTCTCTCTTGCGTTTCACTGAAGCTTTCATAAACAGATGGCAGAGGCTCATTAAGCTGTTGTCAGGACTATTAATGACATTGTGAACACTTTCCGAGGTCTGTATGCCTTAAGGCGTATGATTGCCAAAGCCGGGCCATTAAAGAAGGTGTGAGAGTAATACAATGCTGCTGTGTGCTGCAAGGTGAGGGATGGATGCCATGAAAGAAAAGTACACACATGGTTGAGCGACTGTTAGCAGTGGGCTGACGTTAATGATTTCATGTTGGTGGTGGAGTTAAGAAAAATGGAATAATGTAATGTGACTTCCGCAATGAAGAAGTGTGCTGAACGCTTTGATCGCGCTGCGCTACATTGCATGCTTACCGTACGAGTTGTATGTGCTTCAGTTCTATGGTATATGTGCAACAGTTTACTCCAAGCATTTCATTCGGATAATACCTTTGCGTTCCTTCCTTTGCTAGCTTACAAAAGACTAAAACCACAGAAGGCTTAAGGCTAATTTCCACTGGAACAAGCTACGTCAGTCAGCTACAAAGCGGAGAATGAAGCTGGTCGCTGCCATTCTAGACAATCCTTGGTGTTCCACCAGACGAGCCGCTGCGCACTTAAGCTGCATCCCGGAAGCGGCTTGGTGCTCTGCTTCGCTAACAATACGCGCCTAAACCATTTAACAATATGTATCCGAGCTATAACTCAAGGAAGCCAATAAAATAAGGCAGGTAAAACGCCTTCTTCCAATAGATGGCTGGGCTGGGACAACTGAGGAACACATAGACAGTATCATCATTTGAGATTTGAGTGACTCAGTCCTGTCCTATTCATTCTCACTGGTGTCCAATAGAGCCCGTTGAATATTTTAAATTGAATAAGTTTAGACCTCATTGGATTTAGCATCTCCTTCACCAGTTTATGCCACCCGTCATCTTCATATGTTAACCTTGAATGCCTTTTTGTCGGTAAGTCAATCAATGAAGTAATTGTAGAATTTACCTGCCAGGCGAGGAAGACCACTGAACGCTTTTAATTAGAGCATACAGAAGATTGGGCAGGTGGACTGCTGAGGATTGGGTCTACATTAGACCGACATCCTCTAAACTGTAGGAATCTCCAGAAGTGTTTTCACAGTGAGTCTTTCAGCTAAAATCAGCATGCTAACAAGCATGGTTAAAACACTGAAGTTAAGCCGGTGAAATGTTTGCCATATTCCAGTCTGACACACCACATGCAGAATGCTGCTATACGCCTGCTATTGGCCGCTACCAGTGTGTTACTGTTCTCAAACTCCCCCTTGCAACAGGAAACAACAACCTCCAAGCTAGAAAACTATACGCTAAACAAAAATGACAGGTTTTGATGAAGTTTTGGATCACGCAATACGGCAGGCATGTTGGGTTTTCCGTTCATTAATGCCTCCTCCACCTCACCTCCCCACGTGTAAATGCTCCACCAAAACAATTTCCTCCGACGGCTTAAAACGATTAAGCATGGGCACCATTGCAGCTGCAATTGGTATTAGTTTATAGAAATAAAAGCAAACCAGAGCATGTTCTTCCCTATCACAGAATGATATATGGGTGCAATCAAACCAATCTCCAGTATTGGCACAGCACCATGAAGATCAATCTTCCCCATCTCAGTTTTGTATGTTAGCATGTTAGAAAGCCAATTACCACAAGACACAATGTTCAGTGCAGGCTGATGGGAATGCCTTTAGTTTTGAAGGTATTTAAACCATAGCACTGGTCAAATTGAACATGGTGATGGCGCTACATCAAATGTCAGGAAGTCTTGGAATCAATTCCAATTCATCCTAAATGGGACATGGAAGTGTGCAGCAAATGTGATTAAAATCCATCCAAAAAAAAACATGGTGGTGCTTGCGGAAGATCTGGAGATCATCTAGAGTCATTAAGGTTCATCCTATGGTAACCGCGAACATGAAAATCCATCCAGTTATTGTTGAGATATCTCAGAAATTCAGGTTAAAAGAAGTACAGCATCATGGACTGATTCATATTTTGACAGCTATTTGGAAAAGACACAGTGTTCTCTTCATGTTAATGAGTTATTACTCACTCAAATAATAAAAGTCTTACTTTTCTCGCTGCTCTGCCGATGAACCCTGCTGAACCTCCAGCTAAGGTTTGGCCACCTCTTTGAACAAAAGTCACAGACAAGTTTAGGTGGACTAATGAACTGTGAGGTGTGAGGTAGTGTTTTTCCTGCTCGGAATGGAAACATTGAAAATGCACAGATAGAGTTCTTGTCTTTACTCCTGTTGTTTGTGCTCAAGATTACGATGCTGAGTTATGAAGCAAACAATGCAGCAGCGAAATGGACAGAGAGCGTAAACTTTTCATATTTCCTCAGTCTGGGAAAGAGCAGAGGCGGCAATGAGAGCTCGCCGAGCTCCGGAGTCATGTTGTTGATGCTATGTGGTCACACGCAAACCTAACCATCATCCCCTGGGACATCCTTTCAGAGGGTCAGATGCTGAGCGCATGAGAAATCCCCCACTGACCCGGCAGAAATAAAAGGGCGAAGCAGGTGGTATCTTGTCCTGAAATTATCATGCTCTTTGCTTATTTTACTTACATCAATATTGTGTTTGCAAGTGTGAGCCTAATTAGCCAGCTTAATGCAAAGAGAGCCTCAGAGTTTAACTACACATTTGAAATGCAATGGAAATGTAGGAGACCAAGACATTTTCTATGGATGTCTCATTATTTCTTCGTGTGTGTGTGTGTGTGTGTGTGTGTGTGTGTGTGTGTGTGTGTGTGTGTGTGTGTGTGTGTGTGTGTGTGTGTGTGTGTGTGTGTGTGTGTGTGTGTGTGTGTGTGTGTGTGTGTGTGTCTGCTCTGAGCCTGTGCTTCTCTATGTCAGCTCAGAACTGTTGTCTGCTGAACTGTGATTCTGTCGGTCTATCTCTCCCAGCAGATGTACTCTTCTCTGCTCCACAGCTGCATCCCACATGTTTTCACGCTGTTTGACAATGCAGTTATATTCTCTTCTGTGCTTGGAGCTCTAGTGTTAACAGGGATAGCGGCGGTGGCGGCATATTTCTTCTCTTCATATGGTCCTGTTCCGTCCTTCCTTTGCATCCAGAATACGGCACTGGCACTTTGGCAATACTTGGTCCTGAAAAGTCTCTAGTTGGGTAACATAAAGAATGCAGAGGGTGGGGGGTCAGATCTGGCAGGGTCTGCCACTGCTTCATAGCACACACAGTCATTTCCATAATTGCCCACAATCAAACCAACCCCTCCTGGATTCCACCCGCTCCAGATTCCTGTAGATAAGCTAAGCTGGGGCTCTGGTGAGTGCCGGAGACCCCCAAGTAAGAACAGGTGCTGCTAATGTAACTGATTTCAGGTTCTCTGTGTATTCAAAAAGAGGGGTGGGAGAGGGGGCTGTTGTTTCTCCAGTAATTGCCATGGTTGGACATTCCCTTTTGGATCGCTATCATGTGACTTTTCTGAAGAGGAGAATGAAGGAGGATTTGTCCCACATTTAGTTTTATCAGGAGACTTTAGCCACATTAAGATGCCTTACAGTATGTAAGTGCAGGGCACCGGGTCATCAGTGCATGATTCACTTTGTTTTCCACTAACTACAACTCCTTTAATTATTCTGCGGCTGACAGAATAAACCCTTTGGACCATGTTCAGAAACAAAGTCAAACAACTCATGACACAATATGTGATGTAACATTGTGTTCTCCATTTTCATAATGTCATAGTCTTGCAGAAATGTCAGTTGCCTCTCCAACAATGTTAGTCTTTCCAGAACAGAAAAAAACGCCTTCATCCTTCCTACATATTAAATATAATACATTTTAAAGACTTGACCAATAAGTAAGCACATTAATAAGGGTGATAGATGTGCACAAACTTTTTACCAAGTACTAATAGCACAATGTAAAAATACTCCAAGTATTTTAAGACAAATGCAACTGAAACTTTAAAAATAAAAATGATTGAATAAAAACGGCGCCTTTCGGAGTTATGTTATTCCATAATACACGATGATGAACATTTAAATGTGCGTGGTTGAAGAAGAGCCTTTGCTAACTTAATATGTGTGTAACAAGGCATCATATTTCATTGGCTGACCACATTTTGTATGTGTAAAATGTTTATTTGCATAGTAACTACTAACTATTCATCTCAAATGTGGTGCAGTAAGACCATTAAATAGCATAAATATAGTCACTGATGTACTCAATTACCTCAAGACAGCAGTTTTAGAGTAACTGTAAGTACTTAGTTGCATTCCTCCACTGAATATGGAAGACATTTTCAGCTGCTACAAAGAAATAAAAACAGAAGAATAACTAATAATCACGGAGGCTATTCATCTGCCTGAGCAAAGAAGAGAAAGACTTTTAAAATACTGGATTGGACAGGGAATTCAGAAGAGTTTATGTAAGATTCCCCCTGAGCTGTTATAAAAAAAAAAAAAAAAAAAACACACACATTATATTTTGTTTACATCATAAGTTTAGGGTGGTGGAATATTCCCCCCCCCCCCAGTGAGTGGTGATAGTGATTTTATTTTTATTTTCGGTCGAGTGAGCTGTCCACAGTAGGACTCCCTTTGCCTCCACTGTCCGGCCACCGCTCTGCCAGGTAACCGTTTACCTCGATGTGGACGCGACTGTGGCCACACGCGCGCCCCCGCTAAATCATACGTCACCGTGCTCGCTCCTCTTCTCGCGCGCTGGTTAAAAAGAAGGAGGAAAGAGCACGGGAAAACATGTGAGCGCTCTGAGGACTTTAGTGAGACACAACTTTTATTTTCTTATATGTTTTTATTTTTGAACCCGTGCATTTACAGACTGCCGTGCTGTGCTCAAGAGGAATTACATCTGAAAGGAACGTCACGGCTCTTTTTCACTTCACGGTGTTTTGGCTTTTGACTTTTTGTGTACATCAGGATAAATTGTGTTATTGCTCTGCTTTTAATTTTTAATTCCTGCTTTTTTTAATAGCCGAATTGTACTATATAATCAGAAGAAACAATAATTTATTTTGAAACACCTGTCTTCTTAGCAGTGAATCAAATTTGGGACACCTGCGTTTTACAGATTTGCCATTTTCCTAATCGGCTTCTGCTACTTGGAGACATATATCTTAAATACATATACATATAACATCTCTCTTTTAAAAAGGGAGGCATATATCTTGAGTCTTTGTTGTACCAATTTCCCTTTTTATTTTTTTATTTTTTATTTTATTTTATTTTTTTTAAAATTTGATGATCTTTTTGAAACTATGAAGCATTTGCAATTTGTGCTCGTCCTGGCCATCGCGGTCAACGTGTGGGAATGTGGGGACGCAAAGTTCGGCGAGAGGGGAGAAATAAGCCCCCGGAGGAGAAGATGTTACGACGGGAGCTTGCCTAAGCGGCTGAAGAAAAGGGAGCGAAAAGTGCTGCTTGACGGCAGCAGCAGCAGCAGCAGCGGAGAGGTTTGCCACAGGTTGTACCCCCGTGTGTCGTGCTGTCCCACAAGGAGAGCCGCCTATCAGATCCTGCACCGCAGGGATCCCAGGGTAGGTTAAAGTCCATCCACCGCGCTGCATTTTCTTCAAATTAAAAGGACAGTGTTTTACTGCGGAGGCGCCTCCGGGAGAGGCATTTTACAGCCTCCTCCCTTTGGTATTGTCATTGTGTGTGTTATATGTCGACAGCTGAATTTTGGGGATGGTCGAGAGGAAGTAGCCCTGCTGACTGCACGTAAACGATACGAAAAAGTGTTATTTTTGATATCCTTATAGGGACATATTGTGGCTTACGTGTCTTCACACTCGCCGTGACACCATATGGTGACTTCACCGTACCTTGTGTTTGTACACTTTAACCTGTCGGCTCTGCTCGTGAAACCCCCCCGTTCGCGCCGCATAAACTACAGCACGCTTGCGCGGGTTATCATTATTTATGTTTTTTTTGTTGTTGTTGTTTTTTTTTTTTAAATCTCTTTTGATAAGCGATTACAATCTTCTTTGGTGCGAATTTATCCTGCTGTTTTATTTGGGATCTGCGTGTCCACACGGGGACTTACGTGGCTTACCTGCTCTGAAATTGAAAGAACTTAAAGCTTTCTGGAATACATTTACAGTTATTTATTTATTTATTTGCCAGGTTATCTCGCTTTGCACAATCAAATCAACAAACAGTTCAACTCTAATGCGGCTTGTCCGATGCGCTTCGGCGTTACCATGGCAATCACTCTGCCGATTTACGTTACTTATCGCTACAGGTTGAACCGAAAAGGTAGGAGCTCGTTTGTTCCTATTTTTTTTGTTTGTTTGTTTTTGTGTTTTTTTTGTTGTTTGCCGCAGCTGAGAGCTTTGTAAGGGGGATTGTTTACTTGTTCGCAGCGGTTTTCAGAGTTGGCGTATTTGTTTTTGTTTTTTTCTGACGTGTTTACCGTTAATTGTGTCGGGCTCGCGCTGGTCCGCAGCCCTCCTGACCGTTACAGGTCCGACCGGAGTGATAAACAAAGTGTTAAAATGTCATGAAGAGGTAAAATAATAATAATAATAATAATAATAATAATAATAATAATAATAATAATAATAAAAAAAGCCAGGGGTTTAAACCTCTCCTCGGGACATGCGGGCGGGGAGGAGAGAGGAAGGGGGGGGGGGGAGGAGGAAGCGACTATATGCGCCAAAACTTGTAGCGGATTCCGTTGGATCCTCACCGGTCCATTTTCATGTAAACCACTCCTCCAGTCACTCAGTGGCTGGGTGGTATCTCACTTTGTGTTTGCGACAAAAAAGCCATATTGCATCATTTAATTTGCTCAAGTCATGCAAATAAGAGGAGGAGGGTGGAGGGGTTGGAGGGGTAGAAACTGAATAGGACGAACTCGACTTCTCCTCCTCCCCGCTACACTGCCCACACACGGAGCCCCCTTTTCTGGTTATGGCAAAAAGAATAACAACAACACCATTGTGTTTGTTGGTTTCACTAATGGGAGAAGCTGGAGAACATCACTCTCCCCCCGGTCGTCAGCCCTGTCCAAGTGTTAATGCCTTTGAGAGGGTGTGTGTCCTTCACTATATCCCCCCCCCCTCCCCCCTGCCAACAAACTTACACCTATTCCCTGAGGACAAGTGTTTTGTCAAAGCTCAGTGTTGCCTACCTCAGTGCTCTCCTCCTCTCCTCTCCGTCTCTCTGACCATGTGAGCTTTCCAGACTGTTGCAGATTTTTTTTTTTTTTTTTTTGCAGCTAAATGACAAGTGCTTTTTGTCTTTTTTTTTGCAAGTATGGCATTATGCTTTTATTAAAATGTTTGTTCTGTCAATTTTGCTGTCAAGCCAATATGCAGATGCATTCATAGAAATCAGTAATCCTGTACCAGCTGTCCCCTCCCCACCCACCCACCTCCCCCTACACACACACAGGAAGCTGAGCATTGTAAAGCCAGTTTTTTTTTTTTTTTTTTTTTTTTTAAATGCAATGTAAACATCTGAAATAGCCTGACAATCTTATTTCCCTCGCCACCATAGTCCCAATGTTTCTGATCATGGCTGTTCTTGACCTCGGCAAAAGTGCAACAGCTGAGCCTCATTGCTATTTTCTCCCTGCTTTTGAGGAACATACTTGCTGAGATTCAGCAAAAGGCAACAAACAAAGGTCCTCTTGTTCTCGTTTGGATGATGGCAACATTGGAGCCCATCCCAGCAACATATGGACTCAGGGCATGGCTGAGAGCACACAAATGCTACTCTCCGTGGACCTTGTGCCAGCTCATGGCACACAGAATCAATGGGCAATTTAGAGCAGGAGAGCGGGCATGCCCACAACACGACATGGCATGAGAGTAGAGGGCACCGAGATAGAGGAACACACCACACATAGAGGGTCACGGCAAGGCTGGAGCTCCCTTTTTGAGGGAAAACATCAGCAGTTCGATAAATTGCGGAGCGAAAAACGTGATTCAGATAGGACTTTATAAATGGAGACTCGGATAAACTGGAATATCTTGTCCCTCTTCAATTAGTGCTTTACACTACCTTCTGTGATGAGAGATTTCCTCCGTGTACGTCAGTATATTTTTCAGGCAGACCCGCAGGTTTTAGCAGGGAGTTCAGCCACCTGTTGAGTAAACACAGCGCCGTACAACTTCTAAACATATAAAAAAATCTTTTCCTCAGTCGCAGTTTGTTCTGCAACCAGAGTGAAGTGGAAGGTGTCCATATGTTAGCCTTAGGTCCCCTGGTCTAATTGACTTCGACAGACTGCTAATTTGTTGATACCAGAGTGGGAATGATGTGCCTGTCTATCTCTAAATTGGTGTTTACACATGGACCTCACACAGAGCAAAGCACTGCCAGCCTGCCTGCCTGCCTGCCCAAGCAGCACCGCTCTTGACCTAAAACAGATTACATTGTGTTTTATTATAGCTAATTTGTTATGTAAATAATCCTGCTAATTTCTTTTGGATTAACTCTATGTGTACTTTTGCGTAATGACCCCAAGTCAGGCTTTGAGGCTCTTATTTGGCTTTATTCATTTCATGCCCCCTGAGATCTGTCAGACGTGGGAATTGTAATTTGACTTTAAATGTTTGTGACCTGGGGTAAGTAGGCAGAGAATGAGAAGATGTCTTTGTTTATTTCTCCACACAGAGAGGGAGTTACGACCGCAGTGCTTTACATATTGGAAACAAAGAGTACAGGATAGAAAAGGTTGTCGGGAGAAAATGTAAAAATGTGTATTTTAGCTAAGAATTCAAACTGAAAACCTTTGTTGTAATAAAGTTGGTATACACAGGATGACTCAAAAGAAATGTTTCAGAGGAAAAATGAGGAAAGAGGCGATAACACTACTTACAAGTGAAAATTTGGAGTGCTTCTGCAGTGTGTTGATGTGGATCGGATAGAGGTGCTGCAGACTGTCTGGTTACCGCCTCACTGGTCATTCTGTAGGTGATGTTGCTGTGGGACCATGGTGTTTAACACAATAACAAACCGTAACATTGACATTACCTTTGTGATGTGTTTAGGGAAGTCAGCATTAGGTTTATGACATCTCACGTTGCACATGTCAAATAGGAGAAGTTATTAACATACAGTTTGCTATATGAATGTGATCTTGTATGTGTGTAGGGTAGAGACAACTGGCTTTATGTTAGGTACCCGGGTTGGGATTGGTTCATTTTTGGCAGGTACTCTATGACAGAAAGTGTAGTAAGGCATTTCTGTGTTTTAATGTAGAAATAGTCTGAATATGTAATCAAAACCATTCATTTTACACATTTCATGTACTGATCTATAGAAGTCTTGCACTAAAAAAAGTTAACGAAATAAAAAATATTCACCAATAAAAGACCATTTGAACTCACCAAGATGATTTGGAAACATTTCAGCTTGTATAGTTATAGTCCGAGAAAATCTCAAACAAAGTCTTAAATTGTCTGATATTTTTAAAGATTTGAAAAATGCTGCTTACGGTCTGAACTTTCCCTTCTTTAGCGTGTAATGCTTATGATGTTAATATCATCAAATGTCCAGCTTATTATCCTGAACTACATGTAGGCTTGCATGTGCAATGTGAAGTAAGAGGTAAAAGTTAACAGCCTATCCATTTTAATCAGGCATCGGTGCTTGTTGCGTGTGGTCTCCAGATTTTCTCCACCAACAATACAGAATGTGGACGTCTCCTGGAGGAGATCAAGTGTGCTCGCTGCTCCCCCAATGCCCAGGTGTTGTTCCACTCCCTGGACATGGATAAGATGCCACACAGGGAGCCAGACCTGCCGCGGCTCTGCCAGGACTTCTGCCGCGAGTTCTACTACACCTGCAGGGGGCACATACCAGGTAATTACACAGATAATAATGGCCATTAATATAACTTTAACTGTTGCTTGTGTGGTTACCTGCAAGGAAACATATAAGCAGAAACAGAGTAAGTGAAATGAAACTAACGTGTGATTGTGATTAATGAAGATTCACAGCAGGCCTCATTTCTTATTGCGACTCAGCTTGCACATGTAGAACTGGCAGATTTTTGGACTTATGCAAGAAGTGGTGCGTCAGTAGTCTGGTCTGTGAATATTTATTTATCCAGCTCTTACCTCATCTGACCTCACCTCCATTTGTTGCTGAGCTTGTCTTACCACTCGCTCGCTGCCTCGCTCCTTACTTTACTGTTGCTCTTTAATGCATCAGTGTAATCGCTCGGCACACTTTGCTTATATCGACACAACATCTGAGTGCAGACTAATGTTGCATATTTGATATAGCAAAGAGCCCAGCAATATTTGTGCTTTTTGTAACACATTATTCAGGCATGCTGTGTTTAAATCGCCAGGTGCGGATAGTGTTGTTCTCTTGTCTCTGTTACGTTTGTTCAAATCATGCCAGATTATTTTAATCAGCACAAATTTGTAATCGTTTTGGGTGTAGTAACAATACACAGATTGGAGACATTTCCTGACTTGTGAACGGAAAACACTATAATTGCAAAGAAAGTGTAAAAACAATTTTCTCACATGCACCGACAAAAGCCAGCCCACCTGATCAGTGTACCAGAAAACTCGACTGACCGTAGCAGAATGAACTATTTTATGACCTATTACTGGATGCGGCTCGCCACACTGCTGGGGTTGATTCTGTGTTTGGGATGCATATGCCCCCTGGCTGTGGTCTAGACATGACGGCTTTGCCTTCCTCACACATAACCTGTCACCTAAAAAACAGCGCCTCATGCTCTGCCGTTACAATGTTTTCATTTGAGTTGTAAGGTCACATGATTCTAAACACAGTTGAAGTGTTGCTTCACTGGGCCCTGTCATCCCTGACTGGGAGTCAGAATCCACAGAACAGGTAAAAAGCTCGCCGATGCAACAGTTTTCCTTGTGTATACGGTGCTTGTTAAGTGATAGGAACCCTTCTGCTCCCTCAAAGCATTTACTCTTCAGAAGAATTCCCTTTGAAGGGATGCAAAATCGCAGGTACCTGTGTCTTCAGAGTGCATACCAAACATGATCAAACACTTTTTTGACTGCCTTTTCTGCTCCAGCCAAGTCTTCTTCCAATCTCTGTCGCCACAAACTGATTAGATCTGCTGAGATTTGTAAGCAGAGTACAGTTTCAAACACACTCGTCTGCAACCCACCCACATGGTATGCTGCAGCTCAAATCAAATATCAAACACATACATTCCATCCGAGTCCATCCGAATCTACATCTAATGTCCCGCTGGCATATCGTGTACAACACTTGAACTACAATTGAGGTTGGGGGGGGGGGGGGACACTCCACAGACCAAAGGAAGAGGGAGGAAGAAGAGGTCCTGTCTGAAGTTACATTACTTGCTCATAAACTGACAGACATACGGGCTCAGAGAGTCAAAACCCAAAAAAGCTCAGGAGGAATCCAGAAACGAATTCCCCCCCCTCCCTCCCTCCCTCTGCTCGCTGTTGTGCTCCTCCCTGCTCACCCCCACCTCAGCCCCCCACAGATCAGCATATGTGGTGACGAATGACACATTTATTTTTCTACAAAGGTTGTGTGTATGTAAAACTGCTGAAGTGCATCAAGATGTCAAGTACTTTGGGTGGGCCACCCAGGTTGCCTTGGAAGATAACCAGATGGAAGTATAACTTTAGCGCTGGGGAGCCAGGAATATGGACAGAGTTCTGTCTCTCACTCTCAGTTTCCCTCCCTTCTGTTCACTTCCTCACACTCTCTCTCTCTTTGTCTCCTGTCTTTTCCTTTTGCATGCTTATCTTTTTTTTCTGTTAATGCACACAATTTTAATAAAGGTGCAACATATGGTTAAAACCTGTTGATTGACAACGACAAATAAACTGGAAAATGCACACCCTGCTGACTTCAAAAAAATGAATTGGATTGAGAGTTGAAAACACTGTTTGCACATAATAGTAATAATAATCGTGTTGCCATTTTTAAATTGCGCATCTGAATATTCTCACGTGAGAAAGCAACAGTGAATATCACCAAAAACATGAACCGAGAGTGTGACGTTTGCTCGAGTTTTGCTAATTGAAGCTCACCGGCGAATGGTTTTAAATTGAAACGGTAGCCTTTACAGCATTCGTAACTGTCGTCCTGCTCCCATGAAACTTCCTACCGGCCCTTGATTAGGCCGTGTACTTGGCCCCCTTTTCTCCATAAAGATATTTACTGCCTTGACTCTCACTTCTACAGAGGGCCTCCCACCTTCTCCATGCTCCTCTCATATCTTCCCTCACTCACCCCCCAGCCCCCCCACCCCCACTCTGCACCCGAGGTCCCCAACCAGCACGGTTAAGATAACTGCAGACGCAAGAGTGTGGGTGGTATAGCCAGAGCTGTGTGTGTGTGTGTGTGTGTGTGTGTGTGTGTGTGTGTGTGTGTGTGTGTGTGTGTGTGTGTGTGTGTGTGTGTGTGTGTGTGTGTGTGTGTGTGTGTGTGTGTGTGTGTTTGATCTCCATGTTGTGTTTAGATGTTTGAGGGGATATCCTATCACCTCCAGTATTTGGTGCGGTCAGCTCTTGCGGTGTGTGGCAGGAGAGGGAGATGAAAGGACGGACAGGGAGAGTCCTGTTTGTGTTTTTATCACTGGTGTATTTGCTCTCCTCTGTCCTCTGAGGGATTGACTAAAGGAAACAATATTGGCAAGATTGTTTTTAGGTCGCAAAGGGCCGCCGAGACCCACTGCTCACTTCGCTTTTTGCCGGGAATAATGTTGTGACTGCACTGGCTGGAGGCGTAGTTGTGTGTGACTGCTTTGTTTATGCAAATCACCATTTTCTCTGGCACAAAAAACATTTCAGGTAAACTGTGTGGCCAAAGGGAAATAAGGAATGACATGATGTCAGTTTTACCTTAAACTCGTGCTAAATTAGCAGAATACAATCCGTCAGCATTTGGGAACATCATGTCTTTGTTTGGCAATGCAAGCTATGAACATGTCAGCCTGAAAACATTTTTGTTTATTCAGAATTACATGCCATATTTAACAGGCTGATTATTTCATTTCACATGCTGCGCCCATGTGCAGCTCAGTAATGCAAAACAGCCAGACCTGTTTGAAGGATAAACCATGTGGATGGGTTGTTTTTTTGTTCATGGATTCCTGAGAATTACAGGAATAATGAAGGAATAACATTTTAAACTCCAATTAAGGGAATGACCACAGGTGGGTTTTTTTTTTTAAAGGAGATAACCATCCACCACTATCGCTAACTACAATGGAGGGTCCCCTTGGTGTGCTGATTTTGAGAGATGATGATGGAAAATGGTGTGACATGGTGTAGTGGTAGAATAAAGTATATTCTTTTTGTCACTTTGAAATGTTCTACACCTTGCAGAACAACTTTGTCTGTAGTGTTGCCGAGCATAAAGACGTCTTGTCTGGTTTCTTGAACTCATGAAGTAAATTTGGTTCCCAGAATACTCTGCCATGGAAACGCATTGGTAGCAGACTGAAAAACCTTTGGCCAGAGTTCACCCAGTTTTAATAATTCTACTAATCCTACAGTTGGCTCTCTTTGCGTCTCACATCTTTCAAAAACATGTTGAAACTCTCTGTGACGCTTACGTCGGGGTGACAGTACGGGCATGTTTTAGTTTTCGTCGAGATATCATCAACACTACAGGGTATGTCAGCAACTTGTCAATCTTTAAAAGAGTCGCTCGCCGATTTTCAACCCGATTTGCATCAATACAAAGTAGTACTTTATGATACATATGTAATTTCCCACAATGTGGCTGGCTGCGAGAGCTCCCCGCGTCGCGCAAAGGACATCTGGCAGACTTTAGGAGCCGGAGTAGAAACTACAGACTGTTTATTTCCTGGGTTTCCGCAGCCAGTCAGTGGCGGGTTCTGTCCTCACCGGTTCAAACTCAAAAACCACCATGCTGCCTACTCGCGCACACAAACCGGAGGACTAGGGCAGAAAGCAACATTAATAAACACGACAACCATTTGAACAGTGTAATGCTGGATTCAGACATTCAGGGCTACTTATATGAGCGAAAATATCGTGCGGAGGAGTTCCGGCGTATGGAGGAGGAAGAGGCCGCCACAGCCGAGAGTGAAGGCCGAGCACCGTGCGACTAAAGCGGCACAGATCGAACCAGCCGGTAGCCGTCTCTCCCCGGGCCGGGGGACAACGGGTCGAGCCACTGCGGGAAATCTGCACCGATGGACACCGAACTACAGTCACCGTGCTGCTGTGAAATAGTGAAGCCAGCGGGGCGAAACGGACGTCTAAGTACTCAGTAAGTACAACTGCAACAGTGCGTTATTATTGTCAACGTTACAATGTGATATCATACACTACACGTTTTTATGAGGTATATTCGAGATTATTGCAGCATGCACGCGGCCCCGGTCCCGACGGTTTTAACGTAGTTCAGCCTGACCTTAGCCGCTCTGACTGACTGTATGTAGGAGCTGTGGAAGTTTACACTGCAGCAGACGCAGCCACTCATCTGAAATAGTTATACGATGTTAGAACATGGTGTAATCCTGGTTTTAAAAAGAAAAAATGGGTTATGTTAGCGTTGTGCAATGTCTAGAAGTGCATTTTTCTCGTAAATGATTTCAGTTCATAGTGAAAGCTAGTGAGACTATAGCCTACAAAATGTGGCATGATATTCACTATCATTTTTTATAGTTTAGCAGGGATTGTTTACAGTCTCCGCTGATTGCATGTCTATACAAACATACAGGCTTTGATTTCACTGCTGGACACCGTGTAGTCATCAAATGTTTGCTCTTTACATTATGTACATTACTCTGAAGTACTTTTTAATCACATTTTCTGTTTTGCCAGCCAGAGTATTGCAGACCGTCAGAGGGAAGTTTCCATCACTGACGGACAGCACCAGGGACTCAGAGAAACAGCAGATGCACTGGATGAACTAGAACTTTAAAGTATTCTTAGACAGTGTTTAAATTTCCATAAGGTGAGAGATCTAACTATTCATCTCACACAAACACTTGAATGTGAACTCGAATTTTACTCGGAAATATCTTTTCAGAAATTTTGTGAATAAAACTTTGAATTACCTGGTTTTAGTTTGTTCTATATCCCACTCATTATTCAGGACATGCTACTGGAAGCAGCAGAGAATATGAGGTTTGACCCTCTTAAAATAGATTGTTTTTGCAGACAAGATATTTCTGCCTTTGATTCATTCTGCACCTATATGACTACTTTAACATAATCTGTTATAATAGCCCGTGTTTTTTGTTTCTTTTGTCTGAGGAAAAAAGTTAATAAAACAACATAGAACTGCTAAACTACTGATTTATAGACCAAACAATAGAACAATTATATATTTTATATCAGCATAATAGTTGCAGTTGTTTCCAGGAGTTATCATCCTGACAGACCTTCAGCTGGTAATCTATCCCAGTGATTAATTTTTGCAAAACATAGAGCTCAGAAAGCAATAATATAGAAGGTAATTAAAGCATATTGAAAATGTGTCAATTAGGAAATTTGTATCTGAATCAGCACAACGTCAATCATTATTGCACCGTCCACTTTAACACCCAGAAGCAGCTGTTGATCTGTGCTGTTGCAGCTCCTTTTGAAGGTTCTGGTATTGGCTTCAGATGAACTCTGTGGTGTGTGGATTGAAAATCACAATAAACTCGTGTGAAACGTGGTTCTCCTGTAAGAGGAAGGGAAAAAAAATTCTGAGTAATAATGTAAAAATCTGTAAAAGTATTTATGAAATGGCTCATAAATTTGGGCTACATTACAATTATGGTAAACTACATTTATACAGAAAAAGCAGGAACTAAGAGCCAACAACACTTGGAGTTACATACATCAATGCACAGAACCAAAGTGATTCAGCTGAGAAAAATATGATTTTCACTTTTTCTTAGATTTTACAACATGTAAACACACCTGTGTTGGTTGTGGTCAGTCACCTGTAAGAGAAAGTCTGCCGTTTAGAGGAGGACAATGAGAAAAGCTTCCAGCACACCTGTTTTTGGTCAGAAAAAAATAAAACTCAGTAATAATAACAATTAGGGAATACTTTTAAATAAGAAACATTTTCACCCTTACGACAGGAGTGTGCTGTATCATATTCACAATAGAGATTTTAAAATTTTACCAAATTGGTTGTCAAGATAATATAAATAGTCCAACTTGTTGATGCAACAAATAGCATTGTACTGACATACAGTGTAACAGTATGACATGTTCTCTGTCCTCTCTCCCTCCAGCTGATATGTGTTTGTAGTATTGAAACAGTAAGATAAAGAGGAAGATGCTGTGCAGAGACTCTGACCATGTCAGCAAGCAAGCAGTTAGTGTAACTTACAGTGACGCGCTACGGTTTATCAGTGGGTATAGTGTACTTTAGCTACTCGGGGAATAACAACATCGTAGTAACGACAGATTGTGGCGACATCCTCAACTGTATGCGGCGTGTTTTGGGTCCGGGAGGATGCAGAGAAAAGTCCCGGTTCGTAGATGGACCGGCGATATCTTCCACTTATTTCCTCTTCACGTCCTCGGTTTGGTCCGAGTCGTTGTGTTCTCAGTCCTCCGGTTTGAAATGGAGACTACAAACTTATATTTCCAACCACGGTGTTTCTTTCCATGTGTGAGGTCATTTGTATTTGTTTACAGCGCTCGGGACTCGGTAACAATGCAAGTCGAAACCATTGCGACCAAAAAGTTTCCAACCAAACCAAACGGGCGGCTCCTCACTTGCTAACACCCCGGTTTAGATGCAGGTAACCGGGACCTCCGTTCAAGCTTATCCAATAGAAACGAGGTAGAGGCGGCTGCAAGAGAACGCAACGAGCGCGGTGAATTCTGGGGTTTGTAGGACTTCTGCATTCTGCCCGAAAATTAAGACTGAAGCCTATTTTCTCCATTTTCTCTGGTCATGTTGCACCAATTTCAAAAAGTGTTGCACCTATCAAGTGCATAGACACTCGGGTTTTGTACAAAGACCATCTTTACACCAGCAAACTATTCCTTTAAATTACAGAAGAACCAGCTGAGATATGATCCTTTTAGTGCCTAAGTAAGAAAATTAGAGCCCTGATGATGCCTAATGTTGCACTGGGTTTAATTCTAATTCTTTATTCTGTACTACAGCCTGGATGTGCACCTCCAGTGGAAGCTTAATGTATCTTGCGACTACTTGCAAGGTGTTCTTATCTATTTCCAAAAGGCTTTCCATTTCTTAAGCTTCCATCAGTTGGTACTATAAATTCATCCAACACTGACAACTGGTGTACATTGACACGACACATTGGTTTTAACTGTCTAAAACAGAGGGATTCTCCAGTTGGAGTGAATGCAACCTCATCACTGACTCCTACGTCGCTGAACAGGCTCAGAGTCTTATCCATAGTTCATTAAGACTGCTGCCTAAGCATCATTTCATAAATCAGAACAATGACAGGGTAAACTAAAACTGAGAATGCAGTATTTTTGCTGGAAGAAACACAGTTCACTGTCGGGTCCTGTCTAATCTGTGATCCAGTTGATTTGGCCCAGTTTCTTATCACTTGTTCATTTCAGCCTGCTCTGGCCAGGATTTGGGTTGGCTCATCAAATACAACTCCAACACTCCCCAACACACAAACACAGCAGCACATCATTTCACATCACTTCATCACTTCTCTCTTCCTCTGCTTCCACTAACCTTTTTGTCGTCTTCTTCATGAATGTCCAGCCATGATACATTATAGATATTCACAAGCAGAAGTACAGAACAACGTCAGAAGAATCTTCATTGGATCCTTTCGGTTTCGCAACCTACATTAATTGTATGAAGTCATTTAACCATGCAGTATTCACAGTGTGTGTAACAACCTACGTCTGTGTGTGTATCTGTTGTGTTTGCTAGAACTGTTCCAAGCTGATGTGGATGAGTTCTGCCAATACTACGGAAGGAGAGATGCCAGTTTATGCTTTCCAGACTTTCAACGAAAGCAACCACATGGGCAAGATTCCAACTACTTAGAAGATGAGAAAATAGAAGATATCAGCAGGTTTGTTGTCTGACTTTTACCACATTTTATCCCATCTGTGGACAGAATTATGTTATGGAAGATGAGTAGTAATATTCATAACAAAATCTAAATATTTTGGATAATCATTGAATAGTTCATGTTTTAACCAAGTCAACTTTTCAGGTTTCATTAGTAACTATGAGTTTAGGTTCAAGACATTTAGATGTTGTTTTTTTGTTTTTACTATGTTTGTATTAAAACAGGCGTAGCCTCAGTAACATGTTCTGGGCTCATTGGTCCATTTTGACATGGAGAGACAGAAATGCTACGCAATTTCTCCTCTAATCCTAAAGTTTGTCCAGACTGCTTTTGCTCAGCTTTGGTAACATAATGAAAATGCTTATCCTGCGTCATTCAGTTTGCCTCCCTCACTGCAAAGGTCTGTACATCACAGAGGGCTTTGCCCTTTTGTCCGCGGGGGGATGCCTTTCATCTCTGTTTTCCCTGAGGCAAGAAGACCAGAAAGCATGTGCACCTAAATAGCAGCAACCAACATTCAGTCAAATAATTTCCGACATTTCGAGAGTCAGGGGCACATTTGTCGTTTCTGTGCTTTTAGCTGGGAGAGGTAGCCTCGCATAAGTGATAGTGAGCAGGACTCTCGTTAAAGGCTGGGAGAAAGTGGCAAAATTTAATCCGAGTTATGGGCTAAGATTATGTTTTTCATACTTGAGAATTAAGGCACAAAGCTCAAATGCTCTTGTTCTTTGTGAAATGCACAGAGGGACTGGTTGTGCACTTTTTTAATTTTATTTTCATGACTGGTAGAATGTGCTGCTCAATGTTGTAGGACAAGAGAGAATCCATCATATACATGACTGTTGTGTGTTGGATGGCTTTGGTCTGGTAAAGTCGCAGAGGTTTCTGGCCTTGTCACTATAGGTTGGTAGCACACCTGCACAGTGGTGGGTGGATGTAGCGGGATTAGATTGAACCGCCTGTGCTAATTTGACCAGATCTCACACAGAAGACACACACACAGTTAATGCCCTGATGAGCTGATGTTTTGAATGAAGATGGAAAGATGGAGGACTGCTGTGAACAGGTGGTTGTGCTTGAGTTCCACAGTCTAGAGAGGAGGAAGTGGTTTCAGTTGTTTTATGATATTCAAAGGCTCAGAATAAAATATGTCTGTCCAATGCATAGGAACACTGTTGCTGACATTCACAGCGTACGGTAGGAATCTGAGTGACAGCCAGCTAGATGGGTCTACACAGAACACTGAATTTTTAATGTTCTGACTGTTGCAGCAGTCTGCTGTGTTGCACAAGATTGAAGTTAGAGGACCAGACTTTGTCACTCCAATTAGAGACTGCAGATTGAGTACATTGTACCTGCTGTCTTTAGATGGCTGCATTGGGAGTTAATAAACATTAACACTTCATACTTAAAATGCATCATTAGAATCAGACACAAAGATAGACTAGGTTTTCGCAGGGCACTCAATGTACTTAGTGGTTAAACATGCATAATAGAACTAATATAAAATGTAAAATCACTATAAACAGAAAGTCCTCAAACATCCAAAAGCCTAAAAATGGCACAGAGCAAGGTTCAATAGGGGCTGTTTGTGGTTCAAGCATCGTGGATTCTACTCCCACCTTAGTAAATGGGAAATTCACATAATTAGTAAATCAGCAAAGCTGAGAGAAACCTCTCTGTGTCTCAGAGATAGATATGTAACATCTGACTCCCTTATCCATAACCAAGGCACAAGATTAAAAAGAGCACACCTGCTAGTTATGTCAGCTGAGACTAATTTTAATCACTTGCAGCGTGAGGAAAAAGGATTTAACTTTGACTTTTAATCAGATGGCTGAGAGTGAAAAATCATTGTATAAAAGGTTTAGCTTAAAAACGGATATCTCATTGCTCATTATTTTATGCTTCCTTTGAAACACAACCTAAAAGTCTCCCACACCCCTTTCTTCCTTGTGACTGGATTTTTCGCCACCACCATCATTCTCTGACCTTTTGTATCTTCCTCGTTACCCAGGAAACACAAACACAACTGCTACTGTGTCCAGGAGGTGTTGAGTGGTCTGAGGCAGCCGGTGGCTGTGGTGCACTGTGGTGATGGTTCCCAGCGGCTCTTTGTCCTGGAGAGGGAGGGAATTGTCAGGATACTCAACCATGACCTCGAGCTAATCAAGGAGCCCTTCCTGGACATCCACAAGCTGGTGCAGAACGGCCTGAAGGTAGGAATCAGTCAGCTTTCATAATACTAACTGTGCAGAAGGAAGAGTGGAGACGATATGGTCAAGCCTAAGACTTTTAAATAGGAAATGAACGTTCAGTTCGAGGCCTTGGCAAATGAGTTCACACAATGCTGATTAAGCCTAGCACCACCAGCTCTCTGTAGCCTTGTTCATCTGTTGTCTGAGGTTTCATTCTGGAGCTGGTTGGATGAATGCACACTGGGCAAGCGCTATGGGCACAGCGTGAACACCAGTGACCTCCAAAGGCCGAACAGTCTAACTTCTGTGTTAGCCCAATGCTAACTGGAATGGGGATAAAGTTATTCTATCATGCGCGTCTTCCAGACTTTCTAAATGTTATCAGACCGAATGGATCACATTCTAATTATGAAACGAGTCATTTCACAGTGGTTGTGATGCTCGAAAATATTTATCCAATGTTTTACAGCTGCAACAGTGGCGATGGAGTAGTCAGTGATGTAAGCAGGTGACGACAAGGTTTTTGTAATTTCTCTCGCTTGAAGAAAGGGGAGAAAAAAAGTTCCACACTGCAGGATTAATAGGGATGTAATTTGAATAAAAATGCAAACAAGAAAGAGAAAAGGAGAGGATCTTGGGTGATGGAGTATGAAATACTTTTTTGGTACATTTCTGGAGTGAGTACGGAACGTGGTAGAGCCTTAACACAAGTCTACAACACAAATGTTCACACCTAGGTAGACGTTTTAGAAACATCTCCAGCCAAGATAAATCCTTTGAAAGTGGTGCCGCATTATTAGTCTTTAATTATATAATTAGGCTAAACAAGCAGTCGTTCATCAAGCTATTATCTGATAATTAACTGTACATATGGAACACATTATGCAAACTGCTAATTTTCTGCTAATTCTCACAAAGATGGTTTAACGGCTTTCCTAATCTCTCCCATATTGTTCCTGTAAGGGCTCCACCGTAGTGATAACCTCATACACAACACGCCACATGATGATATGAACGACGCTTCCTCAGGTTTAAATCGTAACATTGTCTACACCCTGAATTCAGATCAACAGCTATTTTCACTGGATGTCCGTGGTACCTTTTTGCTCTCTCCTGCCCTCTTACTGTAGCCATGAGGGGTGAGTACTACATATGGAGTGTAGGCCCGTTTGTATTTCTGATAGGAATTAGCACCTACGAAGCATTTATCTTGTCTGCCCGACCATCCACCATTGTGAAAGTCGGTCTGTCAGAGGGCAAGTAAAAAGAAATAAAAGGGGCACACAAATGATCTTTTGTCATTCATGTCTTTTAAGCCTGATACAGATTTTTGGAAACGGTTATGTCCACTGTGTCATCAACTAGATGCGTTCTTGAAAAAAGTACTTGAAATATCTTCTTTGAATTCTCTGTATCTCAGTTGCAAAGACACTTCAATCTTCAGGGTAACCTCTTGAGATTTATTTGCCATCTATAATCCTTTCTGGGTCTCAGATTTAGAATTTGAAAAATGTTCAGAAATTATTTCGATCGCATGAGGAGATGGGATAGCCCAAATGTTTGGGGGGCACACTCCCAGACAGGAAGCTTATCCATCACGCATGCCTCTTGCTCTTCGACTGACAAGGTCCTTTGCTTACAAGGAGTCAAACGGAGCACAGCATTTGAATACGCAACTACCCCCTGCGGGATGCCATCCCTGCTCTTCTCGGCTTTTTTATCATAATTCAATCCAATCAGGTTGTTGGATAAAGTGACCATTATGACAATTAGACGTGGCTCAATCCCCTGCCGGCCCCAGGAGTCCTATTTTGTGATGTAGGCTGCCGGAACGGGCTCCCAGCCACACAGGGTGGACAGGACCAGGGGAGGGCTAAGGTGTTTACTGTCAGCATCAACAGGATGGAGCTGCCTTTATACAGACCGAGGAACCCAGGGACTCAGGGGACAGGGCAGATAACGGGTTTATCATCAGCCCCACGCACATGCTTTGATTGTAATGTTCTGTGTTTCCTCCCGCTCTTCTATCCCCCTCCTTCCATGGATCCCCTCGGTGCCAATTAAGCCAAACTGCACAGAAACAATGCTGTGCTGTGGTGGTGTGGGCCCCTACCTGCACTGTGGGTGTTCTCCTGAAATTCAACCGCTATACTCAACACACACACACACACACACACACACACACACACACACACACACACACACACACACACACACACACACACACACACACACACATTACACCACCCATGTCATGATGAGTGGTCAAATTTGGTGAATGTAGCAGATTTTGACTGTTAAACAAAACTGGATTTTTTTTTTTAGTCCAAAATCAAGAAGAATATTGGAACCTTTTCTCAGCGATACATCATCATAAAACAAATTCAGTTCTGTTTGTATTGCATTGTTCATACATTTCCATATTGTTTTTTACAGGCTTCAGATTTTCTATATTAAAAACAGGAGAAGAAATGTGGAAGCACTCTAGCCAAATAGTTTGCTTGTTTATAAAAGATTAAAATCTAAATAAAAATGCAGGTGATTAGACTGTAAAGTCACAGTTCTGTCTCCAACATATTGAAGTAGCAAAACTTTCAGTTCACTATGCAACTAAATATGACTTTCTTGTCCGTTACGATAAATAGTAAATTTGGAGTCATATCTTACAGAAATGAGCTCTCAAAAGCATAAAGTTCATTCATATGCCAATACCACAAAAGCATAGGCATAATTCAGGCTGTGTACAACTCGTTATATGTTCACTTGGAGAACAATGCTTCCAGCATACAATGTTTACACAAAGCTTTATGGAGGTGCAACTGACAAACATTCCAGCACAATGAAACATGACAACTAGCCTTGAACTTGTTTGGAGTTGCTCTCGAGACAATTATTTAAGATGCAACCAAAAACAAAATTAATTGATATCCATGTAAATTGTCCCTGTGTTCTGTGCTGTCTGGTGGTTTTCATAGACTTTGATGCCTCAGCGTTACACCGCTGTATAACTTCAGAAAAGACACCAGAGAGTAACATGACAGATACAGACAGTAGGCTTAAAAATGAAGAAATGTGTGAGCAGCACACCAGAGCTGACAATCTACTCACACCAGATAGCCCACTTAATCAGGGTGAGTGGGCTTCCTGTAAAATATTTCACTGTTCAAGCAAAGAAGCCAGAGCACTTTATTCTTTGTGTTCCTGCCTTCAGACGTTCAGGGTTGCAGGAGCAGAAGAGGTGGCCTCGCTCTCACTAGTTCTTCTGGACTTAGACAGTGGGATACCTTCTCGTGGAAGCTGAAGAGCTCATTTAAATATAGCAGGCAGAAAAAAATGTCTATTCAGATGATGGATTATATCTTATTGGTCAGGGAAGATTCTTGCATTGCTGTGTGCTGGTCCAAGGATTTAAGTATCAACAGGTGAAGGGCTGTCAGTAGAGATTTGAGTGTGAGGTTCTCATTGCACAAGAAAAAAAAGCCAAGAACACTACACAGGAGGTGTGTGTGTTGTCTGAGGATGAGGAAGGTGTGAGCATACATGTTTCAGGTAGTATTTAAGTGAAGGGCGTAGACATGATTTTGCTTTAGTCAACTAATGTGGAATGTCTTTTGGTGGAGGAATGCCCACAAGCCAGTGAGGCAGGATCAAAAGGTTCAGGGTAACAATGCATGAGCCAACACATGTGTCACTAGAGACAGCTGCCCCTGCAGTATTGGAGATCTTCGCCGTGTGTGTGTGTGTGTGTGTGTGTGTGTGTGTGTGTGTGTGTGTGTGTGTGTGTGTGTGTGTGTGTGTGTGTGTGTGTGTGTGTGTGTGTGTGTGTGTGTGTGTGTGTGTGTGTGTGTGTGTGTGTGTGTGTGCCACCGTCTCCTCCATTCAGACGGGGGTCAGCGTTCCATGTAATGTACCGTGAGATGTGAGATAGCAACCACTCCTCATCCCTGCACCTCACGTTCCCAGCTTTCTGTGGACTGACGCCAGACGTTTGACAGAGCCAAAGCTGGAGCCCCAGAGAACAGAATTGGAGGGAAAAGAGGAATGCAGAGGCAGGTGTTTGTGAAAAATGAAGAGATAATACTTCGTGAGAGATTCAATCAGAACCCCCTGCCTGCCTGTGGAAGAATGATGGGAGCCATAAAGATGTTCAAGGGGGAAAATGTGTTTTAAGTTGACACAGGAGAGTCATTTGTATAGTTTGATAGAGGTTTGGAGATAGCAGGCAATATTTAAACCTGGCTCTGCACGACGATTGCTCCAAACTTCAGTCTTTGCTGTGATTATAGTCTGGAAACCCTGTTCGCAATAAGGTTTGATCAGCCAGTCTGAACGACGGACCAATCAGCAAACAGTGGGTCGGGGGGGGGGGGGACTAAATGCGATGACATTGAAGTCAAGCATTTGTTATGACATATAGTTCAACAATGGCAGCGGCGGTAGAGCAAGATGAAGTGATACAGTTGTAGCAACGCTAGCAAATATAGAGGAATTGAACCTGGAACAAGAACCATGCTTCCAATAGTTTCTGAATTCGACCAAGGTCTATGCCCAGTAGGATGCAACACACTGGAAACAACCTTCAATAGAGCGTGGTCAGACACTATCTCTTCACCAGTGAATTTGGATCTGGTAATACCAGGCTAATTTATATCAGCGTGCCATTAACATCTGACATTTGTTGCTAATAAATTAAGCCAACATAAATCCGGGAGGTTTTTAAAATGTACTTAGTTTTTATAATAAAGCAGAGAATCGTGCAGCTTATCTCTAAATCTTTCATTATCATCATCTGTATGACATTGTAGTACTTGATTAAATATACTGAGACAAGGCAGAACCAGATTCTCTAAACTAAGTCTAGCCTGTAAATCTGGAGCCTAAAACCCCTGAAAATGTACTCTACAGCCGACAATATGTGGACCCTGCAGTTTGTACATTCTCTAAATGAGCTTGTTTATACAGTATATTAGCTTTTGAGCCATGCCAAGAATATCTTGGTACTGCAGCTCTGGCAGCCGCTTTTAACATAATCAATGCTCAGGAGCCTCAGGTTGGCACTTTGTCTTCTTTTAATCAAGCTATCTCCTTGGACTGGCTCTGCAGCGAAAGGCTCGCTGATGCAGTGTTTGTTTCTTATGGCTCTGGTGCCAGCTCTGCTGTTCGCCTGCTGCTGAAGGAGCTAGTCATTAGCAAGGGAGCTAATATTTCAGCCCATTTAACCACTGTGTATCCTGGGGGTCCCCCTTTTGGCTCCGGATCTCGGCCTCTTCGGAATCGTGGTCTTTGACCCGCTCCCTAAGGTGAGTTTATTTTAGGGATGTGGGTCGCTGCATCTCCAGATCCAACATATGGATCCAGCATTTCAAGGTGAGGTTGAGAATTTCTCCTCCCGAGATGGAGCTTTTTGACATTCTTTGGCAAAGGGCAGCCACACCGCTCCAACTAACATCCAGCTGTACAGAGTGCTGCATCCACTCCCACATAACTCTGTTTTTATTTGACTTCAATGATCTGACATTTAGTAGTACTCATAAATTTTTGCAGTGGGACTGCCTTTTGGGGCAGAGATTTATTTGTCAATATTTCACTTTATACTCAGATTGATAGACCCCCTGTGGCCTATTATGTGGGTCTCTGTTGTTGCTCAGTGGTACTTGGAGTACATTCTTTTGCAAAGAGTCATCTCTTTTGCATTCACATGTGGCCTGTGTCACTGCTGTGTTTGACTGCGCCGGGCCTAATGCAGTCCAAACAGAACCAGGAGATCCAGTACACCAATTTATGATGTGTGTTTCTTGGCCTGTGACACACCCTACACCTCTGCAGAGCCTGCCACTGTAGTGCTTACCAAGATATATTTTTTTCGGAGTTTCTTTTTTACTATTTTGAGAGGGAACATCTGAAGGATGCGACAGCTGTTCCAGTGCCTGTGTGTTAAAGACTAAGGGCCTGATTTACTAAGCTCTCAAATATAAGTACTAAATTGCGTGTTCCTTCCAAAAGTTTGCACATTTATTTTGCACCCGTTTTGCGGGTGATTTACTAAGAGTATAAACGTCACTGGTATCAGGTGCAAATCTCTGTATTTAAATGATGGGTTTGCGTGTGTTAAAATGATTCCAGCAGTGGAAAACAGCGACCGCGAAAGGAAAAGGAAATCTGATCCCATTGAAATAAAAAAATATAAATATAACAAGAACAAAACGCTATATAGGAGATTATTAGCAAGAAAGTAAATACTGTGGCGAAAACAAAAAGGCGAAAAAAAAAGCCTTAATAATAAAACGTCGGCAAATACAAGAGGAGGGACGGTGGATGAGATCCTCTAACAAACTGATCAGCAGGTCCAGATCTTTCTGTGATGAGCAGGTGAATTAGTTTCATTCAGTGCCTCTCGAGTGCTCGTGAACCTCATGAAGCTACCTGTGAATTCTGCGGGACACATTTAGGACCTGTGACAGCACACCTGAATAACGGGACTGGTGGGACATCCAAGCAGCGATACGCTGACATGACTCAGAGGCAGGAAAACGCTGAGTCGTAAATAGTTTTGACATTGCTGGTATTTCGTGGCTCCTCCTTGTTGTTGGCTGTCAATCATCACTCAGTTCATTCAATAACTCAGAAATGTCATCGCTGGACAGACGATATGTCTGAATAATCTTTTCCTTCTGTCATCTCAGAAATGTTTCCACAGGTGTAAAACCTCGTTCTCTACGTATTCTTTAGTTTCTCTGCGTCTCCTTCTCACCACAATAAGAGCAGTCGTCTCTCCAGATTTGCGCATCTGATTAATACGTTGCTTTCAGTCGTACTAAAATAAACACGCAATCACTTCTCCTGTTTCTACTTTCAGGTTTAATAAATATCGTTGCGGGTGCTAAATTGTTCTATTTGCACGTTTCCTCAGTATTTTGCACCTTCAAGCAGAAACGCCCAATATTACATGTGCATGCAGGCAAACACGCAAAATGGACAACGTGTGTTAAATTGCACATTTGAAAGACGCAATCCTCACTGCACGTCGTCAGTAGATCTGCTTGGATATTTTTTTGTGTGTTGTGTGGAGTTTACACACGCAAACATTTAGCAAATCAGGCCCTAAATCTGCTAAATCCTTCTTTCTTTTTTTTAAGATTCGTAGCGTCAGCAAAAGAGTCAAGCTGTTTTAAAGGGATACAGTCACACTGACCACTTTATAAACATTCTTCACACCTAAGCTTTGAATTCAGTTCATTCTTTTGTCAAGAAGAAATAGTGAGGGAGAATACAGCGTAAAAAAAAAAGGGCCGACCTGGCTTGCCTTGCCCGGGGAATGAAATGCTATAGCTGATTATTACAGCTAACTATGATGGGAGGACCACCAAGGTAGTGACAACTGATGTAGCTGCCTCCGGGGTGAGACAAAGGTTTACATATTACACAAGCAATTTAGATGTTTTCTAAACATGTTGCCAAGACAGTGGGAGTTGGCAGCTCCTTCCTTGTTTAGGTTTTTTTTTTTTTTTTCTTCTTCTTCTTTTACTCTACTCTTTCCTCCCTCCCTCCTCCCACCCAAGCCTCAAATTTTGCATGGATTTTGTGTAAATCAGGAAAGAGCGAGGGGACGGGGAGCAAAAAGCATGGACTGAAGCACTCTGCACTTTTGTGCTCTCTATGAACTGTGAGTGAGCTAATAAATTCTTTCAGCCACTCAGCGTAGCATTCACGGATATCCCCCAAAGATTACACACACAAATCACTGCACAATGGAGGCCACCGGGAGGGTCTGGGCATCACAGGGGCCCCCGACCCTGAGGACAAGCGCACATAACCAGGCTGCAGAGAAGACTGCAAAGGGGTGGGGGGGTTGGGGAGGTGGGGGGGTGGCGGGGGGGTTGTAGAGAAGGTGCAGCTATACCCAGAGTCAAATGCATTATAATGGTTGGTAATGGTATCGTCAAGAAGGTTGGTGGAGGTGTGAAGTGAAACAGCGGAGAGTAGGAAAAGACCGAATGAGAGAATAGCAGGGATTTGAAAAGGGAATGTGACGGACAAATAAAAAAAAGGGATCTGAGAAATTGAAGAATTAAAGGAGGTAGAGGGTGAGCGGTGTAGCGGTTGCATGTTGGTGATGATGAAGATGACCGAGGGGGGGGTGATTGCAACCCCACACAGCCGAGCAGAAGCCAAGGAGGGACATAATTAACTCCTGGATCTTTTGTGTTTCTCATCTGACTGCAGGGTGGAGATGAAAGGGGCCTGCTAAGCCTGGCATTCCACCCCAATTACAAGAAGAATGGCAAGCTCTACGTCTCCTACACCACCAACCAGGAGCGCTGGGCCATCGGACCGCACGACCACATTCTCCGTGTGGTTGAATACACCGTTTCGAGGTAATGGGAGAAGTGTGTGCCAAATCTACCTAAAATATAGTTGTTGTTTTTTTCACCACTGCCTGAAAAGACAACAAAACCTGAGCTGCCTCACAGTCTACACTTAAACTGTTATGGATCAATATGGGCTGGACATTTCTTCATGCAAATCCTACTTATTTTATTTAAAAGCATCTTTAGTACATAAATACATGGCAATTTTCACTTTCAGTCCATTGTAATTTACAATGATGTATGAAAGTAAAGGTAAAGATTCTAACAGTCTGCTTTTCAATACATATTTTCAGTGATTTATTTATTGCTGAAAATCTAAATAGTGTAAAAAGGGACCACACTGGCACATTGTGATTACAGAGCCCTGAATCTTTAGGTCATATTAATGACGATTCAAATCCTCTAACCTTGATTTCTACCAGATACCATGGTAACAAAACCTCCAAGGGCATACAGAGTAATTGTCTAGAGATGCAATGAAGAAAAAAAAAAGAAGAATTTTTGCCTTATGGGGATTTAGAATGTAGGTCAAACCTCCAAGCAAATATGTGCAACACTCCTATGATGATAGCTTTGCTTTGCATTTTCCTGTGTCGATACCTCACGCTCCCTTCACAATGACCCGTGATTAAGGAAACAATCTTTTCTCACGAACGTGTTTAAGTGTTTCATTTTAATTTGCATAATCACAGTTGTATGTTTGACTTAATGATCTAATCGTAATTACAGTCTTGGCATGCAGTCTTGGTAACTGCAGCGTATAGTCCTTAATTTGAGGGTCCAATAGACAGTCTAAGTATTTGATGGTGGTTTAAGAGATTTTTTTTTTTAATCTTTAGCAAGGTGCTTTTTTTTTTTTTTTAAATTGCTGGGTAACCCAAAATAACACATCATGACATATTTGTTGCTGATGCTGTGAAATTAAATTCTCACTGCAATAGAAACTGCGCAACATGTTGAAGGCTGTTATGTCTCCACACACTGCCTTTGCCTTAAGGAGACAATACATTAGATTTAGACTAAATGTCTGCAGACAACAAAGTATTTAAAGTCATTTCATGTTTAATTGTGTTTGGCGTGTCATGTCAGTATTTCTTATCCATTACCTGCTATAATTTAACCCACTAACAATTTTTGTTTTATATAAGTAATTAGAGACAATCTGAGGGTGCACCCACTTAAAAAAAAATCATGTCTTACATTTCATATTTCAAGACATCATACTGCATTTCTTTTGAGGCTTTTCAGGGAATCAAGATACAGTTTTGGGCTAACTGTCCAAAAGCCACTCAGGAAAGACAATACTTGAGTGTACATTTCTGAATATTCATATGAGCCTGTATGAAAGCGTGTAGGTATAGAAATGTTGTGGATATGACTTATTAACATTAAGTACCTTTTCCACTGTCGGCACTAGACCTTCTCTACTTGATTCCACTCTGTTTGGTGCGAGGTACTTTTCTGGAATTTGAAAAAAATTGCAGCCGCTGTAGCAGTTTGGCCAGTTAACAATCGCGGGTTCGTGCACGATGATTCTCTCTGACCAATCAGTGATCTGCGGCTCAGCTCGTTTGGAACCTTGAAGGAGATGATATCAAAAGTAGAACCTGGTACTAACAACAAGTTTAGGCAGAAGGAAAAGTGAGTAGAGTCGACACCAAGAGTGGAAAAGGGGTTTTAAATACTCTGCTGTGTGGAGACCAAAATGTTTGCACAATGACAGAAATCTAATGAGAATGGTCATTCATGTTTTCCTCAGAAAAAACCCAAACCAGGTTGACACCAGGACGGTCCGTGTGCTAGTGGAAGTGGCAGAGCTGCACAGGAAGCACCTTGGAGGTCAACTCCTGTTCAGCCCTGATGGTCTGTTCCACATCATTCTGGGGGATGGCATGATCACTCTGGATGATATGGAGGAAATGGATGGACTCAGGTGAGATCAAAGGTCAAAAACGTCATTACATAGACGTTTGTATACTGTTGTGTGCCCAGAAATCAAGTCCTGTTGTAGCTCCTACCATCGTGAAGGTGTGTTTTGTTTGTGTTTTTCAATGCAGTGATTTCACAGGGTCCATCCTAAGGGTAGATGTGGACACAGACTGTTGTACGTCTCCCTATTCTATACCACGGGACAATCCCTACTTCAACAGCACAAACCAGCCTCCTGAAATCTTTGCCCATGGATTACATGACCCAGGCAGGTAAGTGAAACACTTGATGGGACACTTCACAGTGTAACTTGGCAGAGTATTTATTTCCTTGACAAAGAGTTTCACTCTGCAAAAAGTGGCTGCTCTAACTGATTAAAACGTTTTCCCTCTTTTGTGTCACAACATGTTCATTATTGTCACACCTAATGTTAAACTGTATGCAGTTTTATTACAGCTGTTTTCGAAAAAGAGTTTCATAAATGTTGTATTGCCAACTTGTAATTGGTTGATGTCTCAACTAATTACTTCTATTATATTGTTCTGTATCCTGCAGGTGTGCAGTGGATCGACTTCAGACAGACAATGGGAGTCTCCTAATCCTCTGTACTGATGTCAGTGGCAAAAACACATCATCAGGAAGAATATTGGAAATTACTAAGGGGAAGGATTATGGTGAGTAATGATTTCCATGAGATTTTCCAAAAAACTTTCATAATATTTACTTTTTACATGTTTGGAATGAGTTCACTATTTTGCAATGATAATATAGCTCACAATAGCAGTAACCGAGTGCAACCTTTGCCCTAGTTTTGGTTGATGGCTTTTATATCTTAAAAAATAAATGAAAATACATTAGCCTCTTGGAGAGCCTTTCACATTTATTCCTCTGAAAATGATATCTGTTTTTATGAATGTCTTTCATTTTGTAAAAACACAATGTTGTGGGAACAAATTCAGAAACACACCAGGTTGAGAGATGAAAGTTAGATGTCAAAATGATGTGATCCATGAAGACACCCCCGTTGTGGAGTGTAGAAAGGGAATATGAGATTGTGTCCACAAGAAAGATTTAAAACTGTCAACAACAACTTTCTAAATCTTGGCTTAGTGCTGTTGAGAACACAGCTAAGAGAGGTGTAGTTCTCACAATGAGAAACTAATCAATAACAGCAGTGCCTTTACAAAGCTCAGCCTACTTCCCATCATAAAAAGCATATTACTGCTATTTGTACCAAATTATGTCAAGCAGGTTATCTTTGCCACAACTCACTGATGTTTCAGCCACCTAAATTAATCCTTCAACCACGATCTCTCCTTCCAATTCAAAATGTCACTTCTTGCCAAAGAGCTGGCCTGATGCCCGATTAAGCCAGTTACCCAAACTCCAAAGTGATTACAGTTGGCAAACGAGCACCGCACATCTTGGATCATAAAATTTCAAGGGCAGCAAACCTCCATTCATATTTCCTCTTGCCAAGACAACTGTAATCCAGAAAACATGCCACATTGCCTCAAAATCACACTTTTGAAAAAAAGATAAATCCATTCTACCCCGGTTTTGATAAAGACATTAAAAACAAAGCTGGCTGCCAAGGAAGACGATATTGTTGTGCCATTTAAATCGAGATTCACTCTTTCATCTGTTGTCTTGTACATGAGACACAGATTATGCCTTAAGAATCATTGACAAAATTAAGCAAACATAGTTTATGTTTTTGATTAAAAAAAAAACAACAACGATTATGACATAAGCTGTAGTATGCACCTAAATAAATGAGTTAAATTACTTTTCACTGGTCAAGCATGCAGACAATATGTTATAGTGTTCCAGATGGATGACAGGCAGTGGGTCTATTAGCAGAGCCTAAATAAGACCTCCTTGTCCCTCTGTAGAAAGTGAGCCCTCTGTCTATGACCTGCAGTCCAGTGGAGGAGCACCACCTGTGGGGGGCTTCATCTACAGGGGCTGCCAGTCTAGAAGACTTTATGGAAGTTATGTATTTGGAGATAAAAATGGGTAAGTACAAACAACTGATTAGGGACTCTAACAGGAAAATGAAGTTGCTATATGTTGAGAAATCTTAATTGAGTCTCTGCATACATAATATCGGTAAGCTGTTTTTTTTTAAGACATCGTAGCAGCTACATCCTCTTGGCATTATGTACAGTTGGTCTCAGCATAACTCTCCCTTCTCTTCTCATACTGCAAAATCTGTCCCTTGCACCGGCACGTGCCAAAGTAAACACACGTTCCATCCACGTGGGGGAAAACAAGTTTTATGTTACTGTCACCACTACAGCATGGCCCATTGAGTGTAAATGGAGATTAGACATCCTGCCCTGTTCTGTTCAGTTGGCACGGCGTTTAAAACAATGTGTGGTCAGTTAATTCTGTGCCTCGTTACAATTTGGGGGCTTACTGTTGTCGCTAAGTGAAGGCTCCGGCATGATGTTTGTTTTGAAACTAAAAGCTGGGGTCTTAAATAACACCATGTGGGACTTAGGGTGGAAAAGGAAGATGGTACAATGAACCATGTTCTGAGAAGGAAAAGTTGTCCATGTTTCCAACTGTAACTCGGCCAGTACGGCTCAAGTTCATACGGTATTTCTCGCTCGTACGGCTCTTTATGAATGTAAGAAATGTGAATGTCTTGCGCGGATTATTCTATACAGTATCATCCAGAGGTCGACACTGACATACTCTGTGTTTTTGGTTTGCTTCAGTAACCTGCGGATCCTGCAGAAGTCCACATTTTCAACATCAGCAAGTGAAGAACAGTGGCAGGAAAAAGCTCTGTGCCTAGGCTCAGCTGGCTCCTGTGGCTCTATGCTTGTTGGACACATCTTGGGTTTCGGAGAGGATGAACTGGGTTAGTAGAACAATTCATAACAAACCTACACAGTTTTATCTTTTCTCAAGATGTTCTCTCCTCCTTTGCTTTGTCACATCTCCTCATATCCACATGAGTGACAGCTAAGAGTTAGCATATTTACTGAAACTATTCTGGGGTTTTACAACATGATCCCTTGAAAGCGTGTTTACTTCTAATGACAGATTCCTAAACTGTGGAAAAACTCATTTTGTTGTATATTTGTCGCTGGTACATATATTTACATTATGGTATGGAATTTTCCAGTCTGGAGTTTATCAAGGTATTTGTGATGCTTTACTGTAACAGAGAGTGGAGCGTAAACACGCCTCTGACGATCTGGGACAATTACACACCTCGCCAACAGGAAGTGCCACTCAAAGCTCCACTGAAACCAACACCCCTCTCACTCTACCTCTTTCACACATTCTCAAGAGGTTATTAAATAGTGCGTACTTCCTTCTGGGTTAATTGTCACTTCCATAGGATAGCAATAATCCTCCAAAGACCCCCTTATTGTATTGGGCCACCTACATGGCGATGTTTTGCATTGCTAGTGAGATGTGTTACTGTTTATCTGGGGGGCTGCGACATTAAAATAGGATACGTAGGGTGAGCTGAGGTGAATGGACTAATAGGATACAAGACATTTTTACCAGCTGGACCCCCACCAGACACTTGCAGAATTATGAACTGTCAACTGCGGTGTTTCTGATTAAAACGAACACATGATGTGAATCACTCACACAGCCATCAGAAATGTTTGATCCCAGTTATTGCCAGGTCGGTCTTGGAGTTATTATTTGACGAGGTATTTAAAGATTCCTGCATTTGATCATGATTTGCAAGCGGTGCAAGAATTGTGGAGGGGGGACGGGCGCATGTCCCGAAGAAGGGGCCCCGCAGACACATGTTTACAATTTGTCCCCTTATGGAATTTTCTTGCAGGCTTGTTCCTCATTAAATTATCCGCCTGGTTCCCAGTCATAAGTATCCAATTGTCCCATTAAACTCTTTCTTAAAGTCCTTTGGCAAGTGCGACATTGCAGAAGCCTTCGCTACACTCATTCTGTCCCCTCCTTTCATCCTCTTGTGTCTGCTTGTCTTGTTTTGTCTTGTTTTGGGATTCAATGGATTGCATGGATGGCAGAAAAAGTTTAATTGTTGGGACGTACAAATATGGTTCACATTAAGTGTTTTTTTTTTTTGCAAATAATGCTGATGGCCAATTTCCATGCGACTGTTCCTGTTTTGCAGGTGAAGTCTACATACTGGCAAGCAGTAAAAGCATGGCACAGTCACACAGCGGGAAACTCTACAAGCTGGTAGACCCCAAAAGGTACGACCAAGAAGCGCTTTGTAGATTGTGGTGGTCTGTAGTCGAGTAAGTAAGTGATCCCTCAGTGCTTCCCAGTACAGCTCGACAACGTAGTCCACCCACCCCTATTTTTTATGCTGTCTATGTATTGCGGTGAGACTCTGATGATCCTACATATATCATACAAGAACTGGCACTCTGCCCTGCAAATGACTGTCATCACACCACAGATCCACGGTAAATCACACTAAACAGCAGTGACATTTTTTTTCTAGCTAATTTTCCTTCTCAAGTCTTCACTCCTTGCACACATCACCGCGACCATGACGTTTCTGCCCCTTCAGTAAGTCGTCACGTGACCACCTAGCTCGGCCAAAACAAACGCCGCGCGGTAACCAGAGAACAAGCAAAGCATTTCACAATGTTAGTGTAAAGAATTGCTAATAGCAACACTGATTATCTGGCCGTGTTCACCTTTATTGCCGTCTGGTTATTTGTACAACTTTTGGCAGCAGGGTTTATTCTGGTGACTGTACGGAAAGCAGCAAGGCACCTGTTGTCAACAGAGACTCACATGTAGAAGCACATGCACGAGTTAATACATATAATTTAGTGCACAGTCTATTCGTCATTATATGGATGAAGTTCAGCGACGTTCCAGCACACACACATCTACTTTACTTTGAGTTGTGAAATCGAGTCTTTTTTCTGTGCAGTCCAACGCTTAATTAGTTGAATGTGGAGGGAACCTGCACTTTCGTGCAACTTCATATTTAAAATGCCTGTCGTAATCCTTACCAAATGCATCACAGGATTAGAACTCATTCTCATCATGATGGATCTGTAAGTGGAAAGCGAAGTGCATTTGTCACTTTGGATGAGAAAACATGCAGACACGGCGGGATGTGTATGAAGCGGTCCGACATCTTAACATAAGCGGACTTTCTAATTCCAAAGTCCAAAACCATCTGTGGTTTTGACTGTCTGTCTCACATCGGCACTTTTGCTAGAGGATGAGAGAGTGAGACCTTGTAGGGTGAGGCTGGTGTGTGTGTGTGTGGGGGGGGGGGGGATGGGAGGGGGAGGCGTGGCGTCATGTCCATTTTAAATGTACTGATTATACAAAAGTTGGGTCGGATTTGATTGAGGGAGGCAGATCAAATGACAGAGGCAAACTCAGAAAGAGAATTTGCATGCCTCAGAATCACAATAGAAACATATCCGCAGCTGATTATTCCTGGGTGACGACAGTGCCACCCAGGCATTAGCGCAATTAATTACACCACAGATGTTTCAAAGGGGCCCTGGTGGCTCACTGCGTATTTATGTTTTCTGGCATGGCTGCTGGACGCATTTCTCCCAGAGAACAATTCTTTCCACCATCAACTGGACTTGTTTAGTCTGCGTGGACCCTGTGGTGTTGGGAGTCCTGACTGCTAATACACTCTGGCTTCGCTATTAGTATCTTGTTACGGGGGGGAGGACGGAGAGGGGGTGACAGGGAGGGGGAGGGGGGAGCAAATGGGGTAGCTAACATGTCTGACCTCAGCACGTTATCAAGTCTGGTGGTCCTCCCTTCTTTTCTCCTCCAAACTGCAGGGACATCTGGACCCTGCAGCCCTTTCAGACAGAGGTTTGTTTTAGAGTATGGCGGTTTTTGTGGTGCAGCGCAGCATCTAGCGCTGTGTTTTGATCAAACTGTGTGTTTGGGAACATAGAGGGGGGTGGGGGGGACTGTTAGGGAGAGCGGTAAAGGCTTACAAGGAAACATCAGCCATAAAATCCTTCAGCAGTGTTTGTGTAAACATGTCCTGGCCAGATGACTTCATTTCTAGGTATTTGTTTGTCAGTTGGAGTACCCCTCCAATAATAAATAGGCCACCATGCATTTTGAAACGCGCTCAATGTGTGTGGTGTGCGAGTGAGGGTGTAGAGGAAGAAAAAAGAATGCAAGAAGGGGCTTGTTTGGGGGTACGGCAGAGCGATCGAAATATTCCCTACGATGTAGTCTCTACGTGGTGACTGTGAGATGCAGCTGAAAGCTCTGATCATTAGTAAGCGGCCTTTAAACTCCCTTCGCCGTATTGTTATTTTCCGCCTTTGACCAAAGTCGACATGCATAGTTTTACACGAGATATAACAAAGGCATTAAGACAAGTAGAGGAGAAACACGAGACGCATACAGATATCGTCAACGCTGAGATGCGTCTGTTTGAGATTTCACATTATTACCTCCTTCCCCCCCCCCCTTCCTTAAACATGCAATAACTGAGCAAAGCAATAGCCCTCAAACGGAGTGAAAGTGCAGTTTAATTGTGGCTTACTCGCTTCACTTTCCAGTCCCACGGAGTTTGCATTTAATGACATAATTATTTATACAGTGAGCGCATTTTATTTATGCCAAGAACAGAGCCGTTTGTTGTTGTTGTTTTTTTTTTTTTTTTTTTATAAAAGAAACATACTAACGCGCATCATGACGTAGCACAACACGGGGATTCATTTTAGCGCGTCGGTGCGTGTGCAGCGCTCGTATGTCTTGGGAATCATACAGTGAGGTTACATGTTTACCATATCATAATTTAAAAGGGCCGTGTTGCCCTCCAGCCCCGCGGTTGGTCCCTGGCAATGGCTTAATTAACATATAGAGCCAGACCTCCTGCTGCTCTCTGGTGTAAAATGCAATTTGCCTGTTTGTTGCTGCCCCACCACCACCACCACCACCACCACCCCCGACACAGAGGAGAAAGGAAAAGCAGCATTATGAAGGGACTTTTCGCACGTTTAGGTTTTGTCAGCTGCGGCCCGGACTGATTGAATTACAGCGAGCAGAGACCTTAAAAAGACAGCGAACATCAAAATAGGGTCCCGGGACCTCCTTTATGAACTGCATTCACCATGGAAGTCACAAATCACCGGATGCGGCGAGGAAGGAGACCCGCGGCCGCTCGTTTGTGGATGTATTTATCTGTACGTGTGCTTCTCTGTGTCTCGTGTGCGTGGATGTAAACCGTGTGGGTGGTGGTGGTGGTGGTGGTGGGTACACGCGCACGTGCACATCTGTGAGCCCGTGTGAGTGAGTGGTACGCAAGGTCCCAGCATGCCGCAGGAGAAAAAAAAAAAAAGAAGCCTTTTCTTTCTTTTTTTTTTTTCCCCTATCCCTCCTAAATCTTCCTACATCTCTTGCTGTGGTCCTCCCCTTGACAAAGCTGCTTGCCAGTCCCACTGAATGGCCCCGGCTCCTACAATACACAGTAAATTTCTCGCACAATTAAAACAAGGAATGAAGCTACAAAAGGAGCCCCCCAAACAATGGAGTCGGATGACAAAACAGCAAAAGAGACCACACTGGGCCGTTTGATTAAGCCATTGTCGGGCTGCACAATGTACACCACTCCACGGCCCTTTTCTCACATATACCTCGTGTCAATCAAGCGGGCCCCGCCAGCTAACAAGCTAAACAACGCATACGGCTGACAAACATAATAATCAAACAAGATCGGGGACAACTTTGAGGCCGAGCGTCCAGCCTCCTCTGAACGGACGTCGGTGTCGAGATGTCTCCGTGCTTAGCCGGTGCGAGGACAGAAGGGCTTCGTAGTTCAGAATGACCCGTCTCGGCCTGCGTCCGTCCTCCTCGTCCTCCGTCCCCCGTGCGGCCGCCCCTCACGCGCATGCTTTAGCTCACTTTCTGCTCATTTTTTTTTTTTTTTTGCATTTTTAATTAGGACGCGGTCTGTTTTACGCCGCCATCGGACGTCAGCCGTCCTCGCCGTCCCGTCTCCCTGTCCATGTATCCCAACTCGTGTGCGAGCGGTGTCGCCGTCTCCCGCTCCCCTCGCTCACACACACACACACACACACACACACACACACACACACACACACACACACACACACACACACACACACACACACACCACCCCTCCCGAAGTTGATAAATTCCCACAGTGGCTGTTGACCCAGCTGCCTTTGTCAAGTGGCGCTACCAGCAGGTGCTGTTTTCACAGCCACCCTGGCAGTAGTACAGACTGTTTAGTAGCGCTGCTGACCCCTGCCTGCTATTAACAGTGTTAGCTACAGACCCCCCCCCCCGCCCCCCCAATTCTCCAGGGACTCTTACTCTTTCTCTCTCTCCATCTCTTTCTGCTTTCTTCCCTCCTTTGCTCTTTTTTAACTACATGCAGCCTGCAACAACAAAAGCCAGCAGAGATGGAGTCTGGAGTTGGGTGCTGATGGGAGCATGGGAATCACCCCCACCCCCACCCCCACCCTCTCCACACACACACACACACACACACTCTCCTCTCCACCACCACCCCCACCCCCCACACACACACACACACACCCACCCTCCATCCTCCAAATTTAAAGCAACTTTAACTCGCGCAGCCTCAGTATTGTCACGACCATCAGTCAGCGCGTCTGTCACAACATTCACAGCCCATTTTTCAAACGAGGAAGTCAACACGCGCAGTCAAATAAATACAAATTAGTATCACACAAAAAAAACATAGTCACAGTTATTTATCCGCCAGCTGACAGATTTTTATTGAAAGCTGAAAAGAGCCTTTCCACACGGGCAAACCTGCACAGTTAGAAAAACAAATACAATATCGACCGAAGGACTGCGGGTCAGAACAGGTGATCATCTGAGAGGGAAGTCACCGTCAAAACCAACCACTCGGACGGGTGTAATACAACATGTAAATTGGAAACACTGTTGGTCTCGGCTTTAACGCGCGACACGCCGGTTGGAAACTCCCATCGAGTTTTGGCTTCTGCTGCTGTTGCGACCATTTGCTCTCCAGCTGATTGATGAGGCCTGTTCTCCCATGGACTTAACATCACGTCCACTCACACACACTGACCTCACTGCTTATGCCTCTCAGCTCTCATACCAGCGCCGGTCCACCGGAGTCCTGTTACCCTGCCTGTGTGTGTGTGTGTGTGTGTGTGTGTGTGTGTGTGTGCGCGGGCCAGTGGTCAACAGGCACTCACAGACGCTTCACATTTGAACTTGATTACACCCTTGCTGTATTATTTCCAGACTTGTGGAAGGAGCGTGATATGAAATAATTGCGCCTCGGCCCCATTCGCTGATGTGCGTGTGTGGATGTTTGTCTTAATATGGAATGATCACAACATGTCTCTTCGGCGTTCAAACTTTGACGCATATGGTGTGGAGATGTTTGTGCCCGCGTGCATTTTTATTTTATTTTTTCCAGATCATGTTTATATCTGCGGGAGATCCCCCGTGTTAACCCGATGTGTTGTTTCGTTCTCCCGGTAGGTAGTAAAAAAAAAAAAAAAAAAATCCACAGCTACATGAACGACTCACCGGGAAAAAGAAAAATGCACACGGCCCACGTAGGGACGGACGCAAACACGTCCCGAGTGAAGGTTAAAAGTCGGCGTCTTCACGCGCACCGCTTCGAAAGCGCCGCCGCGGTTACGTCGCATCGACGAAAGCCAACGGACGAGAAAAGCGATCCGAGATCAATCAGCACGAGCCCGTTCGCGTCGGCAATTATTCCCAGTGCGGTCATTATTATTTAACGCGAGCTGAACGTTTAACCTAATTTACAATAATTAGTCCATATTTTGCGCCCGGTTACAACTGCGGCGACGACGCGCCACGCGTGCGGTTGCAGGCACCGGACCTGGAAATGACCGGCGTCAAATATTTTGAGGACCGCCGCCGCGTCGCGTTCCGCGTTCTGTTTGTTCCCGACACTAGGTCGCCAATGTTTACAAGCGCGGCCGGCGGCGTTTAATATCGCGTGAATCAAACGGCATCCTAAAAGCAACACTTTCCCTCTTTTGTTTTTGAAACGACCGTCGCAGGCCCCACGCCCCGAAGGAGTGCCAGCGTCAGGTGGAGCCGCCGGAGCTGCTGATGACGGCTTGCTCCAGACACTGTAAGAACGGACACTGCACTCCCACCGGCAAGTGCTGCTGCAGCCCCGGCTGGGAGGGACCCTTCTGCCGAGCGGGTGAGTGCTCGTCTGCTGCCTCCGGGAGGCGGCGTCGCCCGGGCCGACGCCCCCGCGTGTCGTTTCGCGCCAGGTGTTGCGTTTTGGGGGCTTCAGTAATGCGCGATAAGCCCGCCGCCGTTTTCTTCATAAATCCTTTTAAAAGAGCCGTTTGACGTTTTGTGACTTCAGTTCCGAGTGACGGGGAGCGCCGGCTTGCATTTCTTACATCGTTTCTTACGTCGTGCATCGTGTTTTTTTTTTTTTTTTTTTTGTCTCGTCTCGTCTTCCCCCCTCCCCCCCCCCCCCTTCCCCCGCCCCCTCGCGACCGCAGCCAAATGCGAACCGGCCTGCCGCAACGGAGGGGTGTGCGTGGAGCCCGACAAGTGCCTGTGCAAGAGCGGCTACTCCGGCGCCCAGTGCGAGAAGAGCGAGCGGGGGATGCCCAACGACCAGGAGAAAGACGGCATCCTGGACCACATCATCGACATGACCTCGTACCTCCTGGACCTGACCAGCTACATCGTATAGGGGCGCGCAGAAGGTGGTGGTGGTGGTGGTGGTGGTGGGGGGGGGGGGGGGGGGGTCTGCTCCCCGCCGTCATCCTCAAGTTGACACAAATCTACCTATCGCCACCAGCAGACTCTAAACAAGGTGTCCTTAATATGGCCTCGTAATCTCCCTCACACACACACACACACACACACACACACACACACACACACACACACACACACACACACAAATACACACAGGATCTCCATCAGACTGCTTTTGATCCACATCACCATACCGAACTCTTCTCTTTTCACCTATAAGCTACTTGCTCCCGAGCACCAGGCCTGGCATCCAAGCCGTGTTCACATATCAAAGACACCTGCAGACAGCAGCGAGTGATTGAAAAACATGGCCGAGACACGGAAGTTCCACGGAGACGTTTGCTCTCTCGTTCCGAGAACGCCCGCACGCCGCCGGCTCCGCAGGAACAGGAACAGGGGACTCCACGGGAACAAGCCGTTTTAACCCAAGACTGTGGATCTTTTCAGGGGCTATCAGTTGCCTTACTTAAGACACACACACACCCCCACCCCCCCAAAAAAAAACAAAATGGCATTTGAGACATTTCAGTGGAGGCAGTTGATTGTTCAGGAGTTCATTAAGGATTCCCAAAAAAATTTGTAAGGAGTGGCGTCAATCAAGGTCCAACGTGTGCTCACGGTCCATTAAAAAAAAAAAAAAAAAAAAAACCCTGTCAAAAATAAACGTCTCCACACACACACAGACTTTGAAGGAACAGGAGCGGCGGGGTCCGCACGAGGCCCACGGCGCCCCTTTGCCGCACTACTCTAAAGGCACCGGTGCAGAGACGGACCGCGTCGTCTCACTTCAAGTACGACGCCGTGTTTAAGTCTGTGGGCACATCGTCGTAAAAAAAAAGCTACAACGGTATACAGTACGTATACGCTCGCTCGCTATCGGTGTTCAACAAAAAAGGAACAAAAAGGACAACAAAAAAAAAACAACAAAAAAAAAGAAGATGTACAACAGAGGACTGTTAGACACACTAAAGTAGGAAAGACCGAGTGAGAACATTGTACTTTGTCAAAGCCAGTTTCATGCAATCCGAACGGAGTTGTTGTTTTGTTTTTTTTGGGGCTCCCATGCACTGTATTCATGTTGTGTTTCATTCACTTTATTCCTCAAAATGAAATGTAAACATTTCTTAAAAAAGCGCAATGAGAGTAGCGTCACACTCAACACACATCCACGCCACGCTATCACGCGTATGGTTTTAAAACGTTCATCGCGTCACACACTGAAACCGAAAGCCGAACTCAAAAAAAAAAAAAAGGAAAAAAAAAGGAAAACAAAAAAAAAAAAAAAAACAACGACAAAAGGGAAGAGATAGTGCGGTGATGTATATTTCCAATAGAGCTTACCTAAGTACTACTTAGCATTGCAACAAAAAACAAAAAAAAAACAAACAAACAAACAAACAAACAAAAAAATCTATAGCATTACTATTGTTATCATAGAGGAGGGTTTATTTTTTTAAGCGTAATAATATATGGGAGAATATGGTGTTTATAGAAAGCAGTTTTACACTAAGCTTCTCTGTTCATGTCATTTCATGTTGTACTTATACATATGCAGCTTTTATGAAACACACGTTTTTGTTTTTGTTTTTGTTTTTGTTCCCCCCCGCCCCCTCCAGTGTAGAAGTAATGTACGTCTGCGCCTGCGTCGAGCGATTCGGATCAGTTGTCGGGGAGTGGACGTCCCCCGTCCCCCGTCCCCCCGTGACGTATGGTTATATTACCACATCGTCCGGGTCTGGTCTGGAGAGGGCAGATTCCAGACGAACCTGAAGAAAAATAAAAAGTCAAGATCCAAAACTTCGATCGAGCGTTCGAGTCCCGCACGTAGTCAGAAAACTGTTAAAAAAAACAAACAAACAAAAACAACAACAACAAAAAAAAACCGCAGACCGATTTTCTGGAGCCCACGCCGGCGTGCGATAAAGTCCACACGGACGAGACGGCGCGCGCCGACATCCTTTTATAAACCAACGGCTCGTATTGAGCAAGTCCTCGCTCGCCATTTTAAATTCCACAGAACGGGTCGGGACCGCCCCGCCGGTCGTCGCGTCTAATTGAAGTCCGAGTGTCCGTCAAATAACGGGCCCGTTGTTCATCTCCCGTTTTTGCCTGTGTTTGCTGAAATAAATCGACTCTGCCTGGTTTTAATAAATCAAAAATGGAATTCATGCTGTAAAATGGAAAATTATAATTTTTTTTTTTTTTTTTATTTTTTTTAGCACTTAATGTGAAAGTTGCATTGTAGCTGCTGAGACGGCGTGGTGTGAATAGAATAACCATTTTCATTATTTAAGTAGTTACACAAATAAAATAATTATTTAAGTTCTCTATGTTGTTTTTACCATTGTACTGTATGTGACCATTTTTTTTTGTATTCCTGTATTGTAAATAAAGCTAGGGATAACTTTGTTTCTCTTCAGAAATATCAATATGTCTATTAAAATTTATAGCATGTCTGAAATACTTGGTCTCCTTTTGTTTCGGGGGTGCGGCGTCTTCGGGACGAGGCGACGTGAGACGCCGCGTTACTTATGTCTGGCGGTATTATTCAAAAGTATATTCATATCGCGTACGTCGCGTTTTGTGTTCGGGCTTAAAAATAATCCTTACTTTTCACACTTTATTTATTTATTCTGACGTTGACGAATCGATTTCACGTCTCCTTTCCTGCCCGTCGCTCCGCTCTCGGTAAATGTTATTATTACACGATGGTAAAGAAAGATAACTTTGGGAAATTATTGAGAACTCGCAGACCCGTGAAATAAATCCTTAGCGGAGAGTTTAGTTGGGACATAATCTGTCATGATGGGACGGTAATTAAATGTATAAGAAGTGTGTCCTTGGCTTAATTGCTGGAAATTTCTGGGAAGCCAGCTGCAACATTTCCACTGCTGGTTTTTC